>NW_023339762.1:3883754-3892275 GCF_004916995.1 Morone saxatilis | reverse complement strand
ATCTTGCCCCGTCAAATATTCTCATTGTACAAATTCCCTTCTGCCAATGCAAACTCACTAAAGAGTATTTATCAGTTACTTTACAGAATCCATATGAAGCACTCTTCCAATCGGCATAAATTAGATCCGACACCGTGCTTTACATCAGTTCAAGCAAACTTCACAGAGAACAATGAGGGCAAAACATCATCACACATCTATTATAACAAATCCTTGTCTATCTCAGCTAAAAATACAAAAACATAGAATCTGTCAGCATGTTAGCGTGTCGTTCACCACCGAGCCTGCTTGTGAAAAACACAGATATATATACAAATATAGGGTGTGAGTTGACTACGTGCTTTTGGATTTGAATGCATAAGAGACCCAGGACTGCAACATCACTGCACACACACACACAAACAAAGACACAACACACACACACACACACACACACACACACACACACACACACACACACACATACATTTTTAAAATGTTGCCAGTCAAAATGTTATCACCACACATGGATAAATCTGACGTCTGTTGTTCTCATCATCGGCAGTGCTGTTTGATGATTTTGTGTTTCAGATGTATGATTACAGTCTAGACATGTGGAGCTTGGGCTGTATGCTGGCCAGTATGATTTTTCAGAAAGAGCCCTTCTTCCACGGACAAGACAACTACGACCAGGTACCTCTGACACGCACTGCGCCGCTCCCACACACTAGCACACAACAGCAGCACATTTGTATCAAATGAGACACACGAGGTAAAGGTCATTCATTAAAGATTCCATGCACGCATACTGAAAAACACAGGAAAACAAATCTAATAGTTTAGCTTGCTTTTCTGCACACGCAGGGCTGTTTGGGGCATCCTGTGTCTCAGTTAGGCACAGGAAGTCCCAAACGTAATGGAGACAACATGTATTTGTATCCTGGACCTTTATCAGATGTAGTACCTCGCTCTCAAGTGTCAACAGTAGCAACAGGAAGGGGGCTCTGTCGAGTTTCTCACAAGGGGGAAAATAAATGCTGTCTTATCAGGGACAAGTAAAACCAACAAAGAAAGAATAATCTTCTTGAATAGAGTTTTATTTGTGAATAAATGTGTCAACCATAATGTGATAACATTTGTTCATATTTCAGAGTGGTACACAGCTTTTAAACTTGGTGTGTTTTGTTTTTTAAGTTGGTGCGAATTGCCAAGGTCCTGGGGACAGACGAGCTCTTCGGCTACCTGCGTAAATACCACATTGAACTGGACCCGCGCTTCAAAGACCTGCTAGGACAGTAAGTCCACTCTGACTTTGCCTCTGGGATTCCCATCACATTCTGCTTATTTTTACATACAGAAGCTGCTCTGGGGCTGAATGTAGTGTAGAAGTCAAATTAGAATACAGGCTAAAAATATCCTGAAGGGCAGCAAAGAAACGTAGTATGAATATCAGAAGAGCCTCTGCCCTGATAAAGTCCTTGAGGAAAATACTGAAACTGCTAATTTGATATTTTAAAACTTTCAGCGTGCATATGCCCTCTTCTGACTCACACGCAACACTTGTGGTAGTAGTCAGGAAATCTTTAAAGGTATTTTTTTCGACATGGTATGGATGGAATTTGGTTCAGCATTGAGTGAGAGCACTGCAGCTGCAAAACAAGCCACATAATCCTTGTGGGCAATTGCGCACTGTCGAAGTACGTCCACAAAAGTGCTTGTTTGCCACTGAGTGGCTCAGATTGTTATTATGTCTGTATTATAGGTATAAAATATTTGCAGCATCCGTTTTACTTAGTTTATTTCCACATTTATTTAATTTTGCTTTTGTTTTCTTTGACTTTTTTTTAACAAATTGTTATGTTTCTTGGTATCACTGCGAAGTGTCGATAGAATCATCATCTTTATCTAAATCCTTGGAAGACACACTGAGGGAGAACCCTAATTTATAATAGTCCGGAGGTACAAACATAAAATAAAAAAACACATAGAAACATAAAATAAGAGCACAGTAAAAACATCTGAGAAGCTAGGAGGTAGTAACGAAGAATACTTGGCTAAACAAGGAAAAGGTGCAGGAATTTACAAAGAGGTAAACAATAAAAAGATTAAAAACAAAAACATTTAGAATCATTCAGCAATTGGACCGTCTTAGCGATATTTCTGAGGACTTCTTAAAGCTGCAGTAGGTAAATAGGTTATCTAATTTTTTTAGAAAAATAACTTCTTGTTATATTTGCTTTGTTTCCTGACAGTAGTACTGTACATGAGACAACTGGCCATGAACGAAAACAACCAATCAGAATCAAGAAAGATAGTTGATTAGAGTCTCATTCTCAGGGAGTCAAATACAGACAAATACAGAAACAAACTTTGGAGCTCACAATGAATGCTATTCAGGCATAATGAACAAAATGGGTCACTATCAGTAGGCGTCCCCTCAGCAGCTGTGTGTGTGTGTCTGTGTCTGTGTGTCTGCAGGCAGAGCAGGAAGCGGTGGGAACAGTTTGTGCAGACAGAGAACCAGCACTTGGTGAGTCCTGAGGCTCTGGATCTGCTGGACAAGCTGCTACGCTATGACCACCAACAGAGACTGACCGCCACAGAGGCCATGGAGCACCCCTACTTCTGTAAGCAAGACACACACTGCCACACAGCTTCCTCAGGCAACACACAACAGGAAATGTGCTCAGTATTAAAGCTGAACCTCTGGCTCCTTTTTCCATTTATAACCTGAGTGTTGTTCTGGCTTTTAAAATGGTCCTAGTAGCATTAACTTAAGTGTGAAACCGTGGTTTCTCTCTCCTCCTGCAGACCCAGTAATAAAGGAGCAGTCTCTGTCAAACTCCGACAACAACATGGTTTCCAGTGGCAACACTACGGCGCGGTGAAATGCAGGTAACACTAAACTCACTGGTCACTTTTATTTTTTATTTGTTTTACATGTTTTTTTTTTAATATTCAAAAGGGACTGAGAAACACTTTTTTTTAAGGTTATGTATCCCATGTTCTACTGTCAGAATACAGTGAAAGATTCAGCAAATATGAAAAGAATTATTATAAAGGTTACCTACTGCACCCACCTCATTGGATTTGTCAAACACTAAGCCTATTAAGAATGTTTGTCTGTTAAAAATATAAGAAATGCCTAGTACAGACAGAATTGTATAAAAAGTTTGTAAAAATATCAGGAAACCTCTGGTGCAATATTGACTAAACTGAAACTAGAGGCTGCGGCTCAAAATGAATCTAAATCACTAATTTTACCCAAACCTCCTGCAGTTATTGTGTTCACTATTTGGGCTTATTTGACAGTTTATCAGTTGTTCTGTATTGTTATTGTTATGCATTTAATATAATAGGAAATAAATAAAATATGGGGTTGTCAGTTTACTCAATGATAGAAAAGGGGTCCCTTAAGAAAAAAGGTTAGGAACCACTGGGTCAGAGGACTGCATTATTAATGGGTGACAACATTTTTGCTATCACTATTCACAGTGTAGTAGACTGGGAAAATCCAACATAAAATGTGATGATTTGTGTGATCATGTCCCGTCTTTCTTTTCCTCCTTCTCACTCTCTCTCTTACGTTCTCTTTCTCTCTACAGAAGTAAAAGAAGAAGGATGTTTGTTACCTCAACTTTGTACCCGGTTGTGACAGTAACTTTGACAAGTGTACAGTGACAATGGATCAAAGTAACTCTGACCAGTTACCAACACGGATTATTGTATACGGACCACAACCACACACAACAAACACCCACCACCACACACAACACACACACACCCAACACACACACACACACATATTGATGCAAGCACACCCTCGATACAAACACACATGCAGACATGTATACATACACCCTCCTCCTCTGTATCAGTCTGCGATTGGCTTGTCCTGGTTCCCTGTCCAACAGCCTGACCAATGAGCTTGAAGCTGCTCCCCCATCATCCCCCAAAACATCTTTTTTCCTCCCAGCTCAGTCTCATGTAGGTCAACAAGGACAAACTACTTTTAAAGACAATTCAGTCCCTCCTCCTCTCTATGTCTCATTTTTGTCATCCCCTCTTTGTTTGCATCAGCATGGAGAATGAACAGGAGTGTGAGCCTGTACAAGTACCAACCCCCCACCCCAACCTCCTCTGACCTGTTCATCCGTCCGTCTGTCTGCCCCCCCTTCCTCCCTCCCCATCATGTTCCCCAACAGACAGACAGATGTCTTAGCACTACTCCAGTTCTGAAAGTGGCATGGTGGACTCTCTCTAGATAGAATGATGATGATGACGATGATGATGATATAATAATGATATTTAATCGGAAAATAAATATTTTTATTTTAGATGAACTCTGCCTTGTGGTCTAGGTGGATTATTTATCATTTTGGAGGGTATATGACAGCACTTACACTTGCCTGCTAAAGAATAGCATAAAATTTTTACAGATGGGGTTCTAACAAAACCACTGCAAATTCCAAACTAGTCCTGCAGTAAACCTTTCATGAAGAGTTTCTGATTCTACTTGCATTGTCATTGTTGGAGGCTGTGGTTTGTGGCCGCTGTTTGAATTGTATTGCTATTGTAGTTTTCTTTTATTTTATCCACCCCGTTCTACCACTTGGAAGGTAGACTAAATAATGCTTGCTCCATTGTAAATTACTTTCAGTTTGGATGGTATTTAGCCCTGCAGGTAGGAAAGCAACATCTGCTGCCCACCAGAAAACAGTCAATAACATTATTAATGTAAAGTTACATTTATATAGATATTTTAAATGTAATGGGCATCATAAAAATGTAGTATGTTACAGCAAACATGATACATATAATAATGATACTATAAATGATTGTTATTTTTAAAAGAGATTTTTAAAAAAGAAAGAAAAAAAAAAATAGACAAATTTGGCTGGATTCTATAAAAGCCAGAAGTGAACTAAGAAAAGAAGCCAGTTTCATTGCTGAAGCTTGAGCCAATATCTGACTCCACTACAAATTAGGCCCAAGTTCCCATCCATACTTAAGAGATTTAAAAACAGATGCTTGCCATTTATTTTTTTTGTTTGAATTTGCCATTCCTTTTTCAGCATACCCCCACTCACACAACCACAGAGATGGGTGATCCATTGAAACCTTCACTGCTCTATTTAAACCCAACCTGTAACCCCTTCTGAATCATACATATGTAGCCAGAAACTGGAACCTTGACTAAATGTTCAAATGACCTGTCAATGTACAACCTGCACCACAACAGAGCCACTGAGCCTCTTTAATGGAGCATGGACACCAATCAGGCTGATTGAACTAAGTATGTAAGTGAAGCGGTTTGAGTATGAAAGCGAAGCTTTAGTTTGTGTACTAACTTGTAAGCCAGGTTGGATGTATGTCGCTCTCTAGTTTTTCAATACCAAATCACTTTACGTACTAACTACAGCACAAACAGCGGTCAGATTAAAAGGGCCTGGGCTGCGTTGAACGTAGAGGAGAATATTAGCAGTAAAGTGTCAGATATATCCTTCAGAAGTAGGTAGAGAACCAAAACTGAGCTAAAGAGGAATAATGGGAACCTGGGATTTATCAGTGGACAAAAATGGACTGGGAATTAAGGTACTGTTGCCTCCATGTCTGCTGATGTGTAAAACAGCAATGTGTATACAAGTCCCATGTATACTAACGTCAAAGTTTGTTGTTGCACAGCTTTTTTTCGCTGGCCCATAGTGGCCAAAAATCAGTTAATGCAGCCTTAAACCATGATGGCTCTTTAGCAGTTAATATTAGTTTTTGGCTAAAATGTATGTTCACTGCATATCCATAACTTTAATCTGATTTCTTTCTGGGAACACACTGATGAGAGTGGAACTGAATCCAAACAAAGTTGCGTGCCGCCGAAACAATGAGCTGAAAGATTCTTAAAAACTCCAACAAGTGAGAGGAACTGTCGTCATTTGATTCATTGGTAATTTGAATCTTAACTAAACTTATCCACTATAATAAGGACAGTGTTCATTAAGACACATTCAGCATCTGACAATACGCCGATTGCATTTTATACAGACATTTACATCTCACCATGGTACTATTTTATCTTCAGAGGCAGAAAAAGCCTTTAATTGGCTCCAAATGGATTATTTATGGTTAGTTCTGGACTGCTTGTTGTTGCGAGAGAATTCATTAAAATGATATTAAGTTCTTTTTTAATAACCCTTCAGATGTAGTTATCACAGGAAACAAACACTTTTCAGTAAATCTCCATCTCTACCTTCTTGCTACCAAGGCTCAAGTCCCTTTTTATGTACCATCGCTGGACCCTCTACTCAGAAAAATCCCAGTACCTCCCTCATAACTTTCCACAATACAAGGCACCATATCTCCCTATATCTTGTGTTGATATATTACGTATAGTGGGCAAAGCACCTACCTCCATTCCTTACATTAGAAGTTTTATGACTTATTTAAAATTAATGGTCCAAATCTTCCTTATTACCATTAAATTCCCATCTAGTTCCATTGACATTTTCCTAGTCTTAGTGGTTTATCACAAATAACTATTTTGGGTCTTTACAAGCGTATGGGTCATGGTCGCCATGTGGATGAGGGAGGGTAGTAAGTAAATGATGCCAATCATAACATGTTTTCCCTCGCACAGACTGTGGTATGATGAAATCGCCAACTGCCAGGGTAGCTCTCTGTGATGGTGATGTAAACTGTCTGAATCTCAAAATAAAATAAAAATTATCACAAAAAACAAAATTTGATTAGAGCTGCTTTGATTTGTAGACATTAGACAATGCGTCACCAATGTTATTTTATTGGTTTAATGATCAATTGAAAATGAAAACATCAGCACCCAGGGGAACATTTTGCATGGTGAGTATACAGTAATAGAGTACAGGTCGATGCTTCCCACAGTAACCTGTTTTCACTGGGATGAACAGCTGCCTGTGGTCTGCATTGCTGTTGGCAGGTATGACTTGTGTCTCTTGCAAATTTCGTGGCTGCCCAGTTAGTGAGGAAACGCAAGCTTTATTTGCATGATTCAAAATAATAGCTCTCTCAAAGAACTGTTCCAATTCACTTTTGTTATAATAAAATAATAAAATTGCAATAAAGGAACCTGACCAGACTCAAGCCAGGGATATTGTAGTTAAGTGGTTGATTTTTAACATCCAAGATATTGAGGCTGACCCTGTGCACAAAATGATTTCTCACAGTGAACCGCCTTTGTTTAGAATACAATCTGAATTTTGCTCCATTAGAGACTTTCTGACAAATTTTTGCATTACGCAAAAGATTTCATAGAGGCTGTGCTGCCTAGGAATAGAAGTAACTTGGTGGCCTGTGAAACCTTTCGAAAAACGGGAAAGGCTCTATCTAAAGCCAGTGTTAGTTTGTCCCATTCTGGGCTACTGTAGAAAATATGGCAGTTCAACATGGCGGATTCTGTAGATAAAAACAGCAGGTACCAAAAAACACCATTAATTCTTATTTTCAGGTCATACCCTGATCAAAACATAGCTATGAATATTATATTCCCATTTCTGACAGTATAACCATTTAGAATGTTACACACTGGAGCTTTAACATTGCAAAAATGGGCATTTTTAAATTTTCATAATAAACCTTTTTCACAGCAGCCAATTTTGACATGAAATAGATAGGTAAACACAGGTCACCATTGATACTAATAAGGTTCTGTTCCAGTCAAGTCAAAACAGAGTTCAGGGTGCTGCTATTGGCAGGTTGGCATTGGAAAAGCTGCTGCTACACTAAATGAAAGAGAATCTTTTGTTTGGCCTACTATTCCAAATCAAAATGGCTGCTGTGTCAACACAATCTACCCCTTGTATCCCATGATTGTGTGTCATCATGTATTTTGAAGGAGATCAACAAGAGATACACCCACTTTAAACATTTTCTACTGTCTTATTTTAGAGGAGACTGCGGATGACTTTTGTTTGTTATTTCGGGATTTTGAGTTTGCACAATTCAGTTTCATATGGGGGAGTATTTTGAAAATTCTTCCTTGCTGGTGTATTGAGGTTCCTGTGAGAAGGTAGAAAAATGCATTAACCAATCTAAAATTATATGAAGATGATTTTAAAGATGAACCCTGCCAGTGTGACATTAACAGTACTGAAATTTTGTGTTACTGCGCTATTCAGGATTTTTACTGGGATGCTTAAATTTAAAGGCACACCAGTGAACACTAATATTTACTCTTAGTAGCATTTGTTGTTGTTATCTGTGTGTGTGTGTGTTGTGTGTGTTGGGTTGTGTGTGTGTGTGTGGGTCTCTAAAGTATCAGCTTCCTCCTTGTATAGAAACCAGAGATTTGGCTTCCTGTTCTACAACCTGACTCCTCAGTCACGTTCAGGTACATTCTCACACACATATAGAAAGAGACACATATACCCGGATGCACAAGAACACTGTGTTATCCTTTTAGATCATCTTGGCCATGAAACATTCAGCAGCAGACTTGTATGATCAGCAGTGGCCGCTGTCCGGTCATAGGGCCCCCCAGTCTCTGGTCTCTCTGTCTCACACACACACA
>NW_023339762.1:3882119-3883739 GCF_004916995.1 Morone saxatilis | reverse complement strand
ACACACACACACACACAGTCAGCTCTCTGTTTTCTGTGTGCAAAGGTGCAAGTGAGCTGTAGTTTCCACAGTAGTAGTCAACAGATGAATAATTCTGGTCAGTAAACAAACTGGGAACTTCTGGACATTGTGTTCCCATTTCAATCAGTACTTTTCTGTGTACAGTATTACAAACAGTGTTTACTAAAATTGTGTTTTGCATTTAATTAGAAAAAGTCTGCAAACTGATTATTTAGGGGGCAACTTTTCAGTGTGTTTATCAGCCAGCTAATACACAGAACATAAACTGGATTGATTTATACGAAAAGAAACAAATAAATCTATTTTCCCACTTTAGATAACATCTGACACACACACACACAGCTTCCGTCACAGCTCCACAGCTAGGCAGGGGCAGATCTAGAGAAATATTTATGGAGTGGTAAGAGGGTGGCATGGAGATTTTAAAGGGTGGCAGAAATATATGCTGGTCTAATTGGAAACAATCATATGTATCAATATTTGCTTGGAAAACAATGAAGATATCTGATCTAAAAAGACAGAAAATTTCCAAATCATGTTGTTTCTCAGAGATCATCTTGTTTCATTGAACTGAAGCCTGACACTTCTAAATAAAATATTTTTAAAATATATCTATAACAGATCATTAAATTATATGTGTTAATTTCTGTTCTGTTTAATCTAAATTAATTTGTTGAATTTGACAGCATTTGACACCAAACAAACTGGGGTTGCACCTGGGGTGGCAAGGTATTTTTTAGGGGTGGCAGCCCCTTTAGAGCCGCCCCTGCAGCTAGGTAAGCTATTTACTAGCATGTAAATATATTAGCAGATATGATAGAATCTTGTTCACATATATTGTGAGGAGATGGCAGCTCACACTCTTTCATTCATTAGTTCATTGTTTTTTTTCATGGTGCTGCTGTTGCTCTGTCTTGGTTGTGTGCTGTCAAATGTCCTCTTTCCGCACTGTGACTTTATCAGTTATAAAAATAAATTCACAAAATGTATTCTGCAAGTGATGAACCAACTGTCTATCACTGTCTATCATGAACAAACTTCAACCAACTAACCATATAACATAGTCAAACTCCTACCGAAGGCAGTCCGGAGAAGAGCAACAATATCTTTCCCATCAAGAAAAATCTTGAAGAAATACTCTCCAGTTCTGATACAACTGATGCTAGCAGAAACTCTTTAGCAGCTGGCATTGTTGTTTTTGAGAGTCGTTCTCACATACGTTGCCACACACAAAGAGCGTTAAACTCATGCCATAGCCTAGCAAGGTTAATATTCTTCTGTAGGGCATAAAGAATAAGTATTTGTGGTTATTATGGGGCAGTATAAGTATTTTAAAAGACCAGTATGTAGGAATTAGTGGCATCTAGCAGTGAAGTTTCAGATTGCAACTAACTGAACACTGCTTGTGTCTGTATTTGATGACCTGGGATTGAGAAAGGGCTGTGAAGTGGGTAGTAGAAATTACTTAGGGTGCGAAACTCGCGAAAAACTCTAACACCCCTATCTAGAACCAGTGTTTGGTTTGTCCGTTCTGGGCTACTGTAGAAACATGGCGGTTCAAGTCTCTGTTGAAGAGGACCCACTCCCTGTAGATCAAAG
>NW_023339762.1:3881773-3882019 GCF_004916995.1 Morone saxatilis | reverse complement strand
TTTCTGTATTTGTGTTTTTGTCTGCACTAGTTTGAAGGGGGCAGGGCTCAGTCGAAGAAAGGTGAGGTCATGTACATCTGTTCATCTATCAGGTTTTAGCAACATTTGAATACAAATGTTTTTTGAGTGTTAAACTCTTGATTGTGGCTTTTTTGTTCATAAATAGTATAATAATAGTTTAGAGAGAAACTGATTTAAAGACACGTTTTTATGGGCTTTAATGTCATTTTTTTCATTCAAACACAC
>NW_023339762.1:3880047-3881734 GCF_004916995.1 Morone saxatilis | reverse complement strand
AAGACAGTTCAGTCACAATTTGTTATGATTGAATTCTTCAAGTTTTATTGCACATTTAAAAGACAAATTCACATAAACAACACTACATGCAAAGAACAGAGTGAACAGCTGCCATTTAATTTATTTTAGACATTGATTTTAGTGGAATTGTCACATGTACCATGTATGGTAATAGCCTCTTCAGTGTGTGGCTTTTTATGTGATGTTAGCTGGTTATCTATGCCATATTTAAAGTTGTCTTCTCCTTTTACAGCCACAGTAATGGTAAGCATATAGTAGTAGTACATGTTTTTATTCACTAAGCGAACAAATTAAACAGTAAAAAGGCTGCTTTAAAAACAAGTGAAGAGTGCTGATAATCTTGGGTTTGGAGACTGAAGGGGACCAAAAAATTAAATATGAATAAATAGGAATCAAATAAACTGTGCTGAACAACAAAAAGCACTCAGAAAACCCTTTAAAAATAGTAGTTTGTGTTAATTTTGTCTTTAAAAAAAATCTCCACTCCAAATCTCCAAAGGTCTTTCACTTTCTAAAGCACAGGGTGTTTAGGAATAAAATCATGCCATCCTCTCCTGATGGACCATAAGTCAAGGGAACATCGTCCTCCAACATCCTTAGTCACACGGCTAGCTGTCCAAATTGGAATAATCTGAATGAAATTTCCCATTGGAGGATTGATGATCTCCCATGTCACTGGGAGAGTTGTAACTGGGTGGCAAATGGTTTTCTGCTAGGGGGGTAAAGGGTTGTGTGCCGTCGGCCAGGGGTCCTGGGTCAGCCAACACGTTTTATACTGCGTTTGTGTCTGAGGCATTTCTTCTCCGACTTGGTGCCGGGCGACGCCGGGGTTGGAGACGCAGAGCCCTGCTTCCTGTGCAGAGAGAGAAACCAGACACAGAGGCAGAGAAATGAGAGGAGGAAGTGTGATTGAGTGTTTGTTCTAGCAGTGACACAAAAGTATTTAATTATTAACCGTAAACTCCTGTGGCCTCTAGTGATAGAACCACTGATGTGATCACAGTCCAGTCTGGGGCAGCCAAGGCCAGCACAAACAGGCTGGTTATTATCCTCCCTAAATACATCAATAATGTAATAGTAATCAGCGTGATGGGTGGACACCATTATGGTATTCTAAAATAAACCCCATTACAGGCCTAGGTTTGCCGTTTTGGTGGCACTACTGTCTTTGAAAGAAAAGAACAAAAATTGGTATATTTTCTAATTAGGCATCATTTATAAAGTGTTTCTAAACAGTGATTTATGGCTTTATTAATGCTTAATAATGCAATAATGAACAACTTCAGGGTTGCCAGGTTACTTTCCACACAATGGCAAAAAAAACATCTTAATTACTTAAGCTTTTACTAATAGTTATTGATATTTATAACTGCATTATTGCCGAATAGAAAGCATGAACACTAGCCATAAATTATTTTTTACAACCTGGCAACCCAAAACCTGTTCCTATTAATGGTTTAATATGTTTAACTACATATTACTTTTCTACTTTTTGACTATTAGAGAAATACAGAGTAGTGGAGTTTTTGGCTTAAACATTTAGTCCCAAAGGTGGTCTTATTGTTCAATTCTCTTCTATTTTTGTGCTGATTAATGTGTCTTGGGCAGCCTAATGGCATTGACAGGACAACAGTGTTTCACATTTCCAGCAAAATATTGTTATTTC
>NW_023339762.1:3878067-3879939 GCF_004916995.1 Morone saxatilis | reverse complement strand
AACTAATGACATCCCCATCAGCCTTACTCTATATAAAGCAAATGCCAGTACGCTAAAATTCTAAGCTAAGAAAGTAAGCCTGAGACACTTTTCCCTGCTAAACGTGAGCATGTTAACATTGTCATTGCTAACATCATTGAGACAGTGGGTCTTTGTGATGACGCTGTATGTATTATGTATTAATATTTGTATCAACTTACAAAAGTCCCACTGCCAGTTCTTCACCAGTTATTGGCTGCAACTCTCAGGTTAGTGCAGCAGAGTTGTTCCTCACCTGGTGGCAGCAGCAGCCGCAGCCTCTCTGTTCCTGACCTGCTTCATCACCTTCAGCATGCGACAGATCTGTCGCAGGGTCATCTTCGGAGCGTGGTATACCAGGCGGGGTCGAGGTGTGCAGCGAGGGCCATGGTATGTAAAGAGGGACAGATAGCTGACCCCTCTGGGTCCTCTACCAAACAAATGCAGGGGCTCAACACTGGCATAGCAGGATGCAAACTGGGAGTCACAAAGGGAGGAGAAAAAGAGGGAGAAGTTTATATACATACGTAGATATATGTATATATACTCGTACATACATTACATACAGTACATAGTGTTAATATGGAGTAGCACACTGCTGCACTGCCTGAATGAACACAGTGATAAACTCTGAATGTGTAAACTGTACTGCAGTCTAATGTGTGTCTGCCTCACTAAAAGTAAGGCTCTGTTTTTACACACTTTGTGTTAGGAAATCATTTGCCCAATGATGCATCCTGAAGAGTACTGATCGGAGCAGATCAAAGTCCGCTCCTGTAAACGAATCTCACAGTGGAATTCTCTGTTGTCTTGGTTTCTGATGGAGGAGTGTGATTAACGTGCTGCGAGAAGGGAAGGAGGCTCGTACACTAATTTAAAATGGTGGATGTTGTGTGTGTGGTGTGTGTGAAAGAGTGGTGTGGTATCGTGTGTGTAAGAGTGTAACGTTAAAGTTGAATACAAAGCGCAGCTGAGGATCTACATCCTCGGTTCTGTTTCCACGCAGTCACTACGAGTTATCATTACAGATAATTATTGAATGCTCCAGTACGTATTAAAACAAGGGGCGGGGGCCGCATAATAACAATTAGTAATCTAAATAATATCAGTACTCTTCAGGGATGCAATCATTGGGCAAAGATTTCCTAACACAAGGAGTGATGTAAAAACAGAGCCTTACTTTAGTGAGGCAACACACATTAGAAGTCATACATTTACACATTCAAATTTATCACCCTGTGTTCATCAGCAGTGCCAGCCCAGCAGTGTGGCTAGCCCGGAGTGAAGGTTAACACTGAGTGGTGCCAGCCTGTACGTGGTAATGTATGTAATGTATGACGAAGGTAGGGCCGTGACGTGCGCGGGCGGGGTATAAGCGATATAAGGGTTGCTAGGACCGTGTATAGTGGAAAGTTCTCCTCGTCTGTTTGTGCTCCACATCCCTTTGTAGGTATCCTGCCAGTTTGCATCCATAGCTGATATGCCCTGACGGCAACCGTTTTCCCCTTTTAAATCTTATAATTACCAGAGTGTTGGAGCCACTCTCTTGCATACTTTGTATCTTGTTAGAAGGACCCAGAAGCTTATTAGTTTTGGGTCAGCTATCTGTCCCTCTTCTACAATACCATGCCCTCGCTGCACACCTCGACCCCGCCTGGTTATACCACGCTCCGAAGATGACCCTGGCGGACAGATCTGTCGCATGCTGGAAGGTATGAAGCAGGTCCAGGAACAGAGAGGCTGCGGCTGCTGCTGCCACCAGGTGAGGATACACATCTTACTAGTCTCTGACCCAGCGACTTGAAACCTGAGAGAGTATGTGTCAGCCAATAACTGGTGAATATATTGGCTAGT
>NW_023339762.1:3866942-3878042 GCF_004916995.1 Morone saxatilis | reverse complement strand
TGTCGATTTGCCTCCCAACAGTTGTTTTCTCATTCACGCACACACACTTGCACACACACGGACACAATAGCTGACCGGCTTAAAATGATCTTGTACAGAGAAAAGAGGAGCTTTGATAACAAACACACACATTCTCAGTATCTCTCCTACAGTATTCTCCATTACATCTGACCAATTAGACTGATTACAAACATTAGTTTTGAGTGTATGAATGAGATGATATCTCATACAGGTTTGCCAAAATACTGAACTTTCCACTTTCAGCATAGTGGGTCACTTCCACTGCGTTTGCTTTTAACTGCTGTGCTGCCTGATTGCATTTAAATCACTTTAAGACACAATTATAATGGTGCATCACACTGCATGAATGTAACAACACTTACTTCTACTTCCAATTAGTGCAAACACTAAAATAAACCTTGTGGTTCTATGACGGATTACTGAACAGTTTTGAAGACAAACATGCACATGCAGAAACACACACAGATACTTACAGGAACGACAGTAGCCATGGAGGAGTGGTAGAGCTCTGTGATGAAGAAATAATCATCAGACTGGGAATCATTGCCTTCTTATACATTCCAATATGACCAGACCAGATGATGGGCCAATCATTCTTCAGAAGAGGCTAAATAACCCCCGCCTACTTGTGACATCACCACAGTGAGGTCACATTCATCACACACATACACACACGCCTGTTGCCTCAGGTTACACATGCACTGACACGCAGTCTATTATTGACGACTCTTTTTGTTACACAGGGTATATTTAGATGCAGCTGTAATTCTGGGAGAATGAGGAAAAACATAGGGGAGCAAGATAAATGAGAGAGACTGGGGGAAGAGAGGGAGAACTGTGGGATGGCAAGAAAGAAGAGAGATGACAGTGTGGGAGTAAGAGAGGAGAAAAAGATAGTGATAGAGAGAGAACAGGTGGACAATACAAGGCCGTGAAGCAGGCGTCACACAGTGTAAGGTGACTTGCCCAAACAATGGGATGCATCGGCGCGTTACATACCGTCATTCAGTACAATATTACATATCACTGATGGGAAGAGACAATAGATGTGTGACACACACTCGCTCTGGTGTGTTTTCTTGGTTGTGAAGAAAAGAAACAGGAGAAGGGCTGAACTGCCAACACATCACACATACATCATTCAAACTCATTGTCTCAACACATTATTCTGATACATGCAACCTAATTAAGTTATACATGTCCAAAGAACTTCAACGACAGGGAAACAGCCGTATAAAATGATGCACAAGACATGTCAATTTTAGGTATTTGTAAAAAAGCTAGGTTAATAAAAAGTTAATAAATAGAAGAGAGAAAATAAGTTCTCAGAGCCTGTGAACTTGCTAAAATGTTGTTAGCAAACGTATTGTGAGCTTAGCTGGGCGCTAAAGGGACAGTCCACACAGTTTATTTAACTTTATTTAGACTATTTGTACCATCATCTCCTGTCTCATACCCATCTGCAAATGATCTAGTAAAGGAGTTTTAATAAAAGTGAATGGTGTAACACAGCTAAGCTATAGCTTCCTCACATTTGGACTTTGGAAGGTCAGCCGCTGTCCAAGACAGTTGCTGCTATTGCCACCACTGTCGTGCATAATCCACCTGTGATAAATGCTGATGTGAAACCCAGGCCTTTTAACGAAGCTAAACATTATCAGTATTTCACATGAAAAGGGCAAAAAGTAAATAAACAGAAACTTAAATCATCTTGCTACCCTTCACATTTATCTTGGGACCCCAAGTTCTGAGACGGGTGAGTTTATATTAGTTGTGTTAAGTTTATTTCTTTATTTCCAAATGAATTTATTTGAAGGAAAAGCTCCAATTAAACCCAAGTACCAATTAATTCATTAATTATTCATGATCAGAAACGTTGACTTGTATGTTTGCCAGATTTTAGATTTTTGTATGTTCAACTCACCTGCTGTACACCAGCAGTTTATTGAAATTAGGTAACTGGAAGTGTAATTGAACACTACCTCCATTTCTTCTGTAATTACTAACAAATTACATGGACTTTCCTATGAATTCACAGTTAAAACACATAAAGGGACATTTTTGTTCCAATAATCCAACCATAAAGATAGCATCTTAGGCATTCATGTTTTACATGGTATAAGTGTGTGGTAGAGGTGTGATTTAATTTGTGTGCTAAAACTTGAACCCCACCCCCGGTGTTAGCATACACAAATGTTCAGATTAACATAAATGATTCATTATTAACGTTGCAGTAGGTCATTTTTATAAAAAATAACTTTTATCATATTTGCTGAAACCTTTCATTAGTATCCTGACAGCTTTTAAGAACATTAGACAGACAATCTGTGAAACAATCAGGTCCTCTGGCTCCTGCCTACTCCTAATGGCATTTAGAAGAAAACAACCAATCAGAGCATAGAAAGATAGTTGATTGTTGAGTCTCATTCCCAGTGTGTCAGATACAGATGTTTTGGGATTCTGTGAATGAGACAAAACAATCAATCTATCCTCAAGCCTCCAACCCAAAGCGTGATAGGTTGTTTTCGTTCAGGCCTGTTGGATTCTTGCAAATGCCATTAGGAACCTGATTGTTTCACAGATTATCTGTCTCACGTTCTACTGTCAGGATATAGTGAAAGTTTCAGCAAATATGATAAAAAGTTATTTTCATAAAAATTACTGTCTGCAACTAAGATAAATTTATGGCTCATCTGTCTCTATAAATGCAATAATAAATGACAGATATGTGTTTTTCACCTATAACTAAAGTGATGTTCCTCTTTATCCTGCCACATTGAGAATCAGCTCACATAATCACTTAGCTGTGAATCACATGCAAATCACCCTGTACACCCCCATCGCCCACTCACTGCATGTATCATTTGGTCTTTTTCTGCCCCCTGCTGTTTTTTATGCCACTCTACTGCAAACAGGTTAAGAAATGTTGCAGTGTGTTAAGATAATGCACTGTATTACTTTGTATTGTGTACTATGTATATAGTCTATAAAAGGCGATCCCAAACATTTAAATGTTAAGGACCCAATAATAGATGCACATTAGATCACAGACCTCCCCAATTTGAGAGAATATCCTTCTGAAATTGTAATGAATCATTTTTATTTTATTTTTTCTATGTTTCAAGATAATAAAATGTTTATTGTCACAAATGATCAAACTGGGATCACTATAAATTACAATCAATGAAAGCAGCCTATATTTCTTCCCTTGTTGTTCCAGTTTCCAAATAATGTGATAAAAGTTAAAAGTTCTATCCACCAAAGACCCCAGTTTGAAAACCACAGTTCGATACTATCATTATTAAAATCTTATGTAAGTATTTTACTGTTTACAGTTAAACACATGTGGAGCTATAGTATGTAGAGATGTAGGCTGATGCCAGTAGTCTGAGACTCTTCCTCACATCCTTTGTTGAGCAAGGCACATAAAGCCTGGTATCTAAAATTAAACAGAGACTGACAGCAACATGCGCTGATGTGAATGTGTTTAACTAACAATGTGTTGTTGTACATAGACAGTATAATACTGCCTCTAGCTAAATAAATGTAAAATAAAATCCTCTACGGCTAAACAGTAACTTCTATTTTGAGAAACTGGACATTTCTTAGGAAGCTCTGCATACAGTATAACACAATATGTGGTCCATTGTGTGACCTATCTCTGATATTAGATATAGTCAAATGATGTGGTCAGATGGGACCAGGATTGGGACAATTAGGCCTTATATAAACCAGGTTTATTTGTTAGGATCCCCATTAGCTGTCTACCTGGCTTTCACATTTAAACACATCAACACATTAAAAAACCTATATTAAATCTTACAATCAACATAAATGACAAACATCATGCTTGTTAGCGGTGTCAATTTCTTTTAAAACATTCATTAAACCTAAATTCCACATAAATCAGCAAGTTAGAAAAAATTCCATTAAGCTTTACAGTCAATGACAATCATAAAACAGGAGAAAAAACATAAACTTAATATTAGTACTTTCTGGTACCAGATGTAGGCTATATGACTCTAACTTGTAATTTAATTGACTGTACTGACATGATGGTGTTTTGCATTGTAAAACTTTCCACCTAGAAAGTGTTAGTGCAGCCGTCGGCCTATCGTCTACTTTTAAGATGTGTTCAGTAGACCTCGGTTGCATTTTATTTGAGTTTATGGCTAAGCTTTATCATACAGGTCCACAGTCAATTGTCTTGTCAGAAGGTCACAGGCTTGTTTTTTTTCTGCCGTTTTGCAAACCTGCCAACATCTGAACCGGGTTGTCATATTACTCCAGGAGCAACACAAGTGGGGCCACCAGTTCTTGTAATAGCCCACACTTCTGTGTTTCTTTACATTATGACTATTGTGAATGTTGAATTTAACTGTGCCTAGTTATACCTGACATTCACATCAGTTTGCCCACTGTCGCATATTCACCACAACACGCAGGACGGCGCTCGTGGACAAGTGCTGGGTCTCACGCTGCCTTCAGGACCAATCTGTGACTTCGCTGATCTTGTCAAATGAAGTGCTAAACGGGACATTTAGCTCTTTTGTTGCGCATTCAAACGTGTTTTTCCTCGGAGATAATAGCATTATGTTGACAGGCCTCCCAACAGCACAGTTTCATACTCGTCAGGTCTGTAGCTGATATCTTCTTTAGGCTAATTTAGCTACAAACCTGCACAGTAGGTTGCATTTAATAACTGCTGGCTCAGCATCCACGTCCTCCAAACCCATAAACATCACACCTATCAAACTTTATTAATATTAGTATTTTAATACTGATATTTTCTTTGCTGTTGCTATGCTACTTGATCTTGGGCTCACCTGTGGAAGGGAGTATTTCCGACGGTGGCTGAAGGCAGCAGCTAAGCTCATCTGTTCGGTGGAGATAAAGCAGATAGGGATGTGTAAACAAATGTACGCCCTCATTTGTAAGGTTACCTAACTGAACATGTTGTCGTCTGTATTTTATAAATGGTACTTTACTTTACAGGAACATTTTAGCTGTGAACACGATACACGAACCCACCAGGGACGTGTGAGCGCACAAAAATGTCTGTTTTGTCTCAAGTGCTGAGAAAAGGTTCATTTCCCGTTAAAGAAAGTGACAATTTCAGGTTTAGTACAATGAGTTACAAGTATTTGGATTTACGCTGTAGACATTAAATGCCTCAGAGTAGCAAGCGGGCATATGTCTGATGATCAGGAAGTGATGACGGCAACAAGACAGTTATTTACATGTTAGCTATGTCACTCGTTGACGTCCATAATGAACGTTCATTTGAATAACACACACTGACAGATGTTAATTTGTTAGAATGTAATTGAATTATTCGATAATTGTCGGTCCACAGCAGACTTGAGGAGTTATCTTCACTGTCGCCCCGAGACAGTTTTCAAAGCAACAGGTGCGTCTGGATGGCGCGTTCAGGGAACGTCCGGTAGCCATCATGTCTTACGTTAAAGTCGACTTTTGTAAGCTTTAAGGTGGATAAAAGTGTTCGGAAGAGTAAAGACGTGTTCATGAAACAAAAGCAACCCCCCATTCGTTAGAGGTTTCAAGTTTTTCAACACCTGTATGCTGCTGTAACCGTGCGCTATCTACGATGTGTTAGGAATCTCTCACAGTCACAGACCCCGCCCCTTGCACACTTGAAGTTTGTTATAGCCTCTGGTTGTCATCAGCCAACTTCCACAGTGACATTAGTCAGGTCGACGGCCCTCGGAGGAGGTCTGTCTGCTCTCCTCTCTGTGCTCACTTTTAGGTTCACGTGGACGTTTCCCATCTCCGCTGTCAGGATGTCTCCGTCCACGTCCCCCCGGGTCTTCACGGAGCGGGAGGTGGCCTGCCACTGCACCAAGGACTCCTGCTGGGTGCTGCTCGGGACCAGGGTGTACGATGTGACCGCTTTCTTGCGGATGCACCCGGGAGGGGAGGCGCTGATTCTTCGCAGGTCGGGCAAGGATGTGAGTCGGGAAATGGAAGGACCCCCACACCGGCACTCGGAGAACGCCCGGCGGTGGATGGAGCAGTACTACATCGGGGAGCTGGACAGGGACAGCGGCACCGACGAGGCACAGGTAGAGCCGGGGGGATAACTGACCCACACTTTATCTATGGCTTACATTACTGACCTCAGAGCAGCGAGTTCAGAAAAAGATAATGAAGTAAAACCTGTTTTCCAGGTCTTCCCTGAAGGGTCGTCTTTGCTGAGTGTTAAGAGTTTAGTCTTAATATTTAAAAATGAATCAGCATATACAGAGTAACTCACTATTTTGGTTGAAAGTTTATATATATATTATTGGGAATCTCTCTTTAACAGATTTCCCTCCAGATGTTTAGAAACAGGGGCCTCCAGCAGGAGCATAAGTACAGACAGGTAGGCCTACTCAGGGGCCCATTGCTCGTAGAGAGGGTGGGTGAGGACCCCTGAATCAGATTGTGTAAACTATAAAATAACATTCAATTAGATAAAAAAAAAATTAAATCATTTAGTCAGATACGGATATACATGATGGTTGCTGGGTAATATGTATGTTGATGTTCTCCAACGTCAACGCTCTGTTTGATCATGTGACCATAGATATACTGTAGCTAGGGCTCCTCTGAATAGCTCTTGGGGCCCGTCCTAACAACCTTACGCCACTGGCCTCCAGGCAAGGCTGTGGCCCTTACAACAGTCAAACAAAACCACACCATTTTCACACGTACAGTTTATTTGTTCAATATTCTGCCTAGAAGTTTCTAGCATGTTTGACACAGGCATTTGGAAAGCAGTGGCACGCGCCTACTGTGTTCAGATGCCAGCGGTGCCACTATGACTTCTCTTAAAAGCAGTTAAGGAGAGGAAGAATGTTCCTCTCTGAGCTGTGCGTGCGGAGCTAAATATTTCTCACACTGAGCCAGTATTTTTGTCAGTAATGACATATTTTGGGCTCTAAGGAAGATTTGGTTGTTTATTGGCTTCACGTGATGTCAGACTTGGTGACTTTGCCAAACGCTTAGTGGTTTTGATGCGGTGGAAATCCGATAGGGGCTTGTTGGTTCTGTGAGCAGCAGGTGTATAATTGTCTCTCACTTGACTTTACTGGGCGTTTCTGTGAGGCAGGGAGAGAAGGAACTCTCTGCTTTCCTCTTCCGCCTGGACAATATTGATTATAGGGTTATGGGATGAGGAGTTAGTGGAAAAAGACACACAGGGAGGGGTCCGGCTCTGTGTGTCATTTCTTTGAGGAGCAGAGCAGGGAGGGGGTGTGCAGGTGATATGGTAGACCTGTGGGTGGGGGGTGTGTTGGTGGTGTTAATGAATGATTCAAGAGGTGTGCGTGTGTGTGTGTGTGTGTGTGTGTGTGTGCGTGTCTGTGTGAGCCAGAGAAAGAAACTGGTTTGGATGATTGTCCCAGTAGTAGGAATAGAGACGGCTACAAAGAAGGCAAATTTGAGGGAAACCCGGAAACTTTCCATCACTTGTTGTTCAATGAATCCACACCCAAATGAGCTCTCTCTGTCCCTGTGTGTTTCTCTCTGGCTGAGGAAGGAGAGTTTGCATAAATCTCCTACCAACAGAGTTGACATTTACATGGCTTGCCCACTCTCAATTTTGCCTTTTGGATCTCGGTAAACAAATTTCACACAATTGCAGTAGCAAAATCATTTCTTTTCCATCTTCCTTCCTCTCTGGAGCTCCAATGCCTCAGTCACTAAGAAATCACTGTCAGCTGTTAGATTTGAAGATGGCATACAACTCATAGTGTGCGTGTCTGTATGGACTGAATGGGAGAGGTGTGTGACAGTCATGCCGTTAATGTTACAAAAGTAGTTTGACAGTGTATTCGCCCAGTCTGCACACATTTTCACACATTGTCACACAGCCAGTTTGCAGTTTAAGGCGTTAGTGGTTTTTCTTTCTTAGCAACTACCATCACATCTTAATTAATCACACATTTTCATTTTGATTATTTCAACTGCAGCTTGTTTTTCTTGCACACTTGTTTTTCCAGCTCAGGGTGAATGGAGAAAGTCTTGGGGTAAAAATATGTTGAACAATTTGTTATTATGTTTCTAAAGTATATGATTCTCACCCAGCCTTACTGAGGAACTTACATTTCCTGCTGCTGGGTGTGAAACTCGTGGTCAGATGTGACAGTGGAGATCATGAGACAGGTTTCAGCCCACTGACTGAATGACCAGGACATTCCAGTTGGTCATGAAATACAGCCCCTGCTTCATTTGTCCTCCAGGTATGGCTGAAGAACAAATAATGCTTACTTTCTCTTCTTTCTCCAGTCACTTAGGCACCTCAGCCCAACTGCAAATGTTAAACCCACATTTTCTTTAATGATTGGCCTTTAAATGGCATTTTCACCAAGCAGCCAAATACCAGCACAGAAACAGGATGTATCCACTTATGGTTACTCAGTGTGACTTTAAAGAGGTTTTTAATTGGTCTTGGATCACATCCTGTAGAAAGGTGACATACAGAGGGAACATCATCAAGTTAAATATTTGGCTTTTGCTGTTTGGTTTAAGCGTTATATATATATATATAATTCTATAATAACTCTATTTTGTCATGGAATCATCCTCCATTACTGAGCGGCTGGAGGTGGGACTGGGGGAAAGAGAAGGAAAGTCATCACACGTCACACAATTTGGCCTTGAGAGATAAACCTTTGCAGCTGTAGAGTCATTGAAAGGTGATGGGAATCATGACTTTGTGCTGTGATACAGTTGTGATGCCTCATTTATACAAGAGTGTCAACAGGATTTGGAGGGGTGTTTTCCTCTTTTATTGCATACAATTTCTCTCTGAGCTGTTCTGCTTTTTGCCAATTAATGGCTGTTTGACATTTCAGTGGTGCCACATGTGTAAATGTTACCGTGTGTTTGTGTGCGTGCGTGCGTGCGTTTTAGGGCCGCAGCTACCTGTTATTTTCATTCTTGATTAATCTGCTGGTTATTCTTTGATTGTTCAATTAATCATTCAGTCTATAAAATATCAGAAAATAGTAAAAATGAATGACCATGCCTTTTTAGCAGTATGTTTTCTCCTAGGTTAAAGATATAGCCTGTATGGTGATACCATGGTTATAATGGCTATAATGGGTAGGCATTGCTGTCAATTGCCACAACAAATCCTCTTTAAAAGAGCAACACACTCAAACCCTACCCTCTGCTGCTTCAAGTGTGACTTCATCAATCCCTGTTTTGACATAATCAAGACAGGTCTGACGTGGAGGCAGCAAGTGCCAGAGCATCTATAATGATGACGCGCCCTAGTCTGGTCCCCCAAAGGGTTCATCCCTGCTAAGCAGTCTGAACAGTGTCTCTAGGGAGGCTGCTCTGCCTGGCTCTGCCACATAGGACAAAGTGTTTGAACAGTCAATAAGCAAATTGTATCTAGAAAGCTTACAGGACTTGTGTAACATTCTGTTTGAGGTTACTCCTAGTACAAACAGAAAGAGATTAAAGGGGAGATGGTATCCCTCTTGTTTACATAATTGGTCAGCATACACATATTCTTTAGTAAAAAGGGGAAATCTGACATTTGCATGTCCACTATTTCCCTGTGACTAGCAATTGGTATGTCTTTTTGGACAGTACTACAGGATCTTTAGGAGGAGATAGCAGATACATTATCTGAAATCTAGGAACCTGAAGAGTGCTTGTGTGTGTTTTGTGTCGGCATTTGTTCAAATATTGAAAGAGCAGACTATAGATGGGCATAGAACATGGTTGAAGTATATGATGGCCATCCCCATGCTCAATTATGTCTCATAAGGTGTTGCAGCCATTTCAGGACTAATACCATGTGTTGCACAGATTTGATAAATTGAAACACATAGTCAAAAAAATACCACATTAGGACACCAAGACCTTGAGGAACACAAAAGCTAAATCCATGCTCAATTAATCACACATTTTCATCTTTTTATTTAAACTGCATGCTTGTTTGTCTTGCACACATCCAGCTCAGGGTGTGTGGAGAATGTCTGGGGGTAAAAACGTGTGATTTGGTATCAAAAACCTTTGATATTAGGAGATAGAAAGAATTGCATTTTTTCCCCATGTTCTGGATGCCCTCGGTCTCTAGTTTGCGATTGTACAGTTTCATGAGGCTGTGGTCATTTTATAAGTCCAGTTTTAAAAAACTATGGCCTCACTGCAATAAAATGGCTTCTATGGGGACTAACATCGTCACACATTAATACAATTCAGCTTACTGAATCCACAAGAGTCTTACCCTCCCAGTCATACCCAATGTTATGCAATACCAGTACTGTTTAGTGACCCCAGTATGCGGAAAAATGTCAGAAGTAACCGCATTTTCATCTGAGGTCAGAGGTCATGGGACTCCTTTGAAAGCATTACAGTTTCCAGGGTAGCTTCAGTGAAAATGGACAACAATTATTGTCTGTATGCCGACATGATTCAGCTAAAGTTGGATATCTCTGTGGAAACACAAACATGTAATTTTCTTGATCTCACAGTGCGTTTTACCTGCAGACAGCAGTGAGATACTCTAGGACTGCATCCAAGAATAAGAATGGAGGTTGGAGCAGGTTTACAATCAAGCAGAGGTGCTGTTTACACCGTCAACAAATTGAACTGGTTTGTAATAGATGCTGATTGCCTCCATTCAGAACCAGTGTTTGTTAGTGCTTTTCCACAGTTAATAATGACGCCAGCAATTGGCACAGTTTGTCATTAAATAAACAGCTCAATGATTTTCATATAAATCATTACGGATGACCTGATTTAAGTTTTTTTTTTGGCCCAAATGTGTAGAATACAATAAAGAAAGGATTACATTTTGATTGGCTTTATTTCATCTGATACAGGCATATTTTATGGACTAGTATCAGTCCTGATACCTATCTTAAGAATTCCCTTGTGTATCATAAATGTTGCTTTTATAGTATACTGCCTGTTTGGAATAACTAAAAGAAGAACTGAGAAAGCCCACTTGGCTCATCACACAGAGAAAAGAATGACAAAATCATATATAATTATATATATATATATATATATATATATATATATATATATATATATATTATATATTCTGTACACAAA
>NW_023339762.1:3866624-3866842 GCF_004916995.1 Morone saxatilis | reverse complement strand
CCCTGAAATGGCAAATAAGTAACAACTTCAGCTAATTATTTTGATGAATGATGTGGATATTACGTGCTGTTAGTGAGTGAACGGAACCCAGCTATTCTATTTCTAAGGTCCACCACACATGCTGCTGTCAGCTCAAAGTTGCATTTGAACTTGTAGTATTTTGTTCAGAATATAACAGTACAAGAAACCAGTCAAGAAAAGCTAGGATTTATTGTAAT
>NW_023339762.1:3866382-3866584 GCF_004916995.1 Morone saxatilis | reverse complement strand
TATTTTATTGCAATGTGGAGCTAGTACTCTAGCAGTTTAGTATTCCATAAAGTTGGCTGCCTCACAAGAGACTGATTTAAAAAAACATAAGGCAGCAGAGGCCAATATATTCAGACCTTTTGTCCCTTGTATGGGTCAGAAGAGTTGAATACTACATTTCCCATATTGCAAATTGATAGCATCTTTCTGTCAGATCCTCTGG
>NW_023339762.1:3856041-3866280 GCF_004916995.1 Morone saxatilis | reverse complement strand
ACATAACTATGACATCATCAGGGTGCTCAGACATGACAAAGCTCTCCCAAAGCCACAGTCGACATTATACAACTGTTTGTTAGTAAACCAGTAAACTGAGTTTTAATGTGTAAAATCACTGCCGTTCCCTTTTATTAAGTACTCAGTACCCAGTAAAGTATTCAGATTGGGATCGGGGACATCTCTACACATTATCTCTGCGAGCAATTAGTCCAAGCACCAGTATTGTGGTATGTTAATGTGTGTGTGTGTGTGTGTATGCATTCTTTATTGCAGGTTGAGTAAAGGCACAATGGCTTATCCTCTTAATAAGCCTGTCAATCATGGGGGCACCTTTGTTTGCTCTGTGTTCCTGTCGCTTTGTCTAGAAGTAATCGAGCCGGTGCGGCCTATCTGCCTCTCAACAGGTTGTGGAAAGCCACTGCTCAACAATCCATCCCACACATTCTTTCATTTTTGTTTCACATGGTCTGTAAATGAAATGTAAACAAATTCAACAGGGCAAAGGGCAGAGGCATGCCGTATTTATGCCTAATGTTCAGGAGAATGTAGCTCTATAGTGGTGAACTTGGGAGGATAGTACGCATATTGTTAAAATTACAAACGAGTGAGTGTGTGACTGAATGAATGAGCAACGGAGATAATATGGGAGAGCTCAGCACAATGAGAACATATGCAGAGATTGAGACTGGAGTTGAAAGTTCTTACAGGACTGAGTGAGTAGCTAAGAGAGGAGAGCACAGATAAATGCAGAGTACAGAGCGTAATAAGGTAGAAACCAGCAGGTTAGAGTACAGGGTCCATCAGTGAGGTCATCGTGATGGTGGGTCTTGATAAGTTTTATGGATGGAATGCTGGAGTGCCACCGAGTCCGGCTGGTGGAGCGCTGGAATGCAGTCCTTCATCTTTTTCTGCTCAATGATTCGATTGTCTTTCATCAGATGGCAAGTGGAGTAAGAGAGAGAAAGATTAAGAAGGGTGGGGAGGGACTGAGTACAGTGTTAACACTAAGTTCAATATTTAACACCTGCTACTGCAAGTGCCAAATGTTTTGGCGGCACAAACGAGGAGTAAATTGTGGTTATTTATTAAAGACTTTGTCCTTGCAGGCCATTATAGACTTTCATTAAATATGAACCAATCACAACGAAGCAAAATAACAATAATGCTTACTAGAATTGTGGTGTTTTATTCAGTCGTACTCTACACCAGTGCCTGTGTCATCAGTTTTTCTCCAGCAAGCTGTTGAGGTGAACTACCTCATTTATAACTCTCTGCTCCGATTTATCACCGTGGGGATACATTACCCGGCACATTGTTTACCTTTGCTACCATAGAGACTGCCGACGCAGCAATTAGCGCTCAGGTGCAAGCCTCAGGTGGCTCCGCTCATCGCCACGGTAATACCTGGAAAAGAGAGAGGGCCAGGCGGAGGGGAACCTGGATGGACGGTCAGAGGGGATGGAGATGAGCGTATGCTTGAAAAGGTGCAATTGATTCGGGCAAAGGTCTCACAGGAGTGGTACTGAAGACTACCGTCACCGTTTTCTCTAATTGTTTGCACTGAGCCGAGCCCTAAGGTTGTAACTTTTTTTACCTATAAATCATTTCCCTATGGTGTTCTTCATTCTCATGGGTCTGTTGTGGTCCCATGGGGGGATCTGATTGGCTTGAGAGATAGCAAGAGGCCTGTGCCAGTGGTCATAAAGAAAAGAACAGAGGATAATACGTATCACTGGGATTGAATTTCTACTTCCTAAAATATTACAAAAAGCATTACAAAACAACATTTTTTGCCTCATTTTGTGAGAGGTAAACTGGGGCCTTTTTATTATTTTAAATACTCTTTTACCAAAGAAAAACACTAATTGGAACAATGGTGTTTAGGTGAAATCCACATGTTAAAGATAAAGCGGTTGCACAGTGTAAATAAAGAGGACTATAGTAGGCTATATTCCTCCATTTATTTGTTCCTTCCACCCCACCTCTCTCATTATCCCATTATGCGTTTGTCCATCTTGTCAACTTTTGTAATAATAAAAAGGTGCTCTTTGCAGCAGACAGGCCTTGGTGTGGCTGTGGGTATATAGTGTTTATGGATGGGATTTGTTAGCTCATAGCCCAGGGGGGAAACACACACACACACACACACACACACACACACACACACACACAAACACAAACAAACAAGAGGTGTGTTCTTGCAAAAAAACAAACTGTTTGAAGGTGTGGGATAAACTGACAAGATTCTCAGACACACCCAAAGGAGGGAGGCGGAGATGGACAAAGGCAGCCTGGACGAGCTGTGGTGTGGTGTCTGCCGGTGTAACCTGCTGCTTGAGGGAAACAAGGTTATTACTTCACAATGAAATCCAAAAATAAAACCCAGTGCTCCATAATTAAGTAAAGCTTGAACCAAAACAACTATATGCATAGAATTAAGTTTGCATGAGCAAATCCTCATGTGAACACCATGTGAAGAGCGAAACTTGCACGTCTTTTTTTTATTTGAAGAAAGATTATTATTGCTTCCAGTTTTACATTCAGCTGATTTTTTTTAAGAGCAAACACTGAAAGTGTTTTGGAACCATAAGTGCTTCCTCTACCTTTAGGAGTCACTATGCATCAGCTCACCTGATCCAGGGGTTAACAGTGGACCTTCCTGCTCCAGATCATCCTCCTCTGCCTCCTCCAACTTTTTCCTCTTCTTCCCTGGATCACAGGGGCCAGTGTTTTTGCCGTGGAGATTTTGCATACAGCACAACCCGGCTGTATGCAGAGTCTTATTAAGGTCTTTAGATGAGCTTGTCAAGCTGTCATTGGGGAATAGCTAAGATAAAGTGTGAACCTCTGCTCATGTGCTCTTGCGGTGGAACACTTGAGTGTCAGGTGAAAAGAGTCAACTGACAGTGTGTGTGTGTGTGTGTGTGTATGTGTGTGTGTGTACCTGGGGAACTAGCTGCTGCCTTTTGCTCCCTACCAGATCTGCCCTTTCCTATTATTATTATTATTATTATTATTATTATTATTATTATTACTATATTACACATTTTTTAATAAAAAAAAAGAAAGATGTCACTGTTGGGCGCCCCCTAAAAATCTAAGCAGCGTAATTTGGAGCGATTACCAAAGCTGTCGCCACAGCTCTCTCATGAATGTTTTTGCTTGCTCTTTTGAATAGGACACCCCAAAATCCCACAGTTCACGTGTGTATTTGTGCCGGCCACTGTGCCTAAAGGGGACGAGGCGACCTGTTTGACTATGTCGAAGAAACAGTTTTGTCGGTGTTGAATTCCAACTAGTGTACAGAGACTTCAATAGCATTAATTAATTATTAATACTGACCCCTTTCTTTTGAGACTTCAATGATGTCTTTAAGTCTTTCAAATCAAAGGTCAGTTTTGCTGCATTTTCTTTCTTCATGTCAGTTTTTATGAACGAGAGCAACATTTAAAAGAATTATACAGAACAAAGCAGCATGCAGAGGCTTTATATGATGTTTATCTCACTAGTTGTTTTTCTGTATGGTAACATAACACCTTCTGCACAAACTGGCTAGCTACATAGAGCCTCTGATTCTTGCGCATACACACATACACACAATCAGGAACAGAGAGAGAGAGTGAGCAAGGGTGAAATCTTGGGTTCCAGTCATTCAGGTTTGACTGGTTCTTTTAGTTAGAGGGAGACGAGTGATCTTGTTATCTACACACACACACACACTCGCATTCACGCACACACACACACACACGCACACACGTCACCCTTACCCACCCTTTCCATCCTTATTCCTGTTGTTGAGTCCCCCTTGTTAAATAGCTTAAAGGTGTGTGTAGTTAAGCTGGATGTGTGTTTCTCCGTTGAGGAGATCCTCTCATGTTGAAACTGAGTCAGCAGAGGGTTTAGGGCATTAACAGTCAAACCACAGCACCAGATAACAATAGATGCATGTGACTTGTGAACCTGTTGTACAGTATTAGGCATCATGCATTCATTATTTACCTGAAGTATTGTCTACTATCTGTCATTCACCTTTTGAAAAAGAGTGAAGTCAATCACACATTTGTCAAGCTGCTGAAAAGCAGATAATTGATTAATTAATGAGCCGTGCTATGATTATATAGCTGAATGATGGCGTTTACATTCTTTGGAAATTGTTTTGTTCAACCACATTTGTCTAGTGTTACTGTGAAGGAGGATAATCCTGAGGCTTTCTTCAGCCTGCTTCATGCTGTCTTCACTGTCAACATCGTCTACCGGCATCAGAAACTTGTGGCAAGCAACACAAGCTTTTGCCCGTGTAGTATCTCACCTCCAATGTGTAGTTAGCTTTTTGTGTGCAGCTGTTAACTATTTCTGGGGGGGTGGATCATTATAACATCAGAACCTGTGACACCTACACACAAACACCCATACATGTCACCACCTGATGACAGAGGGTTTGGCCACATTTATCCTTATCCAGCATGTGCGGTTTGCATATTTGGGAGCGGTGAAATATTTGGGCACTGGTTGAATGTGTAACGAGCTGGCAAAATGGTCAAAGGCGTGATTGCGTCTGTGGCGTGAATCCAGGACAGGAAAGGTGTTTAATGCTGTCTCTTCCTCATCTAGTGTGAGTGTGAGCTGTGAGAGCGTTCAACCTTGTCATGTGATCTTCCTGCTGACGCTGATGTCACTGTTATCAAATCTGAACAGCAGAGCAAGGCACTGACTTATGGTTGAGTAATAAGTAACGTAATCACATTTTTGCCGCATTAGATTTGGACTTTTTTGCACCTTGTCCTCCTAGGGGGTACCCAGAAAAACTGTGAATATTTTAACCTCACTATTATTTCACTGGCTAAAAGTTTGCCCAGTGAGAGTGTGTTTAAGAGTGTGTATTCTTTTTATAGGTTCCACACTCTTCACTGTGGTCTGATGTGTATCAATTTGGAGAACCTCTGATGATGTGATTGATACATGGAACTGCTTAATGTCTGTCGGCAGTGTATTTGGCTATCCCCACTGTCGTGGGTGTTGATAAGAGTGAACACAGACACGTTTTACTCTGGTTCCCTGATCATGTCTGAGACCTAGATTAGATAATGAAGCCCTCTTATGCATAGATTTATAAAGGTCAACAGACTTTGGTTAGTCACTACAGTTGGATTTGTGAATAACCGTTTTCTCCTACATTTGCTTTAATCTGTGTGACCGATCGATGTGCCACACAAGTATTCAGAGCTCATGGCCTTGTTACAAGTGTTATTGAACTTTCCACAGTGAACTTCAACCTTGCTCTCTCCACATGCATCCTACTAGTGAACTGCTGTTGACACACCCTCAGAAACACACACACATATACGCAGGTGTCACAACGCCCAGTTTGTGGCAGGTTGCAATGATCAGTACAATTTTACATAAAGCGGTAACAGTGTTATTTCAGGAAGACTATGTAAGTGTCAGAGTTTATTTCACCTTTATCCAGGTTTCACACCCATTTTGGCCATGTGAGATATACTTGTTATTTGTGGCCATCTGTCACTCACTCTCCAATCACACAGCACTATTTATTCTCAGTCACTGCATTTTATTGTGGCTATTTTTGGCACGCTATACTCGGACCCGCCTAGCATGAAACAAGAGCAGCAAATAGGAAACGTGAAACAAGTAAAACTGAAGCCAGGGTCCACTTCTGGATTGGAGTACCTGAGCAAGTGAATAAATGTAAATATATGTGGTGTAAGAGACCAAACGTTCTGGGTGTTGCCAGTATCGTAACAACAAAACCGTCATATCAGTTTATGAGCGATAAACCGCCTCAGCCTTCCTAGGTTGACTGGCTGACCCTTCTCATCTGCTGTTTAACTGGAGACCAGAGAAAGCTTTTTCTAGAACGAAGGTCACCTGTAGAGCTGCTGCCTTTGATACTCTGTTGTATCTTTGCTCTTATTTATTTACTAGAATCCAGGAGGGATCCTCAGCGATGCTGCTTCAGTTTGTGTGCAGCATTCCTTATTTTACAAAATGTGGTGAGGAGTCAGGTTGCTTAATAGTGGCGATTAACCAGAAATGCAGGTTTTGGCGCACAATTGAATATTGAATATGCTCTATTTAACTGCTTCCTCAGAGAACTGAGTAGGCTTTGCTTAACCTGCCTTTGACCAAAAGACATCTGGGTCGGGGAACAGGTCTGCAAGAGTCACAGGGGATGAACAAGGCAATGTTTAGTGCCAGTTGGTGAAAAACCTAAGCTAGTTTATTAGTTTACAACCTTCTTTTACAGATTGTGTATGGCACCAACCTACCTAACTTCCATGATCTCCGGCGAGTGACTGGAGTCCAGCACTCATTCCAGAGCCTGAAACCAGCGCCATATTTTAGCATGTAGGTAATATTACGTACAGGTGGGAGTAGGATTTGTAACTGAGCCAAAGATTGAAATATTGTTTGACTATAGGGAAATAAAGACCAGCACCGTCGCCATCCTTTGATCACAAAATCACGACTCCACAACCGGACCATGACCGTGTCTGCTTACATATTGGCTGCCAAGAGGGCAACACCGACACAGCTTTTACCCTACACACAGTTCCTCCACCTTTAGTCTTGTACTCACCCTATCGTCAGTCATAAAACACTCAGTGATAAAATGCATTGATAGAAACCCACACACACACTGAAGGGTTAGAAATATCTCGCTCGGCGTTTTTTTCACCTCAAAGCCCAAAATCAATCCAAACAAAAACTCATCAGTCATTCAGTTGTCAGGGAATGGATTGATTTACACTGTAAGCAGGGATTACCAGTGCAGGTGTGATGTTGTAAGTAAGACAAGTGAGGCTCTTAAGTCTGCCACAAGTCTTGTTGTGGATAATATTATACAATTGCTGTATTTTAGATTTTGTCGTGACAATAGTCAAATATTAATATTTAAGATAAGATAGAACGTTATTGACCCTAAGGGAAATTCCTGTGCTCTTTCAAAAAGTTTATTGGTGTTTTTATCTGGTGAATTGGTTTAATCTTTAAGCCTTGAGTTAGGGGAAAGGGAGCACTGGTGGGATTGGTACTCAGCATGTGCAGATATTTTCTATTTCTATTTCGAGTTGAAGTAATAGAATTGGGAGCGAGCGGTGCTTCCCTACTGAAGACGAACAGGTTATTGACTTTGTGAAAATATAGTATTAGATGTTTGATGTCACTTAAAATGCTAATCTGACATAGTTCTTCTGTGTTATGTGGAAGGAGTGTTGTCAGCGTGGCTCTACCATTTAGCCCCTCGCACCTTGACCTTTGCCTTGCCCCACCCCTCTCTGCTCTTCAGCTCTACCCCACTGTTCTGTCCTGTTCAGTCCAATTTTAACCCTCTTCTCATCAGTTCAGCCCAGAACCCCATGATCCCATGTGATATCAACCAAATTCCACCTTCTGGTTCCTCTACCTCCCCGCAGCTGAACTCTGGGGTCACAAAAAAACGGTAACAAAATGAAGCAGGATCTAACTCAGTCTGGACCACATACTTAGCTACTTCTTCATGTGTTTTCAATTGGTAATCGGCCATGTTAACAGATGTCACAGATCTGAGGGACAATTTCTTTTCTCAAACTCAGTCCCCTATTGCATTCATAATCTATGCCTCTTCACAGCATTCATTTAATTTATCCACCCACATTCTCCTCCTCCTCCTCCTCTCCCAGCGGAGGCTCACTATAGTTTCTGTGTTGTGATGGTACCAGGCCACATCGCCACCCCACTCTAGCCATCCCCTTTGTTTTTTGTCTCTTATTCTTTTATACTGCTCCTCATACGGGGACAGAGCTCCCCTTATGTCTTCCTACTTGACTCTGATCTCCTCATTAAAATAAGATTATTCACCCTTCCCTCTTCTTAGGGGTGGACAGTAAACAGTGTAGCACACTAGTATGAATTTGCCCTACGGTATGAATTTTGACCGTACTAAGACCAGTGCCACTTTCATCAGTGTTCTCACTAGCTGAAAGTTTAGTTCACACAGATTAAAATCAACTAGTTCATGTTTGTCTATAAATAAAAACTGCATAAAAACAGTCAGCTCTGAGTCAGCTTTTTTCTTTCTCTAGCAGTGTGACAATGCCGGAAAGTAACAAGTAAAAAGGAACTTTCATTTTGTTCATTTGTTCTGGCTGCCCCTGTGGACAAAAGCGGTAGTTTTTCCACTGCCTTGTTTTAATTCAAGGGGAATCCGACATGGCAGGTGTAAAGAATAACTGTTCTATAGAAACATCAGTTATTTAATTGAGACTGTTTCGAAATATTGGCGGCAGTGTTTTCTAGCAAACTTTATCACTTCAAATACATTTTTAATCACATAATAATCATTCTTTTTGCAAAATAAATGTGAAATATGGCCTATTAATACAGTTAAAGGTCCAGTGTGTAGGTCGGATATAGCGGCATTTAGTGGTGTAGTTGCAGATGGCAACTCCCTCACTTCACCCTCCCCTAAATGCAAAGGAGAAACTACGGTGGCCGTGAAACGCGCCAAAAAACGCAAACAACTCTATGTAGAGTCAGCGTTTGGTTTGTTCGTTCTGGGCTACTGTAGATACATGGCGAACTCCGCAGAAGGCAACCCGTGGTGTCTGTAGATATAAACTGTTCATTCTAAGCTAACAAAAACACAAATATTCTTATATTCAGATGATTTATAACTAATAAAAACATAACCTATGGAGTATATATTCCCATTTTGCCAATAGATCCCCCTCAATGTTACACACTGGATCTTGAAGAGTACTTAGGCTATCATGCAGTTGCCATACCAGTGCTTTACTCCTCCAGAATTCATATTCAAATATTAAGAAAAACAAATAAACCGTAATAAATACTGTTACCATCCGTGCTTCAGGTTATAGCTCGATATAGATCTTAGGTCATACCGCCCAGCCCTTCCTCCTCTAAAAAGACGTCTTTAAATCACTGTCTTAATTTAAGGACCTTTACAAAGACAACAAAAATGATTTATGTAGGCTGACGTATATTGTAAATGTTGCGTACGCTTGATGAATGCTTTTAATCACACTATATAAACTAGAACAGTATATTGAAAGGTCTGAAAAGTGTAATGCAGTCAATAGGTGTCATTCTCAGCACGACAATGAGACAGTGTGGGTGAGAGTTATGTCAACAGCACAGGCATGCCATCCATTGTCTCAGCTCAGGCCTGAAGAGTGTACACACGCACTCCTGGTTTGACAGAACTACAATTAGTTACTGAAGCCCCTCCTCCTGCTTTCAGTGTGTACTCAATTAATTTGTTCTTTAGCTTTCTGGCAGAAACTGAGCTGATAGCAGTATGAAAGACAAAGGGTCAGGAAGATGGTGGGATGAGAGAGAAAAGGCCTGTGGGGTTTCACAGTCCTCACCACCCTTGCACACTGTTGAAATGTTGCCATGGCAGCTTTTACCTGGGGTACGACACCTGAGCTTGGATTTCAAGTATATGAATATATATACATTTGATTCCTGTACCACCAGCCTTAATATAACCAAACATAATGGAAATCATGATAATTTTAAGATGATTATAAAAGATTAGAGTAGGAATACACTGTTCTGAGAACAAATGAACAAGGAGTGGACAGAATTCCATTTACAGTGAAATTTAATATGATCTGTGTCAAACTTATTTTCTTGTCATCAACTATAATTTGTCGAGTTACTGAGCAACTATCATATTAAGTGAACTTCAGTCAGTAAAAAGGAAATCCCATGGTCTGCTGTTCCTCTTTGTTCATACAGTTGTCATGTTAAGCATTCGTTGTCATGATTGTTGGTAGATGTTTTGATATGACGGATCAGTGTAGCTGCCTGTATTTTCCGAGAAATGACGTCTTCTCACTTACAGAGGTTATGTGACATTTTACTTTGATTCATTTTCTTTGTTCCTCCATTTTCCCCATTATGTGGATCCTTGAGAAATCTCAGTGTAAGATGCTGGCTGGATGAGACGTTCATACTAAAAGGGGAAAAGTTAAAAATGACCACTATCTCTATCTCTATCTCTATCTCTATCTCAATATATCTATATATCTCTCTCTATCTATCTATCTATCTCTCTCTATCTCTCTATCTCTATATACACACACACTTTTTACTAGACTACATTTATCTGAAAGAAGAAATTACTAGTTTCTTTACACATTATTATATTACATTCAAAACATCTAACACTGTGTTATGGGACCATACTACAACCCCAATTCCAATGAAGTT
>NW_023339762.1:3855570-3855941 GCF_004916995.1 Morone saxatilis | reverse complement strand
AGAGATCCTGGGTAAGTAAAACTACACATTATTGCATTTTTATTTTTCTGTTTGTTACGTAGAAGTAGTGGTCGGCTTGCAGTGCAGATTTGTTAGAAGGCAAGGGCGGACCGATGGCGATATATATAACTGATATCAAACCAAAAGTCCAATGTATACTTCCATTATTCCATGCACATTACAATCTATATAATATACAAGGTTATCTTAGTGAGTGACATGTTTAATATGGATTTTATATTGAATGAAATAGAAAAATACTTTGAGTTATGTTGTATATTTCAGATCTACAACATAAGATTCTATATATTACAGCATAATATATATTTAGTGCCAACCAATAAAGGTTTTTGATTAGATTTGCTGTCATT
>NW_023339762.1:3850990-3855559 GCF_004916995.1 Morone saxatilis | reverse complement strand
TCATTTAGGAGAAACATGTTAACAGTTAGAAAAGGCGATGGTGACTGAGGATATTGAGGCAAATGTTTCCAGTAGTATGCATGGGAGTTTCAGTACAAGGCTCCAGACTAACTTTTGCACCACCTTCCCAAAATTAAACTACAAAAATCTAGACCACATCTAGTCAATCTTTTGCAGCCACAGTGCAGTACATCTAAATCTAGATCAACCTGCGGTTAGAAAAATAGTTTTAGTTTCAGTGTCCCACTTTGTAGGTCTGCCATGAGTATGGTGTGGTTTGTTTTTTTCAGATATATGGTGCCCATACCAATAAAACCCACTGACATGACAACCCATGACATTTAGGCAGGTAGTTAATCTCTGAAATCAAATGTTAACTCAAAGTAAATTGTTGCCTGCATGTGATGTTGTTTTTGCTGCCATTGTGTTATTGTAAGAAAGAATAGATTTCTCTCATCATCTTAGAGAGGGTGAGATGGGCAATACTGTAAATAATCATTCTTAAACCAAACGGCACACATTTATTTTATTGCCAAAAGACAGCCCTTTATGTTGTTCAAAGGTGAAGTCATATACAGTAGCTATAAATGAAGGCCTTAACTGAGGTCGTTGCTGAATTACTTCCTGCCTTGGTTGTTTTTGGTCATTTGCAGGAGTACAACAAAACGGTGTCCTGGTAGATGAAAAGGCGGAGGAACACCGTGTACCCATGTTCCTCTTCAACCTAGAATTAACCCGTCTACATAATCTGTACCAGCACACTGTGTTACCTGATGGATTTTTAGTGTTATCTTAAAATGTGAATATTACAACCAAATAAGTTAATATTTAACCCATTTAAACCTTCAGTAGTTGAACATTTGCTAGCAAACTCATCACACTTTTCTCTCCTAACGTCTGATTGAAAGTTTAAAAGTTTAAAACAAGTACTCTTCCAGCTCCTGAAGCAAATGTTTCCTTCGGGCTAGGAAGGGTGGCTCAGCAGCAGAAGCCACCTCATTTGACTGTCTCTGACATACACTAAATGGGACTAAATGAAAATTCCTGTCTTGACGTCAGGATTTTCCTCTTAGCTAGCAAACAATAGTCCTGTTGTAGTTGGTGGGAACTTATTTTCCCAACCGATGATCCACCTTTAATATGTTTTGACCAATCTTTAAGTAATCTCACTTATGGTCCTCTTCTTAGAACCTGCTGACACATTGTTCCCTTTTGCTAAGTCACGCACTGTTGACAAAAACACACACACATATCCATAGTAGTTTTACCTGATAAATGATTCACCACTGCGACTATTAATTAGGGATGCACAGATTGATGGAAAGCAGGCAATATTTATTACAGATGACTTGATTGGTGGACTTTTGAAGTTTGCAGAGAAACCAATAGTGAAATGAGAGAGGCAGATTAATGAACATAACTCTGTTTTCACCGCATGATATTGCATTAATATGGCTGCCTGATGTTCACCACGCAGATGTTTGAAACAATTTATGTTCCTGTCACAGAGGGACGACTGTAGCATTTTATGAGCTAATGGGCAATTTTGACTTTTTATAAAAGTGGGATATTGGTGGAAACACATTAACAAAACAAAATTATTGTGTGTTCAGTGTAAGCCAGTGTTAATTAGCACGTGTTTGCAAGACATTTAAAAAAATAGTTTTGCTCTGACTAACTGCCTTCAGAAAAGGAGTCATGTGATTGCAGTTCCTGTTTACTTGTTTGTTTCCATTGCCAGCTCCTTGGAGAGAAAGCCTCAGTGTTGCACAGTGGGTATGATTTGTTCTATCAGAGCATTACGCAATAGAAGGTGAGATAGATAGATAGATAGTTGCCTGTTTGGCAAGCAGGTTGGCCTTGAAAAGAAATGTGAACGTATGTGCAGTGTTTCAGTGACTGAGCCTTTTGTTCTCTGATTCATATTTTGAATTCTGTCACTTTAAATGTTTCATACTTATTATATCCTGGTGGAATATTCACATTCCCAATACTGATCACACCCCTCGAATGCACCACACCTGCAAAACTCATTGAGTAATCAGTAACCTTTGCTAAGCCAGTCATGTATGTATAAAGTGGGACGAGGTAGAGAATCACACATTACTCACACTCACGTAAGGCCAGGGCTACTGCTGCTGATACAGAGGGTGTGTCTGCTTATTGCTTTCACCAGTATAAAAGCTGTGTGGTCTGTGTGTGTGTGTCTGTGTTGGTGTGATCTGTGTGTGTGTCTGTGTGTGTGTCTGTGTCTTTGCTGTGCTAGACTGGTTTTTGCCACTAAGTGTCATTGTTTTAATATCAGGTCTGTATCACCATATAAAGGATCACCCATAGCAACACTAAACAAATGACACACTGAATGAACACGTTGGTACTCAATAGCTTTCTGATATTGATTGATATGTAGACTCTCATCTGTTTTCTGTAACTTCTGCTCTTTTTCTACATCTCGGCTGTATTTGACAGCCCCAATTCTTATTATTATATCATCTATCATTTCAATAATATTCTATTGACACTGTAGACAAGGCCTGGTAATAGAACATCTGTACTGTACTCTGGATTCAAGAAGTATTGATGTCTTATTGCTGGACAGCAGACTGAGTTACAACATTAAATGTATTCTTCTTAGAAGGAACGAGACAGGTTAATGGTCATCGTTTCTTCTTTTTTTTGGTTTAGCACTGTGTTAATGGGCGGTGTAATGTTGCCTCTGTAGGTGTTGAATTGCCATAGGAGATGTTAGTAACAAACCATAGGGGGTGTGTGTAGTGTTGTGTGGGTGTGTGTGTGTGTGTTGTGTGTCGTGGTGTGTGTGTGTGTGTGTGTGTGTGTCCGTGTTGTGTGTGTGTGTAGCCAACAAGACTGATGAAATATTTTCACTTGACCTCGGACTGCCAGGGAGCAGAGGATGACCATCAGGCAGCCAAACTGTGGTTTCAAGATAAGGGGGGAATAATGAGTTTTGTAACAGTGAATTTTATATAAAAGTGTTTAGTCAATGGACGAAGGGGAGAGAGATATAATTCACTACTACTACTTGCAGTGGCGATGTAGTGAATACAACCAAATCTAGTAGCGTTTGTTAATTATTCTTTTCAGCTGCCTGATTGGTTGTTTTGGTTCAGGCCCGGCAAATTGTGAGCTTTTCATATGTAAATGCATCTACTGTAAGGATACAGTGGACGTTATGTTTAAAAGCAACTTTTAAATAGCTTTAGCCCTGCTCCTCCACAGAGGGAAAACTATTCTTCTGCATAATCACTTCTCCGCTGCTTAGCACTCGTATCTTCGTCCCAACATGTGGCTAAATTCACCTGCTTCATATGTACACTCCTGCCATTGAGCTGGTTTATATCTCGTTGCCTGACAAGCAATGAACGAGTTAACGCACAGTAGGTAATTGGTGCTATTTTGTTGGGTAGCTGGGCAGGTTTTCTTGGTGAAACTGGGTCAGCACAAAATGACTATCCCTTTAGTGGTAGTGGAGTTTCTACTCTGACACATTTTCAGTGCCAGCAGCGGACCATGTTCTTGCCTTTGTTATGCCCTCCAGGCGGATCCGCATCTGTTTGCAGTGTTTGCAATATTGTATTCAACTGTGTATACCAATGCTCTCAATATTATAAAATGGCGAACTCCACAGCAATATTTGGTTGTGTCTTTTTCTTATTTGTTTCATTATACAAATGCAGATCTGCCTTGTAAAAGCTTATATAACTTCCCCTCATTTATAAGGTCTCTGTATTGCATTTTGCATTAAGTCTGTTTATAATTAATAGGCCTGTGCCCTTACATATCTCCAGCAGTGTGGGTGAGCAGCCCCAAAGTTGCTACCTTCTTTAGTTGTAAGTGAGAATAAAGACCACTAAGTTTCATTCAAACAGGCCACTTCAGTTTCAGTGTGGAAAAATTTTGATTGCAGAACAGAGTCAGTTGAATATTGCAACTTCCATCGCATAGTGATGGAAAGTGATGGAAAGGCAATATGTTTTTCCCCTCAGCTGTTCCATTGTGTCCCAACTAGGTCATTCTTCCCCGGCTGGCCATCGCATTGTTGCTGAAGTGGCACATGGGTTTAGGATCATGTAGAAACTAGTTTATGGGCACAGTTGCCAAAGGGAGTTTAAGCCATCGATTTTAAGACAACTAAACGTCACGCTCGATCGCATTATTGATCAATGTGCAGTGTTGAGTTAGCTATTTTCTGTGGAAGATGGATGTACTGTAACAAACCAGCTTGCATGTATTTCTGATTACACATGTTCAACAGGTTGAACACTGTAAATTAACATGTTGTAACACGTGTATGTCACAATGCCATACCATGAAATATGTACAGATGGTGATGAGGGCAAAGAATGGCCCTTTGGAAATAATGGACTGGCGTGACACACACACACACCACACACAACACCAGAGAATAGAATAGAATAGAATAGAATAGAATAGAATGCTGTATTGTCACTATACCACATGTAGCAATGAGATTAAAATAATAAAAACAAGAGATCTGTGTTTGTTATGTCTTGGCCGTACTGATAGTTTATTTGAGGTGGTCTGCTG
>NW_023339762.1:3838669-3850890 GCF_004916995.1 Morone saxatilis | reverse complement strand
TGTGTGGTTGTGTGGTTGTGTGGTTGTGTGGTTGTGTGGTTGTGTGGTTGTGTGTGTGTGTGTGTGTGACCGAGAGAAAGAGTGGTATGCGATCACATGGAGAGAGTGGATTCCTGCATGAAGTATCTTTTTGTGTATGTGTGTGTGTTTGTTTAAATTGCCCATGGCTACATGCTCTGGACTGGAATGACACCGACCAAACAAGACAGAGAAGTATGTGTGTGTGCGTGTGTGTGTGTGGGGACTGGTGATGGGGAGAAGAAGAAGAGTGAACAGTCGTCAGGTTATTCACCCTGCCTCATTCCAAAACTGTCCCTGTTTGTTAGTAGACTCTGAAGTTGTCACACTGCTACACAAGAGCATGTGCACAATGAAAACACACACACACGCACACACAAACCTCAACCTTACCTCAACCTTACCTCACCTCACTTAACGTGCACATGCTCCTCTTTAATACTATTGTTGAACTAGAGAGGGGCCAAACTGAAACTCAATGGTGAGCCACAGACCAAAACACCTATTGTAAGTTAAGTTGCAAAATGGTACAAGCAGTTCCCGTAATTGACTGACTGTGCTCAGATTATGAAAAATAATTAATAATTAAAGCTGCAAGCAGCGTTGGGCAGGACCTCGCCATCTCCCTACGTCAGGGCCTGCACGGCGGTCGCCTGCCGCAGCCACGCCACGTCGCCCCACGCCCAAGCCCTCATCGCTGGAAGCCGAGGGAGACCACTGTAAGTCGTCATGCATTTCACCGTGCAAAAGACTTCTGCATTCATAGTGACGCTTCACTGCGAAACCTGGAAATTGAGCGCCACACCATGGACACGCCGTTTGACGCACAGTAAATATTTGATTAACTTTTGATCACCAATGTGTCTAGATTGCATTGATCGAATTTTAAGTCAATACGAAAAAAACTGTAAGAGGAGTTAGTTAAAATAGAAGCCCTGAAATGCTGGAAATGGCATCACAGTTTGACATTCGATTCAACCTGGACAACTTTGACAGCACGCCACGGACACGCCCTTTAATGTACAGTCACAAGTAGCACAACTTTTAATCAACAACATATGTTGACTGTACTGACTAATTTTGAAGCAGATCAGATAAATTCCCTAGAAGGAGTTCGTTCAAATACAGGGCGAAAAAGTTCGCCGAAAGTGAAAATGAAATTTCTTATGGACATTTCGCGCTCTAGCAAAAAAATTATAGGCAGAAGTGGGCGTGGCCTATATGGGGAGATTCAGCTCCATTCACCTAATGTGTGGATATAAGGTTTTTGTATGTGCGACAAACTATGCAGAAGTTATTAGCCTAAACGCATTTTTTATGATAGTAGCGCCACCTAGTGGCCAACCCGAAAGCGACGCAATTTTCACCAGGCCTGACAACAGAACTAGAGACTGGGGGACCGACTTCCGCTTTGGGAAGACCTGCCAGTTCCTAACTAAAGTCTCAACCTGAAACTGTTCCTTGAAGTGTTTCCTGTATATTCTTGTGAGAACAGTTTGTATAGAAATACACATGTAATGCCACATTCATTCATTCATTCAGGTGATGCTCATATGACTGAGCAATTTACAATGTTTTTCTACCTTTCATGGACCAGTGTGATGACAGATTCAACCAGTCCGTCTGGTTCACTCTGTTGCCAGGTATTGGTGTATTGAGTGAGACGCACCGCGTAAACCCGTCCTTAATTGTGCCCCATAGACCTCACAGTGTTTCTGTCTTTACAACTACGCTGAATTGTTCCAATAAAGTCTTTGATTGGACCCCTGTAGCTTACCATTTTGCGTCAATGTAATTTAAATCCTTTACCTCAGACGCTGCCATCACAGAGCTCCAGTGTGAGCTCCATGAGGCCTTATTCTGGTTGAGACTGCCTTTCTCACTGAAGTAAGTTCAGAATTGCTTAATGTGAAGCCGTCAGTTAAACCTAATTTTCTGACATTGTATTGTTGACACGGTTCTCTCTGTACTGTGCAGAGACAAACTGGTAAAGCAGGAATGCTGCTAACCAGTCTCACATTATTTAGTCACATACTTATCCTTTTGAATCAAGCAGCCAGCTGTGTATGTCTGTCTGTGTGCGTGTGTTTGTGTGCATGTGCGTGTGTGTGTATCTTACTACATTTTCTCTGAACTGCTCTTTCAAGAATGAGAGGCATGGTTTCACAACTGCAGGTGGCCCAGTTTCTTTTGTCCTTTTTCGCCTGTTAATTTTAGATTGACATAAGCATCACTTGCATTTGATGATACTCAGATCAGCAGATACTCAGGCGCTCTTTAAAATGAACAAGTTTATATCTCTGCATCGGCATGTGCGATTAAAATGAAACTTGGTAGGAGTCCTGAGGCTCGCCTAAAAGGAAAAAAAATCCACGTCACTGGGTGCGCTCTGGGTGCATGAAAAATCACTGTGCGGAGATCGTAAGTATGAATATTGAAATTCACAGGGGCACTGTAGGACTGGTGCTGATGCTCAATAGGGAATTCATTGGTCTGCTTCAATTGGTCAGTACAGTAAAAATGTGCTGATTAAAAGTTGTGCTATTTGTGCATGTACGTTGAAGGTGGTGTTGTCCTGTTGGTTTTGTGCTTCGTTCATTATTTATTGTTTGAATTTCGTGTTCTCTATTTTTTTGTTTTGTTTCTCTTTCTCTTATTTTGAATATTTCTTTCTATGGTAATTTTATTTCGGATCTTTCTTCATGTCAGTGCATTGTGCTTATACCTGAAAAATGTGGTTTGGTATTAAAGTCAGCAATTTGATTTTTTTTCTGTGATTTTTTTCGTGTTTATTTGAACAAACTCCTCTATTAAATATTATCTGATCTGCTATTTTCAGTAGACGATTTTTTAATTGCTATTAACAAGTTGTGTTCACGTACTTCCGTGGCTTTTCAGTTGATCGAATCTCAAACTGTGATTTTTTCAGGCATTTATGGGCTCTGTTTTAAGGAATCCTCTACAGATTTTTATCAGTTGACTTCAAATTTGATACACTACAAATCTAGACCATTGTGATCAAAAGTTTTGTGCTATTTGGTGACTGTACGTTAACGCGTGCTGTGACGATGTGTCGATCGCGATTGGCCATAAAACAGTACTCGTATCTCAGTGTACATTCCCACCTAAACATGTCCCAAAATTCAGTGTACATGGTCCAATTAATGAAACTTCACATTTGAATAACAGCCGCCTGACACGTATACATTGAAATATTCAGATATAGTGATAGGCACTACTGGCAACAGGAAGTAAGCGCTGCGTGGCTATTCAGAGGGCGACTTTGATCTGATTTACGTGAAATTTTCATGTTGTGGTCCGCACGCGTTACGACGGCACGTGACGCGGCCGCAGCACGCCCCGAGTTGCGTGGAGTGCGAGGTCCTGCCCAATGCTGCTTGCAGCTTTAATGAATTGTTATTGATATTAACCAGGAAGATCAGAGAATGCCAGTCTGATAGTGACTGATATATATATTTTAAAACTACAGTACAAATGACATTGTGTCCGTGTGATGTGGCAATCAGTTTTGGAGTTTCGTTTTCTTGATGATAGTGGAGTTAAATTGTTTCAAGACATCACCACTTGTTTGTGGGAAGCCCCTACCCTTGTGACAGTGTGATTATTCTTGTTTCACTTCTTTGTTTGACTATATGAGACTAAATGTCAAAAATGTTAAAAAAAAAGTTTATCTCAGTCTAATAACAGACGGAGTACAGAGAGTACAGGCTTGTTTACTAGCAGCTGGTATATCTTCTGACTTTAGTGCAGTTGTTGCAGTTGAGCGCTCCTTTACTTTCTACGGTACCTCCTATATGACTTTGATTGTACAGACAACAAAAGTTAAGGGAGTAGCAGCATTAAGTAACTAAATTAACTAACTAAAAATTAAAATGTACATTATTTATAATAAATTAAAGTCAAAACAGGGCTGTTTCTAGCTTTTTTGGGGCCCTATGCGAAATGTTGTTTGGGGACCCCTTTTGTGAAACTATGGGGAGTCCAAATAATAATTAATAATTACAAATAATGACTACCTGGCCCAAGGCAGTGACAGTCTGTCATAAATGAGAAACCTCAAGAAACTACTGAAAACCTACAGGATTTGTTTTTTTGTAACATTGTAACATCTGCCAGATTCTGCATTTTCCCTTAAATGTTGCTGAAAAAATGTTGATGATTTCGTCTTGTTGTACCTTTTTATATGTACCGCACAGCAGAATAACCTGCATTTATCACTTTGTCCTGAGTGAACAGAGGTGACAAAGGACAGAGGTGAGTGTTATGAGGCAACGCTCTGACGTTGATAACTATAAACCCTACACTGATATGACAGGCAGCTGACCAGTCAGCGCCAGCAAAAGTGCCATCGGATGCTAAACTGTCTGTGTGAGTGAATGTATTACATGATGCTTGGTGTGGAAGTGAAAGTATCAGACACAGTGGATGAGGAGAGACCTGTCTAAATGGGGTTGATAAACAGGGTATAGTTTAGGCGATAGCCTGTAGTTACCTGTAATCAGCGTGAGACTAATCCACCTCAGGTCACTGTGACTATCTGTGCCTGACATCAATGTCCTCAGAGGGGTAAGCGAGACACCATCACCTGGGCAACAATTATCTTTTTCTAAGTAGTCACCACCCTTTAGAAGTAAAGAGTTGGGAAATAACACAGTGACACAACATGATCTCTTCTATTCCGTCACAGTTTTACCCTACTTCCCTATCTCCCTCATAAATAAGTTTTGTAAGTTCTGACTCGAGACCAGTTTTCCCACCTTCCTAACCTGAAACATTCATGTGGATATTACAAAACTGTAATGTGGATATTACTTGACTGTCTATCTTCATCCTTCACCCACACCACAGCGGCATGAGGAGCTTGTAAGGAATTTTTAAAAGTAGCTCAGGATCTGGTCTTTGGGGAAGGAAAACCTTCAATTATTACTGGCAACAATTCTGTTAGAGGAAAGCAAACCTGCAACAGTGCATGCAGACACAAATTAACATACAAGCAGTCTCTTCCTGGTTTGACAAGTCTTAGTGCAATTCAGTTTTTAACTCTCTGCTGCCACCTGCTGGAGACCTGCTCCCACTCCCGTTCTGTGTTTTCTCCAGCACAGTCACATTGACCCGTATAGTATATATTTCACTCATTTCTCATTGGTTGTTTCTCTGCAGGATTTGGTAGACTGGCGGAAGCCCCTGGCTTGGCAAGTTGGCCACCTCAGAGAGAAATATGATGCATGGGTTCACCAGCCAGTCGACAGACCAATCAGACTGTTTGGAAATCCCTTCCTGGAGGCCAGCACCAAGACTTCCTGGTAAGACAGGACACTGTGTCTCTCTTATATTATTAAAGAGAATGGTCTTATTGGTGTATATACTGTATGTATACACGGTCAAAATGATGTTTATTCAATCACAAATATGCCTCCAGTTCTAGAGACTTGCAAACAGGACCAGCACGCATTGCATTACCTCTTTGTCCAACCCTGAGGTTTCCACACGTGTGCAGTTCCCAGACATTACAAAAATAATATGTGATAAAATTAATCTAAACCAATGTAGTGCTACTGCAGGAGACATGTTGACTCATCATTGTATCTATTGACTAATACAGTCATTCCCAACCAGTGGTATGTGTAAGCCATGGGGTAGTTCTGCAGGGGTGCCAGGGGAGACGGGGAAAGATAGTGTAGTGTGTAGTGTGTTAATGTAAGTAGCTCAGCTAATCTGGAAAATAAAATTATATTAAAACTTGTTTTTAAGCTGAATTTAAGTATATTTACTGTCGCCTCCCACTAACCTGAGTAACTTATAACACCTTAACTCCACATGCTGTGATTGAGCGTTCATGAAAGCTAGTTCTAGCAGAGAGGTCAAAATACATGTGCTAACTGTGCCTGAAAGTGTGAAAGTGACAGTGCTCGAAATGATGGACGTCCTGTTGTCCCGGGGACAAGTAAAACAGCCTCTGGGACACAAATGTCTAGGAAATTCTGGGATAGAAAACAAATGTATCTTTTCAAATGAAATTATTTTCAGTGCTCAAATTTGAAAAATGTGTTCCCAACTTGGCCACTTTATTGCTAGATTTAGCAACTTTTCAGGCTCTTACTTCTAACTCTATACTCCAAATTACTTATAATAAGGGACTAGTGACAAATTTAAAGACTTATTCAGCCCTCAGGGAAAAGTTGAGGAATATGTTCAATTAATTCCTGTTTATGCTGCTCAGAGCAACAGCAGTCCACCAACCGCGCTGGTGTCTCTCCCTCTCCTCTTGTGCCGTGTGCAGGCAGTCAGTAGGTGTAGCGTGCAGGAGCCGTTTGACCTTCTCTCTCACTCTTTCTCTGGATTAGTGTGTTCCTAGAGCTCATATGTAAATAGTTTGTTTAAGCTAGTAAATATTTAAATTGTTCATTTGATCTTCTCCCTTTTTCTTTACTTCAGATATACGCTGTCCCTGAAATGACTTTGTGATTATTTGGCTAAAAAATAATAATGTTAACGAAATGTAAATTTCCATCACTGTATAACAAGAAAGAAGTTTGTGTTTGTGCTGCAGTTTGCAGTGATGCATTTATAATTAACTGAAGACCAAAAACAGCTGGGAGCCACTGTACTAACACATACAAACAGTTGTTAGCGCTGATTCCATTTTAACAGTGAAAAGAGCTGTCCTTCCTAATTCACTGATGCAGTTCTACAGTCACACTGGCAGCTGTCGGGTTCAACAAGCAGCTACACTGGAGCAGTCTGTGGCTTCAGTGCCTTGCTCAAGAGCAGCTTTAGATTAGTTACTGCAGGAGCACAGAATGTTAGTATTTCCCTTCACCCACTTCAGCATCAGTTAGACTGCTCCTCCGACCAGTAAACATCACCCTCAATATGATACGACACGGCAGAAAATGAGACAGAAAGGTTTCTTATAAAAAGATTGAGCGTGTGACCATATTGCTTTATGCTCTCTTGCTACAGGTACTGGGTACCAGTGGTGTGGCTTCCCATTGTGTTTTACTTCAGTTGGCATTGCTACACCACCCTGGCAGAGGGCACCACCAGGATAGTTCTCACTTCAGGTAACGCACACAGCCATATACAGTACTTACATTATGAACATATATATATAACAGACACGCTTGCATGCTTTCATTTTCATTTACACGTCCACATTCTTATCTGCGTACCTTTATTACACACAACCACACAATACAACATCTTTGTTTACATCATTTTCATGTCCAGTTAATGTGTGTATACATCTTTGTCATTATCTGTGTGTGTGTGTGTGTGTGTGTGTGTGTGTGTTTCCAGACTTCTCCATCCCGATCCATAAGTACATTTTCCCACTGCTCTTTTTGACGGGCTGGTTCTTGTGGTCATTCGTCGAGTACTGCATCCATCGCTTTGTCTTTCACATGAAACCACCAGCCCATAACTACTACCTCATCACGCTACACTTCCTTCTGCACGGACAACACCACAAGGTACAAACACTCTATATAGATACAGATATAATCACATGACCATATAACTGGTTTAATCATTAGACTTCATAGAATGTTGCTCATGTAGAGGAAAAATGATCATTTAATAAATAACCTTTGTATGAACTGTGATTCTTTGTGTGACACTGCTCTGTAGAAGGCTGTTTCCGCTGCACTGCAAATGAACTCGCTGTTTTAATACAATGACCACTTATGCTTTATGTGATACATGATGGGGTGAAATATTGCCCAGCCTACACAATGAATACGAATTAACCAACCTCGATGTAATGTAGACAAATTTATAAACCTTTGGCTGAACTCTTAAACCATTTGCCCAAATTTGGTCTAAAGACAGGAGTGGCGGCCCTTAGTCTGGACAGGATATGTCTTCACTTGAGAATACTCCCTTCAATCTTCCCTTTGGAACGTTTACCACTCTTGTTCTTTATGATACATTGCTCATCTGTTTCTTTCTATGCATATATAAATCCTGGATAGCTGAAGGCACTCCTTCATCGATCCTCGCCTGACGGGCTGACTGTCACTTGTTGGTGTCGATCCTCTCTGGTCACTTGTTGGTGTTGATCCTTCTGCGCAGAAGTTTGAATAAATGCACATAGACAAATTTCTATTTGTTTGGTTTTCCTTTATTCGGTCAAACTTCCACCACAGCTCATAGGGATTACTTTTACATATTACATACTTTTATATATGTATGTATGGCAGAAACTAAAGAAAAGCACAATAGTTCCTCTTTAACTCTCAGCTAGCTATAATAAATGTAATCTTTTTAACCTCTCAGCTGCTACACATACACATTGGCTCCAGAAAATGTTCTAGTTTCTAACAGCTGTCTCATCTCAGTGTATGACCCAGACTCTTTCTCCGCAGTCTCCATTTGATGGTTCTCGGCTGGTCTTCCCGCCCGGCCTGGCCTCCTTAGTGGTGGGAAGTTTCTACTTAATCCTCCGACACACGCTGCCAGATATCCTTGGGATATGCGTGTTTGTCGGGGGGCTGTGTGGCTACGTCGTGTACGATATGATCCACTACTACCTTCACTATGGCTCGCCAAAGAGAGGCTCGTATATGTACAGCCTGAAGGCCTACCACGTCAAACACCACTTTGAGCACCAGAGAGCAGGTGAGCACTAGAAATCTGAAATTTGACAGACACATAGGGAGACCAAGGAAGAGCCTATTGGATTTTTAGGTCTGATTCTCCCTGTTGTGGTTTTCTTTTGATCTGTCTGATGTTACGTATTTTTCTCTGTAGGTTTCGGAATCACCTCCACGTTCTGGGACCACCCCTTCAACACAGTCATCCCTGATGAAAAATTCTAACACAAAAACGGCTCTCCTGAAGGGCCACAGGACTTATCAGCCACCCTCTCCACAGCCATAGCTTTCACAACCACGGAGGAAATTCCACTTCCGAGGACCCCTGGGCCACTGCAACTAATCCCCCCCCTGCGCATATCAATCTGCTATTTGATTCCAGCCAGAAAAACAACACATTTGCTCATCTATAGGTGTGTGTATTGCCTCACTGCAATCATTGCTGCACAGTTGCAAGGCCTTTCTGTGCCATTTTTATAACCAAACCAGCATCTGCTACTGCTGTGCTCCCCACTGCACTGACCTCACCAGCCAAATTGTCGCCTGATAGCCATTCACAACATCATAATGTACAGCCAGGAGTTGGGCCATGGAGAGAAAGAGAGGGACACATACACATATGAATCAATGTATTTTGATTGTTACATTTTCATTTAATTTAAAGGAATCAAATGATTTCTCTATAGCTGCAGAATACTGTAGGGCACACTCAGAATCACACTGAAAAAACTCCAAAAATACTCAATATACACGCTCTGTTCCTGGTTCCTGAACGTTCAGCATAATACAAACAAATGTAAACCCACATCCACCCACAACTGAAATTTACACACACACACACACACACACACACACGTTGTCCTAGTGTCCTTCAGAGTCAGAGAGAGGAAACAGGAAGTGATAGATGGTCGGTGAATGTGGAAGACAGTAGCGAGTAGAGAGTAGCAAGGGGGGTGTGACAAAAGAACAGAAAGTGTGTGAAAGAGTGTGTGTAGAGACTGTGAGTGAGAGAAAGAGAGAGAGAGAGAGACCAAACTGATAAACCAACTCAGGAAAAAAACAAAACAATTGTTCCTTCCTCCACACTATCGCACACTGCTACTCTCACTTACACTGCAGGTTTCTAACAGCACACAGAAATTCTTTGGTCTCACTGTAGTTTTTGGAAGCAGCTGTGAACAGAAATCATCTGGTTTCAAATATTTGAACATGCTGAGATCTATTTGAACGTTTAGATTTAACTTATTAATTATCAGCAAAGCTGCAGAAGTGAAAATTTACTGTAATGCGTTAATTCGATGTACTGTTAATCTCATGTAAAGCGGCGCTCTAAATGTTTGAAACCACTGTGGAGATATATTTTTATTGTAATATTTCCTCTGTTCTCTTTTCTTTTTGTCATTAATAATACAACAAAGATATAGAAAAAATATTTTGTAAGATGCTTTGTACAGAAGAGGATATTCTTTTATTGCACCAACTTTACATTGAATGAGCAGATGTTTTCTTATTGGTTTATTGGTATAAGAAAACAGATGCATTAAGGTGTAAAATGGGTGGATGGTAGTGTGTTGTCATGGTGTCAGAGGGACAGAGCTAAGGCATGAGGCCAGGCTGTCAGACCTCTTGCTGTGGGGATCTCGGGGTCAAAGGTCACAGGGTCAGCTAGGTCAGTGGTTCTCAACCTTTTTGGTGTCAAGGACCCCCAAATTAATACAAATCAGGCTGTGGATACTTTGTGATAAAGCATGTTTGCATTGAGCTAAGTTCTGTTAATGGAATAATAGTGAAATTAAAATATACCCACTGCAAACTCCTCAACAACCCCAGTTTGAGAACCACTGAGCTAGGTGACAAGAGTGGGTTTATTTTCTCCAGGAAAATGTTATTTTGAAAATTGACTGCGCTTTCAACACAGACTGAGCAGAATCCTTGTCTTTGGAAGATGAAGGTGAAAAATATAAGACCTATCCTCAGGTCTCACTCCACCCTTTTTAAAGGTTTATGTGGCCCTGCAGACCCCCTCAGGATGACGATGGATGAACCATCTGACTGAACAGCAGGAGGTCCTGATGGTGACTGGCGGATCCTTGAAATGTCCCCTCTAAAAACACTGATAAGCAGAACAAACGTAATAAATAACATAAATAGGTAGAGCACAGTGATATACAACAACTGCAGAAAATCATTTTTATCAACCTTTTTAGTTTGAAGAAATACTCCCGCTTACATAATATATATGTACATACATTCTTACACATGTAACATAACATGCAAAATCTATTAAAAAGTTTTTCAGAGTACAGAGTAAAATAATACAGTAAGGTGATTCCATTTGCTTTTTTCTTGCTATTCAGAGCAGCAATATTATACAAGTCTTCAGGTAAACCTTAAGAGGGCTGTAAAAAAAAAAAAAAAACGTGGTTTCACTGGGGGTGCAGGTTTGAGCTGTAACTGCACCAAAAGGTGTCACTGTCTGTCTTGTGCTCCACAAGTTGATAATGAATGTTAAAGGCATCATGAGGAAAGAATTCTGATTTTGATACAATCTCTATGTACCACAGAGACTTCAGAAAGAACCAAAATTAATTTTTATTGTCGGTAATGATGGTGGAGATAGTGATGACTGCAATGATAATGATAATGCATACTGATTGTGACGGCTGCTTGGCAAAGTGAAATGATTCCACCTGTTGTAATAAGATCTTATTTATGTATATTTATATGATAAAGATGAAAAACAATAGCTTGTTTGCTTTAAATCTGACAAGTGAACTTTTCCTTGTGCTAAATTATGCAGCGTGAAATAATATTTCCCAAATCTGTTTACTATAATATCTTTTAACTTTTATTTTTGAATTTTAAATGTCTATGCAAATGCGAATGTATTTGTAAATAAATATCTGTATATTTCTGATGTCTGTTTGCCTTGTAATTTCTGTTCATCGGCCTCTGATGTTTCAATTCTGACCATCTTTTATAATCTGTCTGCAAAATTTATTTTTAATTTGGGCAGCAAAAGGTTACATTTTGCAATCTGTCCAGTACGTATACAGGGGTAGACACAATGACACAAAACCCTCACAATTTAACGTAACCCATCACCACAAAGTTAGGCCTCAGAAATAACCAGAATTGAATCAATACCTCACTGTCTGAACCAGAATTCAACTTACATCCCCCTAGAAAGATAGCGTTTGATGAATTGTATTACATTGTTATAAAGCGTTATGTTTCTGTTTTATATCTACCATTTATGTGTGTTAGGGGTAATGTATTACTTATGAGTGTGACTTTACATGCAGAGATGCAGTATATATCATGTATTTTCCATGGTTAAGCTTGTGATATGACTTTTTTTGACTTTTTTTTTAATGAAAAACTTGTTGAATGTCAGCCAAAAACATAACTATTTGTAGCATGTAGAGCTCAGACTAGTAGATGCTTATTGAAGTTTTTTCTAAGCAAGGAACGATGCAAAAATTGGACAAACTCAAAGTTCCCCTCCAGACATGTATTTAGACATCATAGCTCCTGTCAGTGGGTGGGATATATTAGGCAGCACGTGAACATTTTGTCCTCAAAGTT
>NW_023339762.1:3815105-3838569 GCF_004916995.1 Morone saxatilis | reverse complement strand
AACATACACCGATCAGCCATAACATTATGAGCACTGACAGGTGAAGTGAATAACACTGATTATCTGGTTATCATGGCACCTGTCAGTGGGTGGGATATATTATCCAGTGAACATTTTTGTCCTCAAAGCTGATGTTTTAGAAGCAGGAAAAATGGGCAGCGTGAGGATTTGAGCGACTTTGACAAGGGTCAAATTGTGATGGTTAGACGACTGGGTCAGAGTATCTCCAAACCTGCAGCTCTTGTGGGGTGTTCCCGGTCTGCAGAGGTCAGTATCTATCAAAAGTGCTCCAAGGAAAGAAAAAGAACCCGAGACAGGGGAGCCAAGGCTCATTGATGCACGTAGGGAGTGAAGGCTGGCCCGTATGGTCCAATCGAACAGACGAGCTGAAAAAGTTGGTGGCTTCAAGTTTCTACATCACACTGTACAAGTTGCATACTGGACCAGGACTTGACTTCCTTACTATTTGTGATGTCACAAATCATGCTGGTAGGCCTCGCCTCTTAAAATCAGATGTTCAATGAGTACAGAGAAACTTTCCACTTTCAGCAGATGAATGTGAAAACATCCTTCTAGTGAACAACCTGTGACAAATGCTTTATTTAAGGAGCTAAAATCTGTAAACAGATGTCTTTTCTTATTACTCGGTGTGTAGGGCTTGAAAAAGTTTGACTTTGGCGTCTCCTAGTGGTAATACAACAACCTCCATCCTGACGTTAAGCAGGTATAATGTTTACCTTGTAAGCAAGCAAACATTAAAAAAGACAAAAAACATCTGCATCCATTACAGCCAACCACTGTATATTTGATCCAATGAAACCAATAGTCTGCAATCAATTTAGAGTCTGAAAAATGTATCTATCATATGTTACTCTCTCCCTCTATCCCATGCTTTAGGAAAAAAATTGCAAAAACAATATTAAAAAGGTGACCCATTAAAGCTCCATTTTCAATACTCACTACAAATCTAAATCAGGAACTAAAACCTTTTTAAAAATATTTGTCATAGATCATAATATAAAGGACAATATAAAATGTAATTACTTTCTCCACCTCATTTAGCTCAAAATATTCTTTCTTTCTTCCTGTTTCAATATGTAGTGTTAATATTCCACATCATAACTGCACAGAATTTGACAAGAAAAAGTCCACATTCTTCTAATATATTAAATATTCCAGATGCCCATTTGCCACAAAAAGACAAAATATTTCATGGTTGGTAAACCCAGCAGCCTGTTGAACAGTCTTACTCTTACTCCATATCTCCATTAACTGCCAACACAGGTGCATATTTGGTAGTCCCAGTCGCCTGATTATGGACTTTCTACATCTAATACATACACACTTTGATACAATTGGAATATGTTAAATAACCCATACCACACATAGCCCTACAGGCCGAGTTTGCTCGAATTGATGCACCACATAGAAAAGAAACAAAGATACTTTATCTGTAAATTCAGGTCTTTCTCACCCACAAAAAAGTAAAAACTACTCCTTTCTCTACCTGGTTTTTCAAAAATGCATAACTCGTGTTTCTTTTTATCTTCAGTAGTCTCTACTTTTTACACAATTCAGCAATACATAGGCAACAAAATAAGATCATTAGCATAAAGAAAAATGTTTAAAAAAGTGCACTGCCCTTTCCAAATCACTAATAAACACAGCAAGTAATGTTTGTGATCAAACAGAGCTATACACCGATAGATCAGCTAAAACGTTTGAGGGATGTTATAACATACAGATTTACCTATACTACTAAAAACTTGAATGTTTCCAACCAACGATGGCAATGTTGGTCTGTCGGTCGGTCTGTTGATTGATTGATCCACCACTTTGGTCCAGACTGAAATATCTCATTAGGCTTTTGATTACGTTTTATACAGACATTCATGGTCCCCAGAGGATAATGTTTACTGACCTTAGTGATCCCCTGACTTTCCCTCTAGCTCCACCCTGAGGTTGACACTTTTGTTTTGTAGTGAAATGTCTCAGCAACTTTATGGATTGCCACAGCACCCAGAGAATAAATCCAAATGACCTGATGATCATGTGACCTTCCATCTAGCACTGCTGCGAGGTCAACATTTTAGTCCAATATTTGATCATTTTTAGATTTTATGATTTCATCTTTACATTACTACTGACATTACCCTCAGCCTCAGTTGTACTTTGTGGTCAGTGCTAATTAGCAAATGTTGGCATGCTAACATGCTAACCTAAGATGGTAATCACAGTGAACATTACATGCTAATAATTAGCATGTGAGCATTGTAAGCATGCTGAGGTTAGTATTTAGCTCAAAGCGCTGCTGCTCCTAAGTACAGTTTCACAGAACTGACTTCAGACTTTAAAATGAATATTTTTTAAATACATGATAATAAAGAATAAACTGAGAGTGTATGGTACAGTGTAATTTTGTTTAAGTGTTTCATTGTTCGGGTTTAGTAAAGGTCAACAATGCTCTAATCTTGTTTATCTGGCATGTTTTTAAAGCAGCAGATTGTCTGAGATTTCAAACCAAACTATTGCTGCCCTGGAGCATCTTCAGGAGTGTGTGAGTTCTTAACCCAGTTAACACTAGGCAGCAGAGACGGGTGGAGCAGTAGGACCCTGAGCTGCAGCAGCAGCCATAAAGCAGAGAGCAGGCAGGAGGGAGGAGCCTGAATATAAACCAAACAACCCTCCACACCCTGCAGTCTCTGGAAGTTCCTCCGCATTCCTGTTAATACACACACACATAGACACACATACATACATACACATAGACAGAAAACTGGGAGGAACCACACACTGAGGCTGGGTAAGTGTGTGCAGAGAGTAAGAGTGTGTTGTTCCTGGTTTCTTTTCAGGAAACTGATTAGATGTTGTCTTCATGTTCATCTGTGTGTGTGTGTGTGTGTGTGTGTGTGTGTGTTCAAACAGGAGTTTGGAGGGGGTGTGGGCCTGCTGTAGGACTGGAGACCAGAACCTCATCATCAACGTTCTGACAGGTATTGTATTTCCTGACTCATTCTCTCTGCCACTGTACATGTCTCTCTCTCACAATATGGGTGGGACGGCACCACTTTCTGTCTTTCTGCGTCTCTCTCAGTCTTGTCCTGTCTTCGATGGTTTTATCTGCCTGTCAGTGTAGCTTAAAGCTAACTTGTGATGCAGTCAAAACAGAGGAAGTTCTTTTTATCTGCTGTTAGTGGCGAAGTAACCGCTGTTTCCTCCAGAGAAACTGAAACATTTAGTGTTGATTCACTATTGAACGGCTCAGCAAGTAACTGAAATTACAGCCAGTAAATGACAAAGAATCCTGGAAAATTATGCCTGAAGCTACTGCATGTTCAATCTCACATGCAAATCTAAGAGCTCCATAACCAGTCTAATTTTGTTTAATGTAGCTGGAAATTCAAATGCAGTAAAGACAATTATAACTGTTTTATATACAGTATGCACTCAAACATGTAAATGATGGATTATAAAAAGTCTAATGCAAAGATGTTACAAGGGTTGGTAGTGGTTGGTGGCACAATAACAGAGTCCTTAAACAGGTAGATAAGTTCTGACTTCTTGCTAGCAAAACAGTTTTTTCTTGACTTTTGACTTTGACTTTTAACAGCTGAGGCTGATGGGAATGTCATTAGTTTTACCGTTATTCGGTCTTATAACCAAAGTATCGCTAGATGAAAAGTTCAGGTAAAGTTATTACAATTCATCCTGATTCATCCTATTTAAACCATGATTGTCTATACAAAATGGTTCCATTCCATCTATTAGAGCAGATTTTTACAGGAAGTGAAAACTTTAATGTAAAGTCAGATCACTAAAGTCATTAGGACTCGTCCTCTAAGCACTGTAAACGTCTGTGCCCAGCTTCATGACAATCTATTCAATAGTTGTCGAAATATTTCACTAAAAAACAAAAATGTCAACCTTCTCATGGCACAATATAAAAAAAAACGGGATCATCAAAGTCAGTATAGGCTTCACCCTCTGGGACTATGAATGTCAAAACACTTGTTTTGTTTCAGTGTGCCATGCTTAGAGCCATGACGCAGGTGAGGGTACCTCACAAACTCTCCTGTTTGAAGACAATGATGATGGCGACAGTGCACATAGAAGCTCAAACTAAAACAGTTTTGTTAACATTTCTTCTCAGTCTCACCATGAGTAAAGCAGGTGGTGATGAAGTCGGCGGTGGCGTCTGCAGTGAAACAACCCCGCAGCCAGAGGAGAAGACTCCAGTGAAGGCCCTGAGCAAACTGACTGCTACCTCTATTGGACCAGGATGGACTAAAGTTAGTTGCCCCTGCTGTGTGTCGGAGCGAGTCGAGCCGTTGGTTCTGGTGAAGCTCGGAAAGAAAGTTCGCCCTGAGACGAAAAGGTGGCTCATCAAAGTGATTGGAGCTCCTCAGAAAGATGGAGGTGAGGGCTTGAATAACAGTGATGATAGGAAAGCAGGCAAGGGCAAACATACTGATCAAACATTTATGAGCCTTTCTCTCTCATTATGGAAGTCTATTGAACAGGAGAACCATTGCCTGGAAGGTCTCTAGCATTTAAACATTTGATTGCATTTGCATTTACATGCCAGGTGGCAATGTACATAGATTCCTATGTAAACGTAACCCAGAGATGTTGGAAATGGGCCAACATGTTAAAAAGAAGAGCACACAGTTGCAATCAGAAATGTTCAACCCCCTCACCTCAAAAAACATTATAGTGATGTGGATGAAAGATAATGACAATAAATGATAAATAAACCTTGTTAAACAACAAAAAATATTTATTGATACATATGAGTTATTTTGACAACAGAAGTTGACTTTATTTTGAAGTTCAAATGAAAACTTTAACTCTTTTAACACACTTTGTGACGCATCCTTTAGCTTTTATAACTTCTAATAATTGTTTTCGGAAAGTGCTGACAAGCTTCTTTCATCTCTCGAATCTTTGCACATTCTTCACCTGCAAAAGCCTCTAGCTCAGTAATGTTTGATGGCTTCCATGCTGCAACTGCCTTCTTTAAATCCCACCAAAGAGTTTCAGTTGGTTAAGAGTGGAGTGTGTCTTGGAATCCGGCCATGAAGTACTTGTTTATTCAGTGCACATCTTATAGTTGCCACTGAAGCACTTGTACCAGCCTTCATCAGGTCATCCTGTAGGTGTCTTGCAGTCACACAGGGGTTTCTCTTAGTTTTTCTGACTAAGTTGCTAATGAAATGTTGGGATTTCTTCCACAGCCAGGCAGGTTTGCATTTTTAAACTTCCTTATAACGCTCCCAATGGTGTCTCTTGGAATATAAAATTTTTTTGAAGCTTCTTTGTCTTTTGCATGATTGCAACTCACCTTCAATACCTTCATGGGTGGGGTTTATATATGCATCACAGCTGAAGCAAAGGAAGGATCATTATAGTTCCCAAAGGCTTAATTATGTTTCAACTCCACTTTAGGCCATAAAAATTTAAAAACAACAATATTAACTTATAGGGTTAATATCTGTGAACATGCTATCTAACAATATACTGTGTTGATTTTCTTCTCACTCAATCATTAAGAAGCATCGAACAGAATCTTGCTCTTAAAACTTTAATTGATAAATCCTTAAAATCTTTCGGGGGTTGAATAGTCCGATTGCAACTGTATATCTATGTATCTATTTGAACCAGTCATTAAAACCATATTGGGCTGCCAACAAATGTTAAATCCCACAGAACTCTGGATAAAAGTTTCCAAAGACTCCAATATATCTGGCAGAATCTTTTGGAAGGAAATGATGAACAAGACATATAGAATATTTACATTTGATGGTTTACCAGCCATAATAACACGGAGTACTGTGTTTGAGTATTTAACATCATATACAGTAATTGCAAATTAAGAGTTGGAACAAGCAATACAGAACATACTGTAACATATGTACACTTGATTATGAGTTTAACAACCTTCATGGAAAGTGTCTGGATCTTATTCTCATAGTTGTGGCTTTTCTCACTGTGTGTCATGCACTCACCAATTGACTCCAACAAAACAACATATATCATGGCAAGCTGTGCAAGTCTCCTAAAGCTTTCCAAAAAAGTCAGTGTTACATAAATAATGTCTCAGAGATGAAAAACAAAGATAAATCAGAAATTACCCCCCTGGTTTAGCTTTTTTAGCTATCTACTGGGGCAACCAAGCTGGCTGTTTGGTTAGCCAGCTAGCAAGCTACCTATTTATTTATATTTACCAATTATTACTTATTATTTCATATACAGCATGATTTAGAATATCTACAAGGGAGGTGGCGATTGCAAAATTAGCATGAATGTATCACTGGAATTCTTCTTTAAAGTTACTTAGGACCAGTGTGTAGGATTTAGTAGCATCTAGCGGTGAAGTTGTGCCTCTGTAAATGAAAACTGTTCACTCTAAAACACAACAATTCTTATTATTCTTTTATGTTAGCTGATTATACACTATTGAAAACATACCAATGAATATTTTTTTATTTCTGCCAATAATCTGCCTTAATTTTACACACTGGACCTTGAATTAGTCTTTTCTTACTTTTCTGAATGCAACCACTCCTTGCTATCATTGATCAAATCAAGCAGCACTGCAGTTCCTCTTCTAGCCTTAGCTCTTGGATTTGTTTAGTGTTGCACATTAATGAGTTACCTTTTTAGGTTTTGCATCATTTCTAACAGATAAAGATCTCATTATATCTAGTTAAATGTCACATCAACACATAAAGAGACAGAACTCCCTAATTCCTCAGAAAATCACACCTGAATCATGCAAAACCTTGTCAGTTACCTTTATCAGCTGCCATCATGAAACCCAAATCTCTACCTCTGCCTGCATGTTTGCATAATTTATCAACTACTGAAAAATGTTTTTTCCTATTGAAAGAATGTGACCAGCACAGTGTTTTAAGGATAGGTTCACATTTTTCAAATATGACTTTTAGCTCACCTGCCCATGAGTACATTGAAACAGAGAGATCCCAAATTGCCTCCCTTTCAGTTTTAATGCTCCCTCTTTGTAACACTGTCTCACCCCCAGGTGCTGCATTACTGGCCCACCCGGGTGAGGATGCCAGTGGTGACATCATCGTGGTCTCCGCCCCACGCTGTACGCTACTTAGAGCCACTGAAGAGTTGGGTCTATGTAAGACTTACTGCAACAACAACATGGAGGCTTTTTCCTACAACGACAGAGACAACTTTAAAGATTCAGGTACAGCAGTGGAGCTTTGAATGTATTCATGATCACACTTTACATGTTACAGAACACAACAGATGTTGGTTCTTTAATATAACATTTACAACACAAACAGATGAAAATGATGCATGTATAATGTACGATTACATATGGATGTCAAATTAAAAGGGCAACAGGTAAGGTTTTACTGTCTCACTGTTTACTTTACCAGTTGCTCAGATCTGTTAAAAGGCCTGTATCTGTTTGCGATGGAAACATTTCCTCTCCCTCTCACTGTAAAGGTTTTTATTTCGTCCGTCTGATCTAACAGTAGCATCCTATTGTTAAGCCATAAAACTAAAGCTTTGGTCATACACAAATAGTCTGGCCGGTGCACATGATACAAAGTTCAAGTCAGCTGTGTTTTTCCATTGCTTCTCTGGCCTCAGCGCATTGCAACTGTCCAGTGAATACCTTGTAGTGTATGTCCATTAGGGCTCTGTACTGGCAACAACGTGGCGATACAACACGTATCACAATATAGGGGTTACGATTCAATTTATTGTGATACATTGCAATTATTTTAAAATAATTAGTATAGTATAAAGAACACAACGCCATATGCATAAAATCTGAAAAAGAGAATACTTTATTTATGTAACCAGAACAGTGGGATCTATATTTTTATTCATCACAGTCACTGTAACATCCAGTATTTCTTGTTGCACATTTTAAGGTTAGTGTGGAAGAGTCAAATGGCTAAAGATAGATTACACACTGCACTCACTATTTATCGGTGGTTTAAACAAAACACAAAATGAACCACTGCCATGAATCTTTGCAATTAAACCATTAATTAAAAATCAATACAGTCTCACAAAACATAATATTGCAAAGTGTATCAATATTCTTACACCCCTGATATCCATATTTTGTGAAAAAAAGACGTATATTTGGAAAAATGTTTGAAGATTTGGAAATAAAACATTTTATTGATTTCTATTGCCACCTTTAGATATATCTAATCAGTGTTTTACCAACAATGTGCCACAAGAATGTTTTTGAGAAATATCTTCATTTTGGGCCTTTTCCAAGCCAATATTCAAATGTGTGATTGTTTGCAATTGAGTCAGCATATATTTCTGCCACCCCATGAATATTTTTCTAGATCCGGCCCTGCTGATTTTTAGTCTTGCTGTTTTCAAAACTATTTTTCATTCTTGCGTGTTTGTCTTCATGCATCACTGGCTATATCCATGTACCTCTATCTATTCATGTGTGTGACAGATAACATGGAGGTGTTCCTGACCTTGGCCGAGCGGCAGTTCATAGTCAAGTATGAGCTGGACGGTCTGCGGGCTCAGAGAGACCTGAGAATACCTGGCCTGTCTGACAGCTCCGCACTGCAACACCGAGACAACATCTGTGAGTGCTCTCATCAGTATGGGCAGGCAGGATGCACACTACTCAATTTAACAATGTAAATGAATGCCTCAGGACAAAGATGATGGACGATCACTACTTGTTAAGACATTTTGTGCGGTGCACTTATGTCATCGCATTGTAAACTGCCATCCAGTTCAGCAAGTAAATGTAATAATGTAAATGTTTTTTTCTGACACATTAACAGGCATGTTGTGAATATTAGTTGTAGCCTGCTGTCTCCACATTCAGCCAGTATCCAGCTGTAATATGTGTATCTATGTAACTGTATATGTGTGGATTTCTTGCTGCTTTACTTAGAAATGTGTCCCTTTTCATGTTCCCAAGTCACCCTGTGTTGGAGTGTTTGACTTTGATGTCGTGTGTAAAACTGAGGGTTGTTGCAGGGCAGAAGCTCGGGTCAGCTGGTGTTATCTTGGACACGTTTCCCCTCCATAACCCTGACAAACTGAAGGATCTCAGTGAGGCCTGGTACTCTGGGAATCAGCTGGCTCAGCCACTGGGTGGGTGGAAATACACACACACACACACACACTACCACATGACTGCTCGTACGCACACGAATGCAGAGACTGGTGCAAATATGGTCACAGTCTCAGTTTTTTTTCATGCTGAGAGGAGTTAGAGTTTACAATAAATGGCTGTGTGGGTGAAAGCTGACAGTTGGTCCATGCATGCACTAACACCAGACATCTGTGTCTGCTGCTTTATCCAGATGCAGTCAATGGGTATTTCGGAAGCTCTGTGGCTTTCTACTTCAGCTTTCTTGATTTCTACACCTGGTCTCTGCTCCCACCAGCGATACTAGGCCTGTCCATCACATACTTCTCAGGTAGGTGTGTGGATTTATCATTTATTTTTGTTTTTGTTTACAGTATATGGCATTTATTTATCACTCAATAAACATAATTTTCCCCTCCAAATGGTTTCAGCACAAAGTTTTGCAAGTTACTATACCTAATCAGAAACCTGTTGACAACTTTTTAGGTATCCTAAAGCTGCACTGGAGAGTTTTGTAATGTTAGCAGCATATTAAAAAGTAAAGTAAAAGTAATCTGAATACTCAGAAACCATGAAACTTTAAAGAGCATGCTTATTTTCACTGGTGTGCGAACAAAACATAACGAACAAGTGAGGATTCCAACAACATCAAAAGAGAAACTTTGCTATTTTTATCTATAGAAGCCAAAAATGTTTTTTGCAAACTAATTATCGTCTTATCTTGAGAAAACAACCTAATTTTTTAAAGATAATTAGTTTATATCACCAGAAAACAACATTGTTATGCTGAGATAACAGATAAGGTAATTCATGACCTTGAGAAAATTGATAAAATAAAATTATTGCAGCCCTGCAGGTCTCGTCTTACTTATCCCTTACACTTGTTATTTTTGCCCAATACTATATAAAGCTTACTCTGAGACTGTTTTATTAAGTGTTACAATTCAGAAAAGCTAACATCAGCAGCATGTTAACATGTCTATAGTTATACTGTTAACAAGACATTAAGAGATAGCTTTTAGCATATTAGCATGTTAAAGGTCCAGTATGCAAGGTGTAAGACTTAGTGGCAATTAGGGGTGTAGTTGCAGATTGCAATTCCCTCGCTTCATCCTTCCAAGCACAAATGAGAAACTATGGTGGCGATGAAACGTGCATAAAACGTCAACGCACCTATCTAGAGCCAGTGTTTGGTTTCTGGGCTACTGTAGAAACATGGCGGATTCAACATGGCGGACTCCATGGAAGGTGACCCACGGCATCTGTAGATACAAACAGCTCATTCTAACGTAACAAAATATAACGATTCCTTTATTCAGGTAATTCAATTTAATTGTTAGCATGCTAATGTCTAACATTGAAGAAGAACAGAAGTACAGACCAGTGTCAACTTCAAAATTAAAACCCATAGCACAACTCCAATTCACCACACTTTACTCACAACATGTTTTCGGCTATCTTACCACATCTGGGTTCTCTGAGGTTGTTTTTGGTTTCCCCACATACAGTGTGTGTATCATGTGACCTCTAGATATTGTTTTGTGTCTTAAGTAGGTTATACAACAAATACAACTCATCATATTTTTAAAATACTTACTACTTAATGTCCACTTTAGAATGGTATCAAGCTAACAAGTCATTCAGGCTATTGTATTCAAACAAAATAAACTGGACACCAAGTTCTTCTTGCCCATCACAGGTGAGGTTCAGAAAGAGATGGAGAAGTCAGTCTCAGGTTCAAAGGTCACAGGTGTTGAAGATGAATCAGGAACAGCGGTCAGCGGTCACATGATCCAGGCAGTGTTCAGCATGATCTGGTCCACGGTGGTTATGGAGCTGTGGAAGCGTCGGAGCTCCTCCCTGTCCTACCGCTGGGGCACCCTGCACCTCGCCGAACGCTTCGCAGAGCCCCGGCCCGGGTTCCATGGCGACATAGGGGTCAACCCTGTGACAGGTCGTGTGGAGCCGCTCTTTCCTGAATGGCGGAGGGACCTGCGTATGGCGCTGGTGTCAGTCCCAGTGGTGGGACTGTTTCTGGGTAGAACTTAACTTTCAAGTTTGAATTAAATACATTTCTCAGTTACTGAGCTGAAAGCTTCCATGATATTCATTAATTTCTTTATTGCAAACCTCAAGTAAAAGTAGTATTGTCAGAATCAGAATCAGAAATACTTTAATAATCCCAGGGGGAAATTATTTAAAATACTTACTACTTAATGTCCACTTTAGAATGGTATCAAGTTTCCAAAGGTCTACTGAGCAAGTAAATTAAGTAAATGTTAAAGGATAAAGTGATACAAATGTGTAAAGCCTTGTCCCCTGCCCTGTTCTGTCTCCTCCTGCAGGGTTGGTGGTGCTGGGTATGCTTTGTTTCTACTGGGGGGAGGCCCAGGTGCAGCAGCTACACAGAGACTGGGACTCCCTGCTGTCTCAGACTTTGCTCTACATGCCCTCAGTGCTTCACATCGTCTATACTAACATGCTATCGACTGTTTACAAGACAGTGGCACAGTCTCTGACTGAACATGGTGAGTGAGACGGAGGGGATGCGATACTGAGAATGAAAAATCATGAAATTATGAATACAATGGCAATTATATTTGTATTTTGAAGAATTTGTGGCAAAGTTGCAGTCAGGTGAGGAAAAGGGTTATGGGAGTCAGGGACACAAAGAGAGAAAAGAGAATGGAAAATATTCATTCAGATGATCAGGGTATGCAATCCTGCCTATTAATGTTCATAATTATGATATTAATGGCTATGATTAGCTATTAATTAACCTCATATTTCCCTTTAGAGAACCACAGAGAGGAGTCTGCCTTCCAGAACCACCTAACAGCCAAAGTCTTGGTGGTTAGTTCCTCCTCTATCATCTCCATCATCTACCATTAGCTCTTACATCATCTTTACCTAACAGGCTCTTTTAAAATGATCTTTTCTCTCCTCCCCCAGTTCACCTTCTTCAACTACTTTGCAGTGCTCTTCCACATTGCCTTCTTCAAGCAGGATGTGCCTTTGCTTCGTAAGGTAATGCCTAATGATAAACACACACTTTAACACAGTAAAAAATTAAAATTTTCTAAAAACTGATTGACTGAGAAAACCCTTTTTCCATTTTCTCAGATGTGATGGAGCTCCTTCAGAGCTACAGGAGACATTATGCAACTATTATTATACACAGCCTGACACTGTGTTCATATTAGCCATATTCCTGTTGGAAAGGGGGTTTATTTCTTTAGTTTTTCCCTGACCAGTCAGTATAAAGGGACATATCTGCACTGCCAGCATCATTTTAGCTGACTCCAAAGTTAGCGTAGCAGTTGCTGGAAAGACTATGTTTTTTTCATTTGATTTAAGTGTCATTATTTCTGTAAGTTCATCAACTCCCCATTTTTCTGTCGTTATTTTTCATGGATCTAGCTAGGCAGCTGGTTAGCTATCTAGCACGGTCACATTTTAAATCCTGCTTAAAGCTTTTATTGGTCAATTGTTTCTCCAGTAACTGATCTTAACTAGTTAACTACTGAACTAGTGAACCCAATAAGGGCAGACAATTACAATTGGCGGTAAAACAGACAAAGGCAGGAAGTGAAGTGACGCACAAGGACAGACATAAAACAGGAAATAACTAAACTAAATCCTTAAATGATTCTCTTTGTCTGTCTAAAGCGTCTAGCATCTCTGCTGATAGTGTCCCAGCTGGTGAACCAGGTGACAGAGGTGGTCATACCCTTCCTGGTGGATCGGTTCATCAGTGCCCCCCACAGGACAGAGAGTGAAGACGACCCACAGGAGGACAAATTTAGGAACCAAAGCACCGTGCCTGCCTTCCCTGTGAGTGTACACTATTCAGATACATCACATTGATAAGAATACACTGTGGCAGTGTGTGACACAGCTTCTTGTCTTGTTACAGGGTTTGTTTGCAGAGTACATCGAGCTCCTGGTGCAGTTTGGGTATTTCAGTCTTTTCTCCTGCGTGTATCCTCTGACAGCTGTACTGCTGCTCATCAATAATCTAACAGAGATACGATCGGACGCCTACAAAATCTGCAAGCTCTTCCGCAAACCCTTCTCCCCCCCTGTGGCTAACATGGGCGTGTGGCAGGTCAGCAGAAAACACAACGCACAGCAGAACTGAGGCAGAGTGTCCCCGCTCAGCCAGTTATGAGTGAACAGTTCATGTCATTGTCTTGTTTCAGATTGCTTTCGAGGTCCTGAGTTTTGTCTCCGTTGTGTCCAACTGCTGGCTGCTGCTGCTGTCACCATGGTTACAAGAGCAGTTTCAGGAGGGCGGGATGAGCAGCACAAACATTCTGCTGTTGGCTGTTTTGGTGGAGGTAAGATGGAGGTCATTTGTGTGAGTCACATTAAAACAATCGTCTGTATGTGTGTCACTGACATTTTTACCTCTGTGTGTGTTTGCAGCATGTGCTGATCCTGGTTAAGGTGGTCTTGGCGGTGCTGATCCCTGATGAACCGGACTGGATTCGAAAAAAAAGAGAACATATTGAGTACACATCCATGCAGGCCTTCAGACAGCAGGTAAACCTCCATACATTTTATTATTTACCATTTGGGTGTTCTCATCCGTCTGTGTGAGAACTTTTCTTCCTTTTCTTCCAGAAGCTGCATTCTGAAGAGTCCTGATTGCGTTTCAAGGTGTTGGGCTGAGGCTTTATGTTGTCCTGAGCTGAGCTGCTACAACCAGAATATACAGTGCCAACCTCAGTGTTGTGTGGGCTCAGACAGGAGTCTTGGATCTCCAGCAGGGCCCACAATGCATACTGCTGTGCACCCAATGCTCCCCCTGTATACTTCTAAAGTGTTTCTGTTGCTGTCACGAATTAACACGGTGCTTCTGCAATGTACGCCCTCTGAAATGCACCCTCTTATTACATGTACACTGCAAGTGCAATTGAAACAGCAGCTAAAAAGTGTTTTTTTTCCCTCAAATATTAGACAGCTGGGAATGTATTGGTTATGTGTACGGATGCCCTTTAGAAATGTTAAGATAAAAGAGGTTTTAACAGGCTTTGTTCAGGTTCAATGAGGGAAAGCTGAAGAGCGCTTATATAATCAATATGGCTACAGTATGTACAATCAATATTTACAGTAGTAATAGTAATAGGATTCTGATGTCACTGGCAGGGTCACAGACAAAAAAAGGAAGAATACTTGACAAAATGTTCCAGTTATTTTAACTCTTTTAAAAGTGTTTTTGCTATGATAAGCTACATTTTGTGTTCAGGTAACAGTATCATCATAGAAGATAGAGAAAAAGCAAGAAATATAAATCAAAATAAGGCTTTAAACCCGCCTTAGTCAATATTTTTATCAAAATATTTATTGAAATGCTTGCAAACAAGTTAGCCATATTAATCATGCATTTACAGCTTTTTGTGCTGCCCCCAAGTGGTCAAAAAACAATTATTGGAGCTTTAATTTCAGAAAATTATTGTTAATATTCTGCAATGATAGGTATTACCTTTTATTGTGCTGAATTCCTGTCTGAAACATTTGCTTCTGCTTGAGCAGGTAGAAGAAAATGTTGCACTAGTACCTTTCCCTTCCCACACGTAAATAATAACTGTATTGGACCATGTGACATCTATAACATGAGATGAGTACAGTAAACTATATGCCAAGTTTTAATTTGCAGTGAAAGTGATGGGAGCTACCAAAGAACCGCTATGTGCTTTGTTATTAGAAATGCATTCTTTTTTTATGCTTGGATTTTAGTCTTTACTCACTTGTTTATGCGTTGTGTGCCTCTGAGAATGACTGCTTGAGTTCACTGTGCTGCAATAGCTACTTCACCTTTACATTCATACCATGAGTGTTTTACTGTTTACTCTGGCACTTCATACAATGAATCTGTCCACTGGGGAATTCTGTATTTTTTTCTGCTTTACAGTGGTGTATTGTTCACTATATAAGTTATTGTTTGTAGGATATTCTATTTTTTCCAGCCACCAGGTGGCACTATACATTTAATATTTTGCTCCACATACTTTTCACAAGCCCTGGTGGCTCACAGAAGCAGGTGGATGCTAAGACCTCCTCAAGCGTCTGCACCTGTACTTGTGCACTTCTGACACTAATCATAAACCTGTGTGTGTGTGTGTGTGTGTGTGCGTGTGTGTGTACGTGTGCGCTCTGTTGTGAAGGGTTGTGATGAGTTGGTGAAGATGAACTTTTAGACATTCTGGTGCCAGGATCAGAATGAATTTCAGGTTAGAAACAGAGGTGATGATGTTTGCTGGTTGTTCTACAATAAACTCACAGAAGGAAACTGGTTGGTTGTCGTGTATTTATGAAAACTTAGTTAGGTACTTGAGTATTTTCATTTGATGCTACTTCATGTTTCTACTCCACTACATTTCTGAGGGAGGTATTGTACTTTTGACCCACTACATTTGTTTTACATCTAGTACTTACTAGGGCTGAAATGGTTAGTCAATAAACAGGAAATTGAACAGATTTTTTTAAATGTAATAACTGAATAACTATTTAAGTAATTTTCCTCTGAACATTCCTTTGTTCCAGCATGTCAATTATAAAGATGTGGACAAGACGTGCACTCTGGCTTTAGAAATTTTATAAAGCAGACTGGTAAGACTTTATTTGAAGGCATGTGCATAAGTCTTTGTCATTAAGAATCATTATGTCATATCTAATGCAAAGTTGATGTTGTTTGGGATGTTTTTGTTATGACAACTTGACATTTACCATGACAACTTAACCTGTCTTTGTCAGTCTGTAAATGACCGACAGTTAAGTTTAGGAAATGATTCATGACACTCTTAAAAAGTGTTTGATGGTGTAATAACTGAATAGTACTGCTGTACTTGAGGTCAAGGAAAATATTCATGATACAATTATAGTCTCATGACAGCTATGTCAAAACCAACCACAGATGACAGTTTAATGTAATGTTAACACATAAAGCTGAATAGTTTGATGATTAGGCCTGCTTTATGTTGTGTTATGTTGGTTATTGTCTAGTTGTCATGTCTCAGTGTCAACTTTGGTTGTATTAGTGCTACAGTTTTCTCTGTGCTTTGTGTGTCTATCCTATTACCATGTATCTTTTCAGTTGATATTGTGCTTTAGTGGTGCACATTTTCAAATGTGCAGTGTATCGACATACAGTGACCCTGGGGCTTTTGGGGTCTCTCTTATATCTAGTTTCCTGTGTGTGTGGGAGAAACTACTGCACAGTATCCTTATCCACGTTCTCTGTACAATCAGCACGCAGCACACATCCATGCTGTTGATTTAATCAATTTTAATAAATAAATAGAGAAAAAATAAGTTCATGGCTCCATAGAGACGTGGTCCTAGTTACAATGCAGGTCAGTAGACACAGACACACTGAGGAGAGACAGGCTGCAATCACACAGGAACAAATAATGGGATTTTATCCCTCTTCTGCACAGATTTTATGCTTCCATGGTTAATGAAATGTGAGTGATAATCAGATTTCACGTGACATCCGCTCACAGGGACCACAGGTTGCAAGTTAAAAATCCAATTTGTTGTACCCATGAAACTGCAGTGACTGACAGAAATAAGCTGTGGTTAGTGACCTATAGGTGTAGACATGTAGCTTATTGTACAACTTTGGCCTTCTTTAACTTTACAAAATGTTACATTTCTCGTCCCAGCTTCAACGGAGGGAAAATACAGTGTGTATGCAAAAATACAGAAACACACAGAGGCATTATATAGTCAAATAAAACCATATGGGGGGACTCCTCCGCTACACAATAACATATGACTACCATTTGGTCTAAATGACCAACAAATCTACCCATCAGTCCCAGGATACTGCTTGTGGAAAGCTACCAACTACCAGTAGTCGTACTGTGTGCAATTCATCGTTGAGTGGGTTACATCAAGGTACTTAACAGTTACACAAGAGCAATGTCCTGTCAGATCCAAGACACATGGAGGTATATTGTGATAAATAACAGTAATAACATGCACAAAGTCACATATCCCTTTAGAGAATTCATATCTTTGTCACGTTATAAAAAAAAATCAAGGAACTTCATATCTGCGCATCCAAAATAAAACTGTTATGATCAAATATTAAACTGTTCAGTATAGCTAAAAAGAAAGAGTTCAAAGTACAATGGAAGACCTGCATCCCAATCAATGATCCTATCAACAGTATTATACAGTATGTTAGGACAAGTCATCATATCAATAAGACTTTAGGATTAAGAGAACAGAAAATCATATCATCATCTCAGTCTTAGGCATATACTACACAGTATCATATCATATCATATCATATCATAACAGTCTTTCTTTATTCAATAGAGCTTATAGTAGAGCTTTTCAACCAATAACAGGGCAGGCTGTGCAAAGGGTAGGAGGAAAGGAGTGCTACTCTGTAGCAGAAGCTGGTTCAAAGTTTATTCTAATTCATATATTATAAAATATGAAATCATGGATTTTCTGAGTGCTAGACCATTCTGACTTTTAGAGCTTTTTACAGTCAGAGCCAAAATGACACAGTGGCCATGTACAGTATGAAACCCATTTTATCGTTGTAGGCACCTTTTAAACAAACAAAACAGACTATAGCTTATTCAATAAAAACTGCTGCAGCCATCGTTCTCTTTCTGTAGGTCCCGTATTGTTTCTAAGCTACCGATTGGACACTGTCTAGTCATTGTAATTCTACGGTTGCTCCTGTACACAGCAGCAAATGCATGAGGTTCTACTAAGTCAGACTACGGTGCTGTACGCCACATGTTTATTACATCAGAACAACACTAGAATTGAGTGTCTGTGGGTGTGAAGCTGTACACCTTCCTGTCAATGGCTGCTGAGGGCCTTTGCTCTCGTGCCTCAAGGTCTCTGCAGCAGAAAGGCTCAACAGGAAGCTCAGGGGTTTGCCACCTCACAAGGTTTGTGCTCTGTAGCCAGCCACCTGCCCACTGCTAAACAGCCAGTGTCCCAAGTGAGTAGCACATCCCACGCAGCAGCACCCAGGCTGCTTTCACTTATAGCACATGGCAGCAGTTGTACTGAGCCAGCGGCAGGATCTTGGGTTTGTTGTTTGTCGGTATGTTGAAGGCCAGAGCTTTCTCACACAGAGGGAACTGAAAAAGTCTCTCACGCAGCTTTATGCTATGTCGTTTCCCCTGCTCTGCCTTCAGGGCAGCCTCATCCCGGGTCCCCAGTGCATTGTGGGGTTGAGATCTGTCTGTTACGAGGTCATCTCTTCCACCCTCGTCTGTTTTCTCGTCTTGCTCTCCTTCTCTTCCTGCTTTCTGTGCCTCCTTCTCGTTCAGGATGAGTGTGGCAGAGGACACAGGGATGGCGGGGACGGAGGATTCAAGGAGGAGAGGAGGAGGTTTGTTGGTGTTGTTGTTGGGTTCTGTCTCCTCGTCCTTTCCTTCCTCTGGGCTTGTGGAGTCTGGCTGCCCCTGACAGCACGGTACCACCAGACCAGGCAGAGACGATGGTGGGACCTCAGGTCTCTGAGTGACCGGCTGGTCTCCATGACTGACTGGCTGGTCTGAAATCACACGCCCACTGCCTTCTTTCTCCATCTCCATCTCCACCATCTCGTTCTGCTCCTCTTCCTCCTCCATTATCTCCAGTGAGCCTCCTAATTCTTGTTCTTTTGGTTCCTCTTCTTTGCACTCTTGATCATCTGCTCCATCGAGCATCTCTACAGCTTCTCTCTCTGGCTCTGCCACTGACAAAGACGCCAAACCTTCACCCTCATTTACCAAACTTCCCTCCTCCTCCTCCTCGTCCTCCCGTCCTCCTCCTCCTCCTCCTCTTCCTCACAGATCTGCTGTAGCGCAGGTAGGTTCTTTGTGACTGGAGGTTCTTCAGCCGGAGGTGGACGGAGTGTGAAGCTGAGGCTGGGCTGCCAGGGTCCACGGAAAGCCTGCTGAGGGGCAGGCCTCGCCGCGAGCAGGTCCCCACACTCAGGCACTCCTGAGCGGGGAGAGCTGGGAGAGAGGGCCCCTGAGAGCCAGTGTGGTGGGGCCTCTGGGCTGAGCAGAGCGTTATCCAGCCCCTGCAGCCAGTGATGAGCCTCGATTTCCTCGAGCGAGGCGCGGCGGGACGGATCCTTCTGGAGCATCCTGGAGATCAGACTGACGGGGGGAAAGACAGAGAGGTTTATTGTTTCATGGAAATAATATAAGCTGCTGTTTGCTTGCTTTATTTTTTGCATCACATTTTGGTAATCAGCCAAAGAGCAACTGAACTGACACAGAGAATGACCTGATTTCGATCTCATCTAGGCCATCTCCACACATCTTACTGAAATGGCCTGTATGAGCTTCTAATGTCCAGAAGGTTGTTCTGTTCTCCTCTGCTCCTTTTCTAAAATCAAACACACCATCATGTGACTGAGGACTAACTCATATGACGAGTGCTGGGTCAGATGTTCCAGGATCTGTTTGCGGCTGCAGATAATCTAACAAACCACTTGGTTGAGGGTATTTATGCCTGCATCTTTCTAGAAGGTATAAAGGCGTTCATTCAGGAGCTAAAGAACTGCATGCAGACACGGCCGTAGCTTTACACACGCAACCTGTACTGCTGTTGTTCCCTTCTGTGCTTTTTGTGTTTTTACCACACTTACCAAATTGGCATGTGTCAGTATCTGTAAACTGCCAATTTCCCCACCTTGGGTGCATATACTGTATACTTGTGTTTAAGGAATGAATCCAGTTTTATTTTATATTTTTCTTATTGTTGAATCCAATCCAGCAAAAAGACTAAAACAACGTGTTAGTCCGTCTCTCTCTCTTTCTGACTTTCTTTCCCTGTAAATCTTTTTTAAAAATATATAGTTTGTTTTTTTAAGGCTCTGTAATTTCCTAAAACAGCTGGGCACTGTTGTGTTTAGCAAAAATGACTCAAACAGGATTGGGGACTATTTTCAGCCATGGATTAATACACATTTATTGCTCTAGTGAGTATTTATGCCGCCATTATGATGTATGAAAAAAAATGAACTACAGGGTGTGTGTTCATGGTAATTAAGGAACATGTCACCCAGTCCAGTGTCACCAAGTGGCTCACTTTTTAATAGTTATTGGGCAACAATGGAGTTGTATGGCACAGAGGAATAATATACTGTATATCAGGCTCTGGATGAACAAACAGCCTCTAGGGACTCTGCAGGGTTCACCAAGTTAAATCTAAGACTTCTTTTAATAACACACAGAATGGGTTTCAATAGCTCACAGTCCAGTAGAGACAATTCTGTCAGTACTTCCCAGTGCTATATAACAATAAAGATGAATTAATTCAATCGATGTGACCCGGGCCTGGGTGCAGATCCCATAGGAGATGGACGGGTTGAGTTTGTTATTCTTAGCTGTTTAATAAGTAATTTAATGTGTGTAAAAGCAAATGTAACACTGTAAAATTTAGAGGATTTCTTCACACCTTTGTGTTTGGTGAGAGGCTCAATAAGCACCAATTTTGCTGTTTATTTTATAGTTTTTAAGTGGCTTCAAGTTATGCTGATCACGCTACTCGTCATGTTTTCCTGCCCCATCCATCCAGTGTTTCCTAACCATGTACTTCCTCTATTGATCACTCCTCTGCTAAGTCAACAGTGAGTTACAAAATGATCTGGAAGACTGTGTTTTCAGGTTTTTATCACAGACTAATGTCAATCACTCTCCACAGCTGCAGCAGTAGATCAAACTGTATTGATGTTTACCCTGAACCTTCTGTGAGCTGAGGACAGTGTGTGTGTGTTTTGTTTGGAGGTGTGAGGAGTGAAGGTGAAGTGAGAAGACACATGAGTACGTGTGAGTTGTATTTTGTTCCTGGGGTGTGTTTGTGTTCCTCTGACTAGACTGAAATACACTTTACGGTCCAAGGACACAGATGTTTTTGTATTAAAGGAAACAACAGCCAATACGTGATAGATAACAATCTGAACTGTATTTGCAGCAGCGTGGAGAAGCATCTGAGAGAACTAGGACACTTAAATAATCCACTGAAACGCACACTAATGAGATGATTTTACGGTCAGCAGCTTTTTAAGACAGAGTGACACACCACATCTATTCAACAGCAAAAATCATCTGGGAGAAAGTAAGCCTTTAAATGAAGAATCAATTCAAATTCAAGAAAAAAAAAAAGGTACAAAGACAATAAAATCTTTTTATTTCACAATAACCTTTCTGAAGCTGGGATCAGAGAGGAACATTAATCTTATCAACCACAGCTTTGGCCTAACCCTAATGTCATTTATCAGTACTCACTCTCTGCAGTCGTCTGAAACATGCTCGGGGACGCAGTAGCGACAGTCCAGAATCATGACCAGAGTCTCACTGTCGTTGGTTTCCTGGAAGGGAGGGACGCCACACACCAACATGTACAGGATCACCCCAAGAGACCAGATATCTGGAACACACACACACACAGAAAGGCACAAAAATTAGCCTTAAATAGCAAATCATCTCAGGCCTTAAAATAGCCTACGATCCCTCTGCTTTCAGATCATACTTAGAATTCTGGAAGCCTCACAGTTCACGAGGGATATAAAAATAAAAATATTTGTCCTTTTTGAATGTGACTTGAAAACAGTAGTTATTTTCTGCAGCAGCCTAAAATTCATTCTGATCCTACAAACCTAAATAGTGGCATTATTTATTGATTCTAGTTAAACTTTTCTTAAATGTTCTCCTCCACATCCTTGACAGAGAGGGTACATTAGGTTATTCCTCAATGAAGTGAAAAAACATGAGAGGAAAAGGCATGAGTAACATCAGGATGTCCGGCTTTATGTGTCTAAAGTGTGAGGGCTAATATGCAGACAGGTTCGGCTTGGTGCTCTCGACCCCTTCACAAACAGACAATACACCACCATACACAACAGACACCCCAACCACACACACACACACAGGCTTCCTGATCTGACCGACAGTGCTGACTGTGTGTTCTTTTGCCGTCTCCTCCCTTTCCTTCCCCTCCCTCTCTCGTCCCCATGCAGGCACAGTGAGAGGAGGTTCATGCAAACTCTCAACAGCCTGAACCAGGCGAGAACACTGTGGCCGGTTCAAGGAAACACACAAACACACACACACACACACACACACGAATACACATGAAGAGGAGAGGGAGCTGGGGGCTGAAGGCCATAACAAACAGAGGGCTTGTTGTGGTGTTGTGCTATTCTGAGAATGATCTTGCTGCTTTCCTTCGTTTTTTCTGTCTCTCCTTATGTTTCTCCCAAACGCTGGAAATAGGAACACTGCACATTTGTTCACGTTGTGTGTTAACCCTGATGTAACATTGGAAATAATGTATCTAATAAATGCTGCCTCTGCCAATATCACATTTGTTACATGAGTCAGTTTTAGGACAGTTTCAGTTATTTTTGAGTTGGAGTTTTTGCTATCCTAATCTTCCATCGGTGTTGTCACAGTAGACTTCTACTGACACGTTAATCTTTAAAAAAATGGCGGTTGATTGATTTATTGCTACATTTCCACTTTAAAAGGACCAGTGTGTTAGGATTTAGTGGCATCCTAGCGGTGTAGTTGCAGGATCGCAACTCCCTCGCTTCACCTCCTCCCTTCCAAGCGCGGAAGGGAAAACTATGGTGGCCATTGTTATTATTGTACACTGACAAAAGTGGAAATCTATTTTTGCCACCAAAAATCCCTGATATATTTTTTTTAGTTTTAAAAAGAAACAATACAAAAATGCTTTTCTGAGTATATACATACACATAGCATTAGCTAAGAATGAAGCATGATTGCAATCGACGTGCCATTTAAAATAACACGTGATAGAGCAGCATTAACAAGTTGTAGGATACAGATAATTATTGCAGTTGATTTGCAACTTTGCAGCACTTTACAGTGAGATTAACGAGCAATAATTACAGACATATCGGCAAAAACTTGACAAAACTCCACATTCTCAAAACACCTGCCTTAGTGAATAAACTTTTTCTTTTCTTTAAATGTCCAAAGCAGATCAGCTATAAGGGGATTTAAAAATCTACTATTTCACAAAACAATATAAAAATCTAAATAGTGCACTTCATTCAGACCCATATCTATGCACAGAATCTGTCACATACCAGTCCCAAACATTCAGCCATTGTTCCACATTATACTCATGATGGTCCAAACAACAGCCCTCAGTCCTCATCATACAATGTACACTCATTTCAGTCTAGAGAAGCGTTATGCAACAGGGAGGAGAAGCCAGTGAATGCTGGGAGTGTACTTTTCTCTGCTCGCTGGGGAATATCACACATTCTCACCATGCATTAGTGGCCTGCTGACAGCACAAACATCAACTCTAGACACACACACACACACA
>NW_023339762.1:3808069-3815005 GCF_004916995.1 Morone saxatilis | reverse complement strand
CAGAACATTCTGACCACCAGGGTGATGGGTGTGTGTGTATATATATATATATATATATATGTACACTTATGTCACACTATAGCACCAGCATCTCAGACAAAAACCATGGGCAGACCAGACTCCCTCGACAAAACCAGTAATTTTACATAGCAAGATAAAAACAAAATAAAACTCACCAAAAACATCAACAATTACAAACCTGGTTGAAATAAACCCTTATTTTAAAGAGTTAGATAAGAAAATAGATGTGAAATTTCATAGTACATCCACTAAAGGTGCTTGTTTTTGCCACTGACAGGCTAAGTCTAAAACTTAACTTGCTACATTTCTCTTCATGCTAGCTTCAGTGAAGTGAAGCTTCATTTAACGTAGAGTAAGTGGTAGCTCAGCTCACTACACTTTCCAAGTAGCTTGCCCGACACTGATGATTTGTTCTCGGCACTGTTTTTATTATCTCCAGCACGTCTAGTAGTGGTGTGCTGGTTCTGGGCTTTGCAAGGTCTAGAAAAGTCCTTGTTGATATAAACAAACCAGCAGCCTTCAGGTTTATATGAAAACTCTTAACTAAAGAGAACTAAAAACACATTAAAGGGATGTTACACTGTCTGCATAAGACAATTGGACCACATCAAAAAAATACAAAACACACCACCATCATCTGCTTTTCTTAAAGTTAATACGTTTTAGGATTTATCTTTCCATTGTAAGCACATGTCACAATGTCTCCTGAGTAAATAACAGTGAGTAGCTGACGCCCAGAGAGGCTCACAGCATCTGCCAAATGCAGAAGTTCCTCCTACACAGAACATACTCAACCAATTTAGGTCTCCCTCCCTTCTTATCTGACAGTTCCGTAACTTTATTGCCAAGCCCAACTTCTTGGTCATAACTCACCAGCTGTTGTCATATCTACACAAACTGGAACTTGTGGCCTTCTTGGTATATGACAAGCCAGGTTGAGTCAATTCTATCCAAATCTTAAGTGCAAATCACTAAATGAATAAAAAAACTATTTGGCCCAGATACAGGAAAATACAAATATGTAGCATTAGCAGCAAGCATGTACCACTGACTTCAAGTCCTTTTCTCATTAGCGAAGCTTAACATTAACACTCTGACCTCAAAAACTGTACACACATGCATGCACACAGTAACGGGCCGATATTATGTAACTATAGGCAGTGTTTATCTTTGTCAAAGGCAAGAGGCCCTGTGGACCTTCCTGTCTCTCCACCGAATCATATGACTATCATCACACACACACACACACACACACACACACACACACACAACACAACACACACCACAGACAACACACACACACACACACACACACACAACCCACCATGTCCTCAAACAGAGCACACATATACTGTAAAGACTCCCAGTGGAGAAGGCACTGCAGTGAATTAAACAGCAGTCTGTTTATTGACAGAAATATCAAAGAGACACACAGAGCGGTCTATGTGTGTGAGTGAGAGTGTAGAGACGGGTTTATGAGTCACCTTACTAAGCTGAGATCACTAAGGGACATCTCTTCCTCTGTGCAGCTCAGGATTATCACACACGTGTATTTATGTGTGTGTGTGTGTGTGGGGGTGATGGAAGTGTGCATTTCTATCAAAGTGATGATATAATCATATATCGACCACAGGTTGAGTCATGTCAGAGTGAAATAGAACAGAAAAGTGCACTTGAGTTGAAGTGAAGCAGAAAACAGTCTTGGAGGATGTAATCATAAAACACACACAAATGGGTTTAAATGGACGCCCTTCGTGTGGACGCTTTTAGAAACAGGAACTAACATGAGAAAAGGAACTAATGTGGCTCATGAGTCATGTTGAATTATGGATGCATATGAGCAGTGTTTCTTCATCAGCACTATTTTTTTTATATGGGTGCAATCCCACTGAGAACATTACGAGCAGACGACATCGCAAGGTTATATGGGAAAAAGAAAATTCAAGTTTGTGAAATAACACTTCCACTGGTTTGGACCCATTTGCAATGCATCCTTGCCATAAGCCGTACTGCCTTTAAACAAAAACAAATGCTGTACATGTCCTTCCACAAGAACAGCTCCTAATTGCAGTTGGGATACATTTGTATTCAGTGCAGATTCTTTTGTAGTCACCAGAATAAATGTCAAAATCCAGCCTAGTCCAGTTTAGCAGATAAGACCACCAACCTCCCTGAACTGATCATGCTGTGCCCCCCCCACAGGGGACATGGGACCAAATCCCTCAGTCAACCTTTCAACTATGGATCAAAAGTGATGCTTGGTGCTACCTTTTTTTTGCTCTCTTTCTCTCTCACACACACACTCATACATAAATGCTTGCTATGCAGTGTGAGAGGCCGGTGTTGAGCTGCAGTGTTTGGTTCCACTGCAGAACGTGCCCAGTTGGCTCATGACTGGCTGGCTTGCTTAGACTGACCCAGATACACACACTAATCCTTTACGGACACACACACACACACACAAACACACACAGATTCATACATACACAAAGGCACAAACACATACAAGCGCATAAATATGGACGGGTATACAGAGCAGGAACACACACAGTAAGATACAGGAAAATACACAGGAATACATACGCAGGGTCAAAGAGACAAATGGGGCCACGCATAGGGAAAGTGATGAATGCACACACACACACACAGGCTCATGTAAAAAGGCACAAACACAAACAATTATTCTTAACTTTTTAAACAGCACAACAAATAACTTCACCTCATCTGCTTATAGTGTAGTACGATCGAAAGCTCCAGAACAGCTACTAAAGGGACCTTGAGGTAAGATTGCTCTGTTCAGCGTGGGAAATAAGTGAATTACTTAGGTTATGTTAAAGTGGGTGTATTCACTTAAATTTAGACAGATTTTGCTGATCTGAGAACATGACAATGTTCGATGTTGCACACAACCGCTGGCGATTATTTGAATGTGTAATGTCAGCATCAGCACCACATACTTGCTTATCTAAGCCAGTGGTTGCTAATAGCTTGTTACCTTTAACAAAGAGATTTCTACTAGTTGTGAGCCCTCGTCACTGGTTGCTTATGTCTGCCGGTCATTACCAAAAGTCCTCCAAATGTCCAGTAATTTAGAAAAAAACAAGTTATAAATAAGTTTAGAGGAAAGTCCAACAAAATAAACATAACTTGATAGCATGTATGTGTGTGTTTTCTGCTTTTCAGATTTGATGGTTGGGATCTAGACCAACAGTTCAGTTTCAAAATAAAATAAAAAATTCTGTTTCTCACCCACAGCCGGAGCATCATACTCTTCTCCCAGCAAGATCTCTGGAGCGGAGTACGCCAGCGACCCACAGCTGGTGGCCAACATCGTCCCGGGTTGGAATAAGTTGCTGAATCCAAAGTCTGTCAGCTTCACCGCCCCCTGCTGGGGAAAGAACACCACATTCTCAGGCTTCAGGTCCCGGTGCACCACGTGGAGCTGGTGGCAGTACGCCACAGCGCGCACAATCTGGGCGAAATGTCGCTTGGCGGTGCCCTCAGCGACGCCTCCCTCATGGCGGAGGATGTAGTCGTAGAGGTCGCCCCCCTCGGCCAGCTCCATGACCAGGTAGAGGGTGGTGGGTGTGTCGATGACCTCGTAGAGGCGGACCACGTTGGGATGCTGCACCAGCCTCATACACCTGAAAATAATTAGTAATGTTGGTGAGATAACGGGCTAAGAATATTAGCTGAACTTTTAATCAGGATGCTTTGAGTGGTGCAACTCCTTCAGGGCAACTTCAAATTGAGACAGAAGCTTTTTTTTGGTTCCATTTTTGGCTCAGAGGAGATTCAAAGGGATTACAAACAATCAACATGTCTGTTTGAAATCCCATTAAAGCTGATCTAAAAAAAATAGCGGAGTACAAAGTGCTCTTTCATTCACAACCCCCGTCTTCCAGAATAAGTATTCTTTACCTCACTTCCTGTAAGAGGTGGCTTGTTGCCATGACATCGAGTTTTGTCTTGTCAATCATCTTGACAGCAACCAGTTGCCCGGTGTTGACATGACGAGCCAGCTTAACCACAGCAAAGTGCCCCCTGCCCAACGTCCGACCCAGATGGTACAGTCCGCTGAGATCAGAGCGGCTGGGGCTGCTCCTGGGGCTGAGATGTCCATCCTGGGCTGAGGTCATTTCTCCAGAGGAGTCCATGTTTGAAACCAACAGGGGATTTGGAAGGGAAGAGGGTAGAGGCAGTTTTGAAGGCTTCAAGAGGATGGTAAAAGCAAAAAGGAGACGGGAAATAGCTGTGTCAAGGTGTCGGGGACAGAGGGAGGATGGGGGTGCAGTCCAGCAAAGTTCCTCAGTGGTGGGGAGTCGCCTGGCAGGACAAAGAAAGAACAACACAATGAGGCAAAAGACAGTGCTGATGATTTTGGCCTTTGGCCCAAAGGGAAAAGGGCTTAGATGAGGTCAGCTGCTGCTAATGCCTCATCCCTTCAAGCACTGGACCAGAAATAGATTGATATTTCACATCTCTTAACAAAGGCAGAGAGGACGGAACACGTTTAAATGAAGTGGTGAAGACTAGATTACAATGTATACAATTATAGTACAATGAGAGCAGGAGAGGATAAAATATTCTTGTATTGTCTGTGATGGGCTGCGATTGGCTCTATCTCAAATAACACCCATCCAGCACAAATGGCATGCCAAATCAATACTGTAACAAGAAACCATAATGTATGTATGTGTGTATGTGCACGTGAATGTGTGTTTGCGTGTCATTAGTTTGGCTAAGAGGGTCAGAAGGTGGCATCAGACCTGATGATGTCATCATCAGACCTTCCCCAGGGTAACAAGTTCAGCTGCCATCATCATCTTCATTACCATGGTCATCATCAATGCACTTCCCACTGTCCACTTATCCTGCTCATCCTCATCATCACTTACTTGTCCCTATATATAGCAGCATCACTACTGCCATTAAAGACAACAGCAGCCGCTTTCAGCGCGTTTAAAGCCCCTCTCACAGCTCCACTGGGCCAAGTGGACAGAGGCAGGCCTCGCCGTGTTCCTGTGCGCTGATATCCTTGGCTGTGCAGTTTGATCAGATCCAAAACACCGCGTAATCTCGCCTACGGGCTGCTACACTTGTGTTGCGGCCAGCTGTTCTCTACTTGGCCTCAACTGCAGTCCCGAGTTGGCACATACGCATGTAGTCATCCTCCTGACAGCCGCTCAACACCTCCAAACAAACGCTACCAACAACCTCACTGACACTGACAGCGCCGCAGGACCACACTGCTGCTGCCGGACCAGAGGCAGCGCTGAACACAGTAGCCCCGCTGACAACTTACCATTGTTGTGCGGATATCCCGCAGCTGCGTGCCGCTCAGCTAACGGTTCTTTCTGTCACTGCACAGCTTCACACTTGGTGTCACCGCTGGATTCAGTGGCAGCAGCTGACAGCGCCGCCGTCTCGTTGTCTCTCACAATCCTCCATGTTCGCGGTCCATGTGTGCACATACTTTTCTCGCGACCGTCCTCCTCAATTCATACCAGAGTCTCGAGCTGTGTGCCCGCGCGCCCGCTCCGCAGAAACACAAGACTGAACATCCCGTGCGCGCGCATGCGCGTACACGTACGCGCGCGCGCGTGTCCAGCTTCCTTCTGACGTCAATACATTCCAACTCGCTCCCGCGGCGCAGCAGCAGCCAACGGTCGCGAGCCTCTCGTACGCAGTGGAGAGAGGAAAATAACTGAATGAATGCTTCGGAAGTCCAAGGAGTTATATAACGGACTGATGTGTTGTTTCCTCTACATAGCAGGCGGGCACAGAGAGATATGGCACAACATACATTATAACTTGCATTCCTAAGATGTTTCTATAATGACTTTATTCATTTGGGCGGAATTCACGCAGAAGACTCGGGGCCACGAAGGAAATAAAAACTAAAAAGTTGTTTTATTTATACCTCTAGTTGGCTGGAATATCTTGAGGAAAATGCACCTCACTATCTCTAGTTGCAGTGCGTCATATAGTATTGAATGGTCTCATCATGTAGGCTAAATGTAAGTTGGGGTTTCTTTTGTGCGTTAGTCTGTTTCCATGATTATTTCTCTGATAGCACATGTAGCATCACCTCACACTGACTGTCACATTCTTGAATTGACTGGATTTAATGTCTTTGTGTTTTCATCTGTAGATTTGAGATTTCAAGCATGGTTATACTGAAAAGTCTGCACTAGTCTGCCTGATGATCTCATCCCAGCTGCTCTTTGTTTCATTAAAGCAGGCACGCTGCAGAATAATGGGGCCATCTAGTGGTCCTTTGCTTTCTTTCGACATTATATCTACCTGCCCGCCACACACTCCCAGCAGTACAGACAAAGGACAGAGTTTATACGGTTTAGGGTTTTTAATCTCTCTCTCTCACTCTCTCTTTCTTTCTCTCTCTCTCACACACACATGCACACACACACCTTTCTGTTTCCTATCTAAGGAAACAGAACAAGAATAAAACACAATGCATGTGACACCAGCAGCAGTTTCTACCCTAGGGTATGTCTCTTAACATTGTTTCCTTCAGTATGGAGTTCCATTTGTGCCAAATTGATGGCACATGCACACTGTCTATGTTCACTGAACCAGTGTATATGTACTTTAAACTGTACTTTAGTTGTGACAAAGCTTTTTTAACAATAAGATACTCTATTGCTCACCTGACAAAACATTTGTCTGTGTCGATTCAATTTGGGCTACTGTCGTCTTCTTGCTCTACCTTTCTTTTGACTGTGTCTGTCATTTGACTGTGTCCTTATGAATTAAAGCGGTCCTTTAGGACCAGTGAGTAGGATTTGGGTAGGTTTGTTGTTATATAAAAAACAGAGACAGAGAAATGTTGCACTAATTGTACATGTATAATCGGCATATGTCCTTCAGAAGAAGTGAAAGCATGCAGCTTTA
>NW_023339762.1:3796010-3807969 GCF_004916995.1 Morone saxatilis | reverse complement strand
TGAATTAGATAATGTGAATGCAATGAACGATTTCATGAAGGAGATTACTTTTTTATTCTTTTACTGTTCCAGATGCCGCTGATGACCTTAGAATTAGAAACATCTTTGCAGGAGAAAACTGTTCTTTTGTGACATGCACGTCTAACGAGGTACCATCAGAAATACCAGCCCAGCTTCACCAATTGCACTGTGAATAACATGACTTTAGACCTTTCAAACTGTGGGCAGTGCATATGCCAATCCTCCCCATTCACTTCTGTAAGGTACATAGTAATAAATAGCAACATGGTGGACTTTGATGGAGGATAATCAAAAACAAAAGCAAACATTGAAAAAGTCCCAGGACAGCATTCTGAGGAAAATATTGATGATTAGTCATTGATCATTCCCAAGTTGTCAAAAACAAAACTTTGGCAACCTGCATTCTCCAAAATTAAGGGGAAAGATTGGCGATTGCACCACCAGCAATTTCATTGTAAAGCAAGTGTAAAGTCGTGTCATTTGTACGAAGATTGAAGAGATTCATACAGGTGGTGGTTGGACTATAATGTGAACATCAACTCTACTTGTTTATTACACAGGAAGCTCATGAGGAGTCCAACAGTGCTAGTGTCAGCAATGAAACACAGCCCTGTCTTGATGGCATGATTGACAAATGGACCTCTGAATGTGATGCAAAGGCATGGAAAAAGATAAAACAGTAAGTATAAAGCAGGAGCAGTTTTTTTTCCAGTATGTAATTTGTTTCTTGAATGGCCTGATGTTTTATGACTGCTTTTAACACTGTATTAATAACTCTTCACAGGGAAATTCACAGGACATTTTCCTCTGCATCTTGTGTGAATAAAAGCTTCCTAGAGCAAAGGTAAACATAGTATCATCATCATAACTTTTAATCCGGTGAATTAGAACATCTACTGGCTCCCAGATGTTCACACAGATGTCAGTACAGTTTTTTTCTTTGTGTTTTTAGAAAAGATAAACACTTCCAGACTTCACCAAAGTACTCTGGCGTGAACTTGTCACTTGCACGAATTGCTTTCAAGAAACTGGTGAAGAAGGACAATGTTTTAGCAGAGGTATGTATGTTTGTAATGTGTATGAAAAGTTAATAAATATTATGAGTCTCCTAACTGATCGGAGGCTTTAAAAGAAATACCAAATAGTCCTGTTATTTTTTCCTGAACACCAACATACTGGAACAAAAGTGTTGGCTGATGAGTGACCATTGCGATCCTTTTCAAACTGACAGGTTGAGGATGCTCTGCTGCACTTGCTTCGTTCCCTTGATAAGAAGCCAGTGGGAGTGGAGGGGTTGAGGATCTACCTGCTTCTCAATGAGCTTCTGCACGTGATCCAGAAACACAACAAGAGACATACGAGCACAAAGCTTGCTGAGGCATTCGCTGCTACCGTACTGAGTTTGTCGGCTGACAGCCTCCAGGTCATAGGTACTGTCACCACCACACATGTAACATCAACAGAAACATTATAGTTTTATTTTTATCTTTAAAAACATAATTTATTAAAGTTTTTCGTGAAATCAAACCAAATTGTGAGAATTTCTATTTCCATTTTTGGTACCGAAATGTTGTCCCTGACATCTGCTTAGTTGTGAAATGCTTACTTGTATTAATGTCTGCAAATCTCCATGCTGTCTCCTTCAGGGGACTGGTGGTCCTCACTGTCACCCACCACCATGGTTAAACATGTGAAGGTATGGAAGCAGGCCCTCTCAGTGATCCTGTCCTTTGAGCCTGTACCTCGCAACTCTGGAGTCAGAAACCTGCTGCAAGTCCTCCAGTATATGTACAATGTTAGTATTTATTACCTATATTTTCTGTAAATGTCACACACCATGATCCTAAACTCGTAATCCTGCTCTCTCTTACTACAAAACAAAGCTTTGAACTTTGTTGAACCTTTCATCTAGTAAATAAAACACTTTTTTTAAAGACCAACAGCAGGATTGCAGAACCTCGAAGGATGCAAGAAAGTGATTTTTGTTTGTTGATTGACAAACACTTTCTCGATGAGGATCTGCGGCATTGGCGTTCACGGTCACAACGCAAGGTAAAAAAAAACAATTTTAATTAGTTTGTGAGCTCATGTGTCTGTACATCAGGGGTTTGAATACACTTCGTGATAGCTTCCAAGTCAATCCCTCCTTCTGTTTCTGTCACCTTTCATACACTCTCTATTCATGAAAAAAATTATTTAAAAAAACTTCTGTGATCTTCAATAGTTGTCATATACATGCATTGTGAAATATAAAGATATAAATAAAACATCTGTATGCTTTTTTTCACTTTTAGAACATGCATGCTGAGCCACTTATCCTCTGTAGCTTTCCCCTTGTGATGGATCTGCAGTCAAAGAAAATGGTTTTTGACATGAATGCTGATTACACCAAGGTAACTGAAGCCTTGATCTGTGCATCATTAGCCTTTACACATAATACAGTCAGGTTCAAGAAACACTGAAGTTAGCTGGCAGTTACATAACACAAAAATTGTAAAATAGTAAAATAAGCTATGAGAAATTAAATCTTGCATTTTATTCCAGTTGGAAACAGTTCAACGCATCATCTTTGATAGTTTATTTGGATATGAATGCTATTTTCCACTACCTGAAGAAGTATTCTTTGAACTGGACCTGAAGCGGACATCGGTTTTGGAGGACACCTTTGAACAACTGGCTACTGCTGATCACAGTGACTACAAGCTGCCACTTGTGGTAAACATGTAGTTTTAATCTGATAGCCATTGTATGACCAAAGTCATTTGGTCATTTTCATTGTTCAGTTTCTCTTGTATACTGTTTCTGCAGGAAAACTTAGGTTGTGCCCTTTTGTCTTCTAGGTTTATTTTGATGAAAACCACACAATCGATAACATCTACAGTAAAGATTTTTTTTACGAAGCGTTTCACGAGATGGTGTCACCTGAATCTGGGATGTTCATGTTCAATGACTCTGAAACGCTGGCATGGTTCCCTTCCAGAGTAAGACTTTAGATCCACTACTACTAATCCAACAATGGACTTATAAATCATTGTATTTAATGCATTCTGTTCTGATGGCAAAAGCAATATTAAGGTCTTACCTCAAGAGAGCATATAAATCATAATCCTATATTCAAGAAATGCATACAGTAGAGTTCTGATATAAATTGTCTCTACCAGGCGACACAGGACGACCAGCGATACTTCCAGTTCGGGATTCTGTGTGGATTGGCTTTATACAACCAGTGCATCATATACTTGCCCTTTCCACTGGCTCTGTTCAAGAAGCTGCTCAGTGTAAAGCTTTCACTGGAGGATATGATAGAATTCAGCCCATGTGTTGGAAAGTAAGTGTAAATTAATGTTTATATATATATATTTTATTTTAAGTATTTTTGGGGGCTTTTTATTGCCTTTAGTGACAGCTGAATACAGACAGGAACACACAGCAAGGACACAGCCTCGGTACATGGGTCGCCAGCTCTACCCACTGAGCTAACGAATGTAAATCTATATCACAGATGGTGATTTATAGTTTTGGTTTCAGGCGTTAATTTTCTGGTCAGAAGATACTGTAAACATTGCACATCTTCTTTGATATCTTACACATTATTCCTTTTATTGTGTTTTAAGGAGTTTACAGTACATTCTGGAAGACTGCAATGATGACGACTTACAAGACCAGGACATGTATTTTTCAGTAGGTGTTTCACATATGGCCAATATCTCTGTAATTTAAACCATTATAATGTCCCAAAGCACTGATATCACTATATTCTCCTTTCTTACAACAGATCACCTGGGATGGGACAATGGTTGACCTTGATCCTGAAAATCCTGAAAATCCAGTGACAAATGAAAATAAGTAAGGTTCATGATAGCATTTATCACTCTGCCCAATTTTTTGTGATACTATGAAACCAGTGAGAGTGAACTAGAATAGTAAGGTTGTGGGCTGGAAAACCAAAACAATAAGCTGAAAGATGCTATAAAGCTCTGAAGTAGAGCATTAACAATAAGGTAATGAGATAATAAATGAAGATCTTAACCCACTGGTTATCAAACTGAAATGTAATAAATAATAATAACTCCTAAATTTCTCCCAGAGGGCTTTATCAGTTACGTAATATCTGAAACTTTTATTTGATAAACAGGAAGGAGTTTGTAGATGCCTACGTGAATCATGTCTTCAACACATCAGTGGAGGGTGTGTTTCAGGAGTTCAAGCGAGGCTTCTTCCAGGTGTGTGACCGAGATTTGGTAAAGTTGTTCCGACCAAAGGAGCTGCAGGCAGTGCTGGTGGGAAAAGACTTCCATGACTGGGCAAAGCTGAAACAGGTACAGTCCAAAAGAAAAGCAACAACAACAACTGATTATAACAGTGGTAAAACAGAAGTAATTGTAATTGTCTGTTTCACTGTAATTAGAACACAAGTTATGAGGGGGAGTACCACATTGACCATCCTACCATACAGATGTTTTGGGAGGTTTTTGATGAACTAAATGAGGATCAGAAGAAAGCGTTCCTTTGTAAGTATTAACCTGATTTGAACATATAAGAACAATTAAGATTTTGAAATATATTGCAGATCTGCTAGACTAGCCTTGTTATATACACACTGAATCAAGGGTAAGCAACTCATGAATCACAATCTACTTTTCTCTACATTCGATATCTAGTAAGCCTTTTTGGGAAAATGCATTTGTACTGGAGGTGATATTTTAGCAGCAATAGCAGTTATTTGTGATCAATAAAAGAACTGTTACATTTAGCATGAACAGCGATAACATTATGTTGGAATTGACAGTTTGACCTCAGGGGAGGGCAGTGTGTAGATCAACAATTAAGGATGCCACAAAAATAAATCAATTAAAAAGCTAGAAACACTTATAACCACTTTTCCCTCCACTAGGGTTTGTGACAGGTTTTGAAAGGGAGCCTATTCTTGGCATGGAAAAGATCAAGATGAAAGTCCGAGTGAAGGAAGTCCAGGACCTCTCCTATGACCAGTACTACCCTGAGACACATACATGTTTCTCAGAACTGGAGCTGCCCTTATACTCAACCAAGGAGATCATGCAAACCAAGCTGACAGAGGCCCTGAGCAACCATAAAAAAATGTACTAGTGGGGCTGTACCATGACCATCTACTGTATCTCTACTGAACAGAGGACTTTGTAAATGGCTGACCAAAGAGTAGCCTTTGTGGCTACTGTAACTGTGTATTGACAAACATGATGGGTTTAAAAGTCTTTATGATGAAGATGATGTGTGTGGTGGGTGTATAGCAAACATTCAGTATATACTGTATATAAATAATTTGCAGAGATGTTTTACGTAAGTTATTTGATTGATCTCCTGCGTCACAGTGTTAGTGACTTTCTTATTTTGGGGCCAAGTTTAACAAAATAAATGTATACAGCAAATCTTAATCCTCTATAGAGACTGTGCATGTTTGTTGAGATGAGTGAAATGAGTGAATTTTTAAAACATTTTTAATGTTGGAGCAGTCAAAAATACATTCTTCTATGCATCTCAGCTATGGAATAACGGCTCAAACTGAACATAGATATACACCTTAAGACAGAGCAAATGTTAAGTTGTGAAACTGTGTTCCAGGTTAATAGTTTAATTCAACTGCAGAATCTCTTGCATATCTCCAGACAATAAGACTTCGAGCATCTGTTTTTTATCCCAGTGACTGAGGGTGCATACATTGATTGTAAAGAGAAAAACAACAGTTTTTCATGGAAGAGCAAACACACTGCAAAGAAGAGTTCACTGCTGCGGATAGCTGGGTTAATATAAGTCGAAGTGAAATAACTCATGAGAAAACACTTAACATGAACGTGACTAAACTTATGACTAAATAAACTTGATGAGACACAACACACTTCTTGAAGAGCCTCTTGTTTTCTTTCTCCTCCACTTCATTTATCATTTTAAATAATAAAACAGCAAACAGTCCACTTTATTTTACTCTTGGACTTGTATTTTCTGTATGTATGAATAATATTTGTTATTGTTTTATTATTTGTTTTTCCTCCTTTGCTTTAATGTTTCGTTTGTGTGTATTTTATGTTCAGCAATGTGTAATGATATATATGTGGGAAAAAATAAAAATGAATCATTTGAAAATACCAATGTCAGTGTAATTTTGGACAAAAGATAGAGAATAGAAGAAGAAGAAGAAGATATACTTTAATAATCCCCGAGGGGAAATTGTTGTTTTCACTTTTTTTACACACACGCACACACAGGCTGAAATACACCCTTCCATGCACTTGTGGACATGCAAACAGGGAGAGTAAGTGTAATGTAAGTATATCATACTGGTCATTACTTGGACCTACAAAAGAAAGAAGAATAGCAGTTTTATTTTGTCCTCAGTATTTAATGTCTGCATAGTTCACAGGCAACCCACGCAGTTGCAGCTGATAGGTAACATTAGCATTACTTTATCACCACTGTTTTTTAGTTGAAAGAGAATGGACATGAGGAGTTATTTCTCTGATAGATGAGTTTTACTGTAACTGTAGCTGACAGCTTGCAGCATACTAACCGTGAGCTGGCAGTCTTTTTCCTGTGTTGCATATTCCATTGACACTTTCGTTTTTCTTTCTCCAGCCCCTCCTGCTGCTGCTGACACACTGGGCGTGTTATTTTCGTTTCACCAGGCTTTGCGTGTTGTCATAACTTTTGTTTTCCATTCCAGGTTTGCATAATGAGCGAACCGAGTTTCGTTTCTGACTGACGGCGCTGAGTCATATAAATCAGCTGTCGGTCTTTCAGAGTCACTTTGCTAAAATGTTTTCATGGGGAGAGGACAGTCAGCAGGGCTTTCGGCTGAAAGATGGCTCAAACAGAGCTCAATCGAAAGCTGATGCAGTTCACTTTTTGAAGCTCAGTTTTCACATCGCGGATCTGTCAGCGGGTCACAATGTGCTCGCCTTCACCAAACGCAGCGGAGACGCGTTCATCATCCGCACTAACGAGAGCGAAGACGGGACCAGATCCAAAGGAAGACAGAGTGAGCATTCTTATGTCCATGTCTTTATGTTACACTCTAACTTTTTTACAAAGATCTGGCTAAAGCAAGTTCTGTTTTTTCGCATTGATCCACTATCACCTGATGTGCTGTGTGCTTCCAGAGTATGTGAAATGTCCAGAGAAGATTCAGGCTGTGAGCTGTGGTGATGATGTGGTCACACTGCTGTCTGAGAGGGGCAACGTACTCTGTGTGGACACCGCTCACACTCCTTTCAATCCAAGGTAAGGACAGACAAAGTTTATGTGTCAAGTTTGTTGATTGCAACTGAATGACAATAGATATTTTATAAATATTTGCACCTGAATTCATGATAGTGAACTCTAATAGTTACTAAAGTGTCTCTGGTCTCTGCCTTTTCAGGACACCAGAAGTGCTGTGCAACATAGCAGTTTCTCAGGTTGCTTGTGGGAGCCAGCATACAGTTGCCCTGACCAAAGGTACAGTATGCTGCTTCTAATTTAAGATTCTTTTAGCTCCTAACACAGTCATGGACACTTGGGTCTGGGGTCTAGACAGAAACACAGAGTGCTAAAATAGTCCCATCCATGAGAAGTCAACATTCACATACAATACCTGTAGCTCTCTCCCCTCCAACATTCATTCACTAACTATTAATTGTTGTGTAGGGAAGTTGTATCAGCCAGGGTTTAGACAGGATAGTAAAAGTTGACAGGAAAAGTGGCACTTATGGTGATTTCTCCACAGATGGTCAGGTGTATACGTGGGGCCAGGACTCCAGAGGCCAGCTGGGTCTGGGGAAGAGGAAGGCCGGCGCCAATTCACCCCAACACCTCCGATCTCTGTCAGCGATCCCCCTGGTCCAGATCGCTGCAGGGGGAGAGCAGAGCTTCGCCCTCTCTGTCTCTGGAGGTGTGTTCGGCTGGGGCAGAAACGACTGTGGACAGCTCGGGCTGGGAGACACGACGGGTAAAATAAGCAGTCATTACAGCTAACATTTATTATAAATGATAAATAATACAGTTTATGTAACATGTAAACCTGTTATTTGTCCTATAGACAGACATATTCCAACATCTGTTCATTGCCTGAACATGAAGAAATCTGTTCACATTTCCTGTGGAAAGGACCACACTGCCATTTTGACAAAGGTTAGACAAAGACAGCTGCTAACAATTTCATGTTGTAATCTTCCACTATTTATTGCTGGAGAGAAAAAACACAACAGTAAACAGTTCTACAAATGACGCTAAACTGATGGAATGTGTTGTGAATTATCTCAATAATTTTTGCAAAAGAAAAGTATGTATTTACTTGTTAAAGCTTTGCGCTGAGTGGGCATTAACTTGTCCCACCAATGTCACTCCCACAGTCCCAACTCCAGTAAACTCAGAAAATACATACTGTGTGGTAATTTGTTTACCTTTACAACTTGTACAGGTTGTATCTGCTGTGTCTAACTTTACTCACTGACCAAAGAATATATGCAATTAGGAATGCACACCAGTGTTGGAGAGGTGCCGACCACGATGAGAATACAGGTGTGAAGGAAGATAGTTACACACTCGTAGCCACCATGCAAAAAAACATTTATAATAATTTACCATTTACAAACTATTTTCCTCCACACCTGAATTCTAAAGAGCAAATCTGTGTAATTATCATATCTGTGTCATTCATATTATTATTTACTGTACACAGACTAATCAGATAGATACTTCATAGGGAGAGCCAAGATTAGTTTTTTCACTGATGCTTCTTGGGAAAGAAAAATAAAACACATACTGCTTTCTTAGATACCACAGATATGTAAATAACTTACAATAATAATGGTTGCCTGGTTTTTTCCTTAGGAGGGTGCAGTGTTTACATTCGGCTCTGGTAAATGTGGACAGCTTGGGCACAACTCATCCAGAGATGAACTACGACCTCGGCTTGTTGCAGAGCTCTGGGGGGCAAAAGTCAACAAGGTTGCATGTGGACGGTACAGTACAAATCTTTAACTCTTATGCAATTATTATGAGCCATTAGGTCTTATTACTAATTCAGTTCAAGCACGATTTGATGTTACATCTTCCAATTGTGACTGTTTCTGCTTACAAATGGCACAGTTAAATATATTTTTATACCGGGTTTGCCAGACCTCTCAGGTTCATCCGAGCACTTTTGCATGGCTGCATGAGAAAGTTATTGAATATGAGGCTATAAATCTTAACATTAAGAAGGGATTTCAGTTCATTGTTTCATTTGAGAATGTCACAGAATGTCAAAGCCTCTTCCTGATCGTAACTCAGCATTTGACCACAACATTTAGCCACTGGCTCATATTCTCAGGTTGTTGCATTACACATTCCTTCTGCTGTCCAGGCCTCATTCCATCAACAGCAGAGAAATTAGTTCACTAGCTATAGTCTGGTAAAAGGGAGTTTTGGAGGCTGGCAAAAGTCTGAAATAGCTCTTTTTGTTGACATTTAAATATTGTTTGTGCTATATTTTTCTCAATCAGACATCACACATTAGTGCTAACGAACTCCAAGAGAATCTACTCCTTTGGGTGTGGGGAGCAAGGGCAGCTGGGACATGGAGAGGAGAGTCATCCGTCTGTGCCACTACCTGTTCAAATGCCACAGGGTAACTACATTTCTGAAATAATTCGATTGACTGATAATAGCATATAACAGGAAAATAACTTTAACAGCCATAGATATGCGAAGAGAGATTGGCCGCTGGTTTCAATTATTTCAACTTGGGTTTGTCTGTTAATTTGGCACAACTCAGAATGCAACAATCCTCATGAATCATGAGTGCCATTGCTATAGATAAGAAGGCATGTCAGTGGGAATTGAATCTCTTTTTAATTGTTCTGAATGATGATTGAACTTGGAGAGTTTAATGCTGATCCAAGCCATAGAAGTGTTCCAACTGAGTCATATAACATAATCAATGGGGAAAAAGAATGGGACTTTAACTTCTAGAAGCAGGAGTGCCCAAAATAGCTCCTCCCACTTTGCACATTTCTTGACAGTCTCATGACAATTCAGTAGGTCATGTGCTTAACCCAGGGAGGTTTAGCTGCATATTGTCAGCATAGCAATGATACAGGATGTGGTATTTTCTAAAAACAGAACCCAGTGGCAGCATATATAGTGAAAATAAAATGGGGCCAAAAATGGAACCTTGTGGTACACCATAAGTACCAGAATAGGATACAAATCTAAATCTACTAAGGCCTTATACTGAATACGTAGATGTACTATATGTTTGAGACAGTCCAAGGGTATAGGCTGGTCGACTGTCACCTGAGTAAATTATCCCATACAGTCAAATTATGTCAAGATTAGACATAACTTTTATTCTATTATTATTTCAGACACCACTAATGGTCTCATAATTAGAAACATCTACGCAGGAGGAAACTGTTCATTTGCAACGTGCACGTCTATTCAGGTACCAACACAAATACATACAATACACACCATAACTGCAGGAGGTGTAATAATACAATTATTTATATAGTAATTTTTTCTAAACCAAACATGTCTTGTTTCTTTCACAGGACGTTCAGGAGTTAAACACTGACAGCGTCAACAATGTAACAAAGCACTCTATTGATGATATGATTGACAACTGGAACTCTATGTGTGATTCAAAATCATGGAAAAAGATAAAGCAGTAAGTATAATGCATGAACAGGTACTATTATCTCAAACTGTTTGTTAAATAGTCTATTGTTTGTCTGCAGAGCCATTAACACTGTATTCTCAGTGTTATAAACTAACCATATGAAACCTTCACAGGGAGATCCACAGGACGTTTTCCTCTGCATCCTATGTGAACCAGTGTTTCCTTGACCAAAGGTAAACACCATCGTGTGTATGATCTTTACTTCTTCTCCTCTGTATCTGTACATTACATTTACACATACTTTTTGTCTTCATAGCAAAGATAAACATTTCCAGACCTCACCAAAGTACTCCGGCTTGAACTTGTCACTTGCACAACTTGCTTTTGAGAAACTGGTGAAGAAGCAGGATATTTTTGCAGAGGTATGAAACACAAATGTGACTGTATGTTTGGTAACTGATCAGTAATTGACAAGGGAGATTGTGTTTACTTTCCCAACCATTTAGTAATACTCTACTCAGTTGTTAAGTTATCTTTTCTCAACAGGTTGAGGCTGCTGTTTTGCAGTTGCTTCCGTCTCTTGATGAGGAACCAGTGGGAGTGGAGGGGTTAAGGGTCTTCCCGCTGCTCAATGAGCTTCTGCACATGATCCAGAGACACAACAGTTGGGGGACTGAGCTTGCAGAGACGGTTGCTGCTGCCATTCAGAGACTCTCTGCTGAAAGCCTCCAGGTCCTAGGTACTGTGAGAAATAACTGTATGAAAGTTTGAGAGGCTTCCTTTATCATTAATCACAGGCTCATGTTAATAGTGTGCTTACCAGACCTACAGTAAAAAAAAAGTGTCCACCAGCTTAAAATAATGTTGTCAAACACTTTCTGAACTGGTCAGTGGCAAAAAGAAGAACATTTAATGAATGTATTTTGACGATGCACAATTACCCATAAGGATCATGTTGTAGCCTGTTAAAAAATATTTTGTAAAATAATGTCCAGGTTGAAAAAGACCAAAGTTACCCTTTAATGTCTGCAAATCTCCATGCTGTCTCCTTCAGTGGACTGGTGGTCTTCACTGTCGCCCTCCACCATGGTTAAACATGTGAAGGTATGGAAGCAGGCCCTCTCAGTGATCCTGTCCTCTCAACCTGTACCTCGCAACTCTGGAGTCAGAAACCTGCTGCTGGTCCTCCAGGATATGTACAATGTTAGTATCAGTTGTCTTTTCCTGGGAATTTCAAACCACACTAAACTTTTCTACGTTTTTACTATTCTATTTCCTACCAGTCTTTTACCTAATTACCACTACCTAAATGTACTTGTTTTA
>NW_023339762.1:3788482-3795985 GCF_004916995.1 Morone saxatilis | reverse complement strand
TGGTAATTTCAGCTGCAGCATCTGGCCAAGTTTGGCTCTTTGGGGTGGATATAAACCAGTGTAATGAAAAGTTGGGGAATTTCTTGGGGCTTGGCAGATAAAACGGGACGCAGGTTAGAATAGTGATTTAAAAGCTTCGATATGTTGGGGCTACAGATTAGATTCCCTTTTTATGATAGTTTTACACCAGCGTGAGTTGACGTATAGACACACGGCCCCCCTCTTGTGGTTTTTGCCAGGGTCAGCCTGTGTGTTCTGTTCTAACCAGAATTAGGCTGGGACAAAAGCCCAAATCGATTTTCAAGATCCTGGCCAAGTTCATTGTTCTTTTAACCAAAGTCTCTGTCAAAGCGATGACCCCACAGAAATATTCACCCCAAGTTCTGCAGTTCCCTTTCAGCTCTACGGCATTAAGGGCATCTTTCAGCCTGATGCTTTTAGTTTTTAATTTCTGTGACTTTACAGTTTTGGTTCAGTCTTTTAGAAATCCAAAAACAGACCTTCTAAACTGACTTCTAATACTTTTTAAAAATATTTTCACCACAAGATCCTTGAACATGGAGTTAGGGTGCAAGACGATTAAAACTTATTTCATCATTTCATGGTGTATTATGGGTGTCAAGTGTTGAGTAAATTAGATTTATTTTAATTTCAATGTCTGTTGTCAAGGAATTAAAAGTGCTCTTTTCCAGCAATAAAATGTGGTAGGTTAGTGGTTCCACCCATGAGAGTGGTGAAAATCTTTCTAGTAAGACTTACAATACACTAGCATTAATGTGAGTTTTTACTAGGGATTGAGTGAGAAGGAAATTCTTCCAGTAACTATCATAATTTTGTGTATCTGTATTAAGAAATTGTTAGCAGCTCTCTTTTTCTAACCTTGTCAAAATGGCAGTGTGGTCCATTTCCCACAGGAAATGTGAACAGATTTCTTCATGATCAGGCAATGAACAGATGTTTGTGCTTGTGTCCTGTCTATAGAAAATAAATAAAAACTTTCAGTTTACACTGTTAAAGGAAGGCTGTATATATTTTAAGGTCCAGTGTGTAACATTTAGGAGGATCTATTTGGCAGAAATGGAATTTTAATATTACATACAAAGTTTTCATTGGTGTTATATAATCTTACTGAAAAGGAAGAATCATTGTTTCTGTTACCTTAGAGTCTGCAACTTCACCACTAGATGCCACTAAATCTACACACTGGTCCTTTAATAAATGTTAGCTGTAATGACTGCTTATTTTACCGTCGTGTCATCCAAGCCCGAGCTGTCCACAGTCGTTTTCTTGCCCCAGCAACACACCTCCAGGAGACAGAGAGGGCGAAGCTCTGCTCTTTCCCCCTGCAGCGATCTGGACCAGGGGGATCGCTGACAGAGATGGAGGGTGTTTGGGTGAATTGGCGCCGGCTTCCTTTAGACCCAGCTGGCCTCTGGAGGCCTGGCCCCACGTATACACCTGACCATCTGTGGAGAAATCAACTTAAGTTTGTTAGCTCCATAGTGCTCTGCCTACACTTACCTGACATCCTGGACTTGTCCTGGTCTCTCCACAAATAAATTATCCATTGTTTTGAGGGTGGAGTCAGTAAGCTCAGACACACAATGGGTCCAAACCTCAGCACATAATACCAGTAGTACCACATTCATTCCTCCTTACAGTCTACCATGGTCTACTGTACTTTACTGTACCTTTGGTCAGGGCAACTGAATGCTGGCTCCCACAAGCAACCTGAGAAACTGCTATGTTGCACAAAGCTTCCAGAGGCCTGCAAGAACAAGAGTTCAAATACTCATTTAACTAACTTTGTACCAAATCTCATCTCAAAATCATTTTTTGTACATTTTGTAGCATATTTAGGACACAGACTGACAGCGCAGTTTCTCCTTACCTTGGAATGTAAGTGTGAGCGGTGTCCACACTGAGGACTTTGCCTCTCTCAGACAGCAGTGTGACCACATCGTCCCCACAGCTCACTGCTTTAATCTTCTCTTTACAGTCCACACACTCTGAAAGTGCACAGCAGGTGTAAGTGGATTCAGTTATGTCGTCATTACTGCAACTTAGAAAACTGCCTTTTGCAAGAGCCTTGTAGTTAGAGGTGAACTTGTTTTACATGAATAAACACAGAAATAGAGAACATGATGCTCACTCTGTTTCCCTCTGACTCTGCTCCCGTCTTTTCTCTCATTTGTGCGAATGATGAAGGAGTTGCCATTGCTTTTGACGAAGGCCAGCACACTGTGGCCTGCTGACAGGTCGGTGATGTGATAACCGAGGTCTAGATGCTGAACCCCGTCCCCTGCTGAGCCGTCGACCAGTGTGCCGTCTCTCAGCCGGAAGCCCCGCTGACTGTCCTCTCCCCATGAGAGCATTGTGTCTGTGTCTCTGCTGCACCGTCAGCTGCTTTTACACTCTCACAAACGAAACTTAAACTGGGCACAAACTCTGAAAACAAAACCTAAACACAGCAATGAACAGCAGGATGTAACGAAACTATGTGCTACCTTTAATGACAGAAAAACGAAAGTGAAACTGCTAGAGTCTGTTTGTTTGTTTCGGTGTTTTTTCGTGAATAACAATAATTAGATGGTCGGAGTGCATTAGTTACATATTTAGTTATTATGAATTTAGTTATATTTGAATATGCCGGTCTGTCTTCTGTTTTAGTTAAAGCATCTCTGATAATCGATTTGTCTCGTTTTAAGCACTAAGGAGGGATAAGTGAGTTTGAGTTGCTTTATTTTGGTGGGAAATGTGCTTTAACTTAGCAGGGGCGGATCTATGGGGCTGCCACCCCTTTGTCCACCCCTCTGTCCACCCCAGCTGCCGCGAATGCTGTCAAATATAATACACTAATTTAGAAACATTTTTAAAAGAACATGTTTAAAAACGGACATTAACACATAATAATAATTTCATGATCTGTAATGGACACATTTTAGAAAAAGTGATAGACTTAAGTTCAGAGGTGTCAAAAGTACACACATTCTTTACTCAAGTAGAAGTACAGAAAATATTCCAGCAAAAGTAAAAGTACTGATTCAACTCAAGTTACTTAAGTAAAAGTGAAAAGGTGCAGGCTCTTTGTATTCTCTTTGTTTATCTGACAGACATTTCTACTGGCTGTTTCTGTGCAAAGCTAACTGAGACTTCAAACAGGGTCAACTCTCGCTCTTGTCTGTCGTCTTGAGGTCTGTTATGCATTGTATGCATCAGGCTTGATGTTGGGAAGGCAAGCAATGATGCAAATAATAATATCAATTAATAATTTTTTCCCACAAATTTATTGAAACTAAAGTAACAAGCCTGTTTGGGAATGTAAGGAATAGAAAGAACAGATATTGCATAAAAGTAAAATGTTGCCTTGTTCTCACTGTCTCCAGGATCATTCTCTGTCAGCCACGCTCACAACCAGCCTTTGTCCTCTGTCTCTCCATGGAGTCCCTGCCTGCATCCTCTGGATTCTCCTCAACCACATTCATTCCCCTTTTAGTCTGGACAATAAATTACTCTCTTCATCAAATCCACTACCTGTGTCTGTGTCCGCTTTTCAGTTCCTCCCTGTTGATCGTAACAGTGTCATAATAATGTATTGTTTTCATTTGGGTGTTATTCCAAGGAAATCTGTGATTCTTTACAATTAAATCAGCATATATTGCATTTCTGCCACTCCTTAAAGTCTCAATGCCACCATCTTGCCTCCCCATGTCAGAACACAGACTCCTAAAAGTCTTCATTTAACAACCAAACACACATAATGGATATATTGGAACCAGGAGGCTGACCAGAATACACTGGATGGTGTTGTGTCCAAATGCAAAACTCCTTTAACCCTCTTTACAAGAATGTCTTTAAATAGAAATGAGGCTAAATCAGATGTTCTTTGTTATATTTTTGTCATGTCCACCAAAATGGGTGCCAGTGTAACAGTGTAAAGTTTATTGGAAATATTATGGTTGTTTTAACTGTGCATGTGTTAACTATAGCCCACATATGGGTAGTCCTAGTATGTTGGTTTTACAGCAAAATCATTTTAGCTCTTCTGTGCCTGTATTTGTATTTCATATTACTGGTTATTAAGACATCCTCCTTTAAAGCCCACAGAGCAAACACAGTGTGTTGATCACAATCATGGCACATTACATTATACTCATACGGGAGTAACTGTAAAGATATTGTGGAATTAAGTTGATAACTTCAGTATTAACTTGATTAAATCAAATAACCGTGAAAGAAAACATGTGTCATGATGCTGGAATTATGGTCTCAGCTTGATAAACAGTTCCGATCATATTAACAGACCTGATGTCCATTGGGACAGACATTCAATTTGGTTCAACACATTGAACACATTGAACATTGGTCTGAAAGACCCTCAGTAATTATTACAAAAATCAGTTCAGAACCCACAAAAGAAAAATAAAACTGGAATGGATCCACCAGTTGGACTTCTCTAATCTACAAGGGTCTACAAGGGTTCAGTTTGAACCTCACCTTCAACTGTGTAGTTCATCTATAAAGATAATGACACAGACTGACCACAGGGTGGAGCTAGAGACTGAACCTCTCTGCGGTGTACTGCCTGGACTCCAGTGTGAGTGTTAGAGAAAGATCTGAAATCTTTCTGAAACCTGAGGACAGTTTTGAAGCAGTTGTAATTTGTTTTGAATACTTTTACCATCCAAGTAAAGACTGAAGAGATAAACCTGCACTGCTGACTATAAACTCTAAACACATAAAACTTCCAGAGGATAGAAGCCTCATGGTAAATGTTGTCTTAAATTTAATAAAATGCTTGTACTAATAACACCATGGGGGGATAGAGACTACTTGTTGTCGTGCTGTATGTTTATCTATACTGTATAATCAGCAGCATTACGAGTCAGTGCTGGGCCCCAATGCAAGATGAACAAAGTGGGCCTTGTAACATGATGTAATGTCAGTAGCTAATAAAAGAAGTGAAAGCATGCAGCTTTCTTAAAATGACCAGTAACAGCAAAATGCACTGCACAGCTAAATGAAGTGAATAAACAAGGACGCCGGGCTAATAGAAGATTAGTCATAAAATAGCAAGCCTAAGATAGACCTAGACCTACTTAACTAAAGTGGTGGCAGCAAACCGTGACAAATGTGAAAACAATGATCCAATTAGTGAGACGCAACAATGAACACATGAAAAATGATGATCAGTGACAGTGGCACACATTGACATTACTGTCATTAAATGTTTAATGTCTGCTGCATGAGGCCTTATAACACCAAAACACAAGCCTGTAGATTGATTATTATATAACATAAATGTAACATACTGTAAAGTTTTGAGTCAGTAAAGTGTTTCATGTTATTGTGTTAATGAATGTGAATGACATCAAGTGTGAGACAGAGACACCATTGGAATAAGAGGCTTAGCTCACTGACTACTAGAAATACCTCCTGCGACAACGTGTAAATTCATTGGCTGCAGCTTATGTCAATCAAGATTATAGCAGCGGTGCAGATACCAGTGAACTGCTATGGCCTCTGAACTGCTGGAGACCCTTATGCAACTGCATCACCCGCATATATGGTAGTTGTGCTGCTGGTTGTTCAATAACATATACTGGAAAAAAAGAGGGGGAAAAAAATTGAAAGGTTTTGATTTGGTGCCATCTGGCGGTAGTACCAGGATACACTGCAATAGACTGCATAGTACCTTAAATAAGTTTATTCTCTATGATATAAAGTAGTACTTGCGCATATATTATGGGGTAAACCTGCACATAATATTCACCACAGATGATATAACCTCAGAGCCACAGGCTGCAGCGTTGCAGTGATTCACTGACACCAAACAGATGCAGGTAAGCTCAGTGCAAACTTTTCTTTTCACACATGACAAACAGATGAATATACTGCATATGTTTTATCGCTCAAACATTTTCACATGTGAGAAATTCATAAAATACAGTCATGACAAACAGGAATTAAGTTTTAATTTACACACTGTGATAGTGATTAGCTTTTCTGATTAAAGTAACAATATTTTGTCAAACCCCATTTACTCCTTTCTGTATATATTATACAATTCAAGAGAACCAAGTGTAAACTAAGATGACCTTACAGTTTAAATGACACCTCTCTGACACAGAATCTTTTACAAAGATAAATACAAATATACTATTTTTGTTTATTTCAACTTAAACTCAAAACTTAAATTACATAAAAATAGACTTTGTTCCTGAGAAAATGTAAAATGCATAGGTTAAATAGGTTAAATTATAGTGTGTTATATTATAACAAAAAGTCACAGAATTTCAAAGTGCCTGCAGTTAGGCTGTTACACTGTAGTGCTGTAACTGAGGAATAGCTGCAAATCCTACTCTTTGATCACAGTTTTTAAAGTAAACTCTTACAAGATCAAGTCAGTACAGTGTTTAAATCTGAGATTTCCCAGGAAAGGTGATAAGGTAAAATAAAATGAAAATATCAAGCCCACCCTTTCCCTGCATAGATACAGTCCAAGTTCCTGTCCAGCAACTGTTGGTCCACCATCACATCAGGAATCCATTCACTGGTACCAGGGCCTTTGTCAGCTTGTCTCGCATGATCTCCTTGGTTGAGTATAAGGGCAGTTCCAGAATAGAGTGACATGTCAGAGACTCCGGGGAATGCTGATCGTAAGAGTCGCCGGGGCTGAGCTGCTTAACTCGAACCTTCATCTGGATCTGGTCCATGCCAAGAACAGGAACCCTCTTAAAACCAGTCAGGAACCCTGAGGAACAACAATAATGATAATCAATAGAATTACTCTTGATTGCTCACTCACTGCTTACAAACAGCACAGATAACTAATGATGTTAATAACGGCTGCATTCCATTTAGGTGTTCAAGGTCCTGTGCCCTGTTTCTGTTCATGCTGCCTTACTGGGATGCTTCAGTGGAACAGAGCTATCATTAATATTCAATCACTTAGCATTATTTTTGTGGTGAGGGGGGAAGTAGGGGTGTGGTGGTAAAGTGGGAAACTGCCTCACTGCTCTGTATCAACTGCAGGGCTGACCCGAATGCTTCGAAGCGTATTCGAATATTATATTTTTTGTTTGTTTTTTTATCAGGTTGAAACCTAATGAGTGTTTCCCACACATAGAGCTGGCTGCCCAGGTTTATTACAAGCCTAACAACAACCTCCACAGAAATAAGAATTACGGGTGAAAAAAGAAAAAGAGAAGGGAAAAGCAAGGTGAGCAGACTGAAGTAGTTTGTGAGTAAACACTAAAAGAAATTGGAGAAGAAAGTAGAATTATCATCGAGGTTCTGTGGGAAACATTGGATGTTCCTGGTCCTCTTGAGTGGTGGGGATGAGTACAGACTGTTAATCTGCGGCTGGCAACTGTTACTGTGACTGCAATCGATGTGTGTTTTAGCTGCCTGACATTAACCATTCACTCATTCATTAAAACTAGGCACAATACTTACAAATGAAATTTTTCCTCTGCTCTTCAGTGAGTTCATCAAAAACCT
>NW_023339762.1:3786258-3788427 GCF_004916995.1 Morone saxatilis | reverse complement strand
AAAAGACACAATTAAAATGTTAGACTAATCAATCATGTGAGGATGTGTTTAATCAGTTTCAGAGAAAACTGTACCTGTTTCAGCTTGGCCCAGTCATAGTCGGCCGTGCCCACCAGCACTCCCTGCAGCTCCTCTGGCTGAAACAGCTTCACCACATCCTGGTCACACACCTGGAAGAAGCCTCGCTTGAACTCCTGAAACACACCCTCCACTGATGTGTTGAAGACATGATTCACGTAGGCGTCCACAAACTCCTTCCTGTTTATCAGATTACAGTTTCAATTCAACAGACATTTCTCTGAGAGAGAGCTGACCTGGACGCAGGCCACATGTACAATTTAGGATTAAATAGTTTTACAGTCTTACTTATTTTGACTTGTCACTGGCTTTCCCGGATTTTGAGGATCAAGGTCGACCTCTGCCCCATCCCAGTTAATCTGTTAATTAATTATGACAGAGAAGAGGTAAGTGATGTCACTGCAACAACGTAATAAAGATAAATGAGGCAGATCATGGGTGGAGTGAAACACCAACCAAAAAAGACAGGCAGAGGTTTTCTAAAACATCATCTTCATAGTCCAAGATGTCCTGCAGAAGCCTTGAAAAACAAAGATTTTAGTTAATATTAAGTTAACTTGCTTACTGTACAGTATTTTACAATCTGTGAACTTTCAGGCATCACAATGTAAAACTATAATTTTGTATTCCAAAATTTAGATCAGTACTGACTTTCCATCACTGCTGAATTCTTTCATATCCTCCAGTGTTGGCTCTACACCGAGCAGCTTCTTGAACAAAGCCAGTGGGAATGGTAAGTACATGATACTCTGGTTGTACAAGGCCAATCCACACAGAAACCCAAACAGGAAGAAGTTGTTCTTGTTCTCCTCTGTTTCCTGAATTGATAAAAGTAGAAAGAATGAAAATCTCTGGAAATTGTTTGAATGTACATAAGATATGTGATTCCTCAACTGCAAAACTAAAACTGCAAATTGTTCCATTGTTGCTTATAATCATTAGCAAGAAATCAAGAAATACAGTGAAGAGTCTACAGTTTAAATTTTTTTTCCTGTATGAGGATATGCAGTCTTACTTTGGAGGAGAACCATGCCAGGGTTTTGGAGTCATCAAACAAGAACATCTCAGATTTAGCTGACACCATGTCCTTAAACAAGTGGTGAAAAAAGTCCCTTTTGTAGACATCCGTGAGCTTTGAGTCCTCATCCAAGTAGACCTGAGAGACAAAAAGGTATAATTCTTCCTGTTGCATAGATGAGAGTGAGAACAAAATAATTTTGCTATGCTTTAACCACCAGTTTAAAACTAGATATTTACCACAAGTGGCTTCTTGAAGGCACTGGGTTGAGCAGTGGCCAGTTGTATGGCAGCGCCTTCAAAAAGTGCCGCTCGCTTCAGCTTCAGTTCAAAAAAGTTGGGTTCTGACTGAACCCATCCTAAAAACCACATGTATTCCGGCTGTTGGGCTGTCTGGTGTGCTTGCTGTAATACAATTCAAACTGTATTTTTTAAAATCATTTTTGAAATCTTAATTACATTATGTCATGTGGCCGCATTGGACAACACTGACATACAATAAACTCATAAAGCTGATATGGCAAACTTGGCATTACATGTTGTTATTAGTTAATTGCTAATATACGTATATATAAGTATTTTGTTAACGTGATAAGACACCCAGCATTTCACATTAAAACATTGAGGATACACTGATAAAAGTTGATTGATTGGAAATTTTCTAATGACCCTTACTTGTCTGTAGTTCCCAAGAGGCAAAGTCCCAGTTACCTTAGTGCGTGTAGCATTGATGTCAAAAGCCGTTTTCTTTGATTTCAGGTCCATCACAAATGGGAAGTTACAAACGACAAGTGGCTGGAAAAAACAAACAAAGAAAAAAAAAAAAAAAAAAAAAAAAAAAAAAAAAAAAAAAATAAAGACATCATCAAATACCTCTTATACGTTATATTAGTTTACACTGCATCCTGCTATGGGTTCAAAATAGGTTTTTACCACATTTGTCTTTGAAAGCCAAAGCTTCAGATCCTCTTCAAGAAATATTTCGTTAAATTCCAAACAAAAGGTTTCTTGTGGGATTCTCTGACATCCTGCAATCCCGTTGTTGGCCTGTAAAACAAGTACATTTAGGTAGTG
>NW_023339762.1:3776763-3786233 GCF_004916995.1 Morone saxatilis | reverse complement strand
GGTAGTGCCTGATTAGGTAAAAGACTTTGTAGGAAATGAGAATAGTAAAAACGTAGAAGAGTTGAAGTTTGGTGTGGTTTTGAAATTCCCAGGAAAAAAACTATACTAACATTGACATATCCTTGGAGGACTGCAGCAGGTTTTCTGGACTTCCAGAAAGTGCCGACGGTACAAGTTGATGTCAAAGAGAGGCCACAGCCAAACTTCGAAGCGCTTATCATTTCTACTTTTTTAGCTTGACAGAGCTTCCTTGTATTTTTCCCTACTACCAAGTCCTATATGTTTACCTAATAATCAGCACTACCTAAATGTGGATCTTGTTTTTACAGGCCAACAACGGGAGAGGGCGACTATGGTCAGGATAGTTCAGCACCACGCAATCCGACAATGCCAACATGCGTTATAGGAGACAGGATGTTATGAGATATTTTAAAAACAGAGTAAAAATTTACTTCTCTTTTAAGATATGGTATCCCTTTAATTCTTTTCGGCGATCAATCGGAACCAGATAATAAAGAGTGGAAAAACCTTGACAAGCATTATTCTTTTTCAACAGCTGTTAACCTCATGTGCACGATAGGAATGGCAAACCGTCAGATGTTACACACAACGTAATACCCTAATAACCTTGTGACGGGGTATTTATAAAAGTACAAGAGAGTTTTGAAAATGTATGTAACCTGTTATGCTTATCAAGACAGTCCTTGTCTCCCGCCTCTGTGCTAACTTCCACTTTTCGTGGAATGGACCTGAAATCAAAGTAGATATCTCTGGGCTTATGTAGGATTCAAGAGGTGTCAATAGCGACGCAGCTAAAGGGATACTACTGGGACTTATGCCCCCCTTACTCTCGAATAGGACTACCATAAGAGTATTACAAAAAGGGTTCATTGGAGAAACGAAATTTACCAATCAAGTTCCAAACTAAGTGTTACCAATTTCATGAATGTTTTCATCGATAATGAATAGTTAATGTCCAAATTGTAATTTGTGAGTCACTCAATCAGCTATGAATCGGTTAGTTCTGGGTTAGTGCACAGTAATTAAGGTTAGATTATTTTTATTTTTATTATACTCAATAGTAAAATCAGTGAATATCTAACGTATTATATTTATGGCTAATTATTAATCTAATAACAGACAATGAATAACATGCACTAAGTTTGCTACATGATATCTGCTTTTACCACATTCATAAGATTAGTTATTGGCATTACCCTCTGGACAGTTTTGAAGCAGTTGTAATTTGTTTTGAATACTTTTACCATCCAAGTAAAGACTGAAGAGATAAACCTGCACTGCTGACTATAAACTCTAGACACATAAAACTTTCAGAGGATATCTCCGGGACAACAGCATCTTTGCAGCAGGAGACAACAAGCCTCATGGGAAATGTTGTCTTATATAGACTACCTGTTGTCGTGCAGTATGTTTACCTATAAGTAAGAATCAGCTGACATTGACATATTTCCTCTTAAAGATCTTACAAATGTTTTCCAAAGCAGCCAATGACAGAGAGAAACAGGAGAGAAAAGGGGTGGGTGGGTGGCAAGAAGAAAGGTTGTGGACAACATGACACTGACAGGGCGGCACTAAATGTAAAATACTGCCTGAGAGCATTTCTGCTCATCATTCACTTCTACCTTTTCTCCTTGTGACTGTTAGTCTGCCTCTACTGCTTGCTCAGAGACACACAGATAGCAAGTGAGAGGAACGGGCAAAAGCAACTAAGAGCATATGGTATGAAGGTATATCAATCACATACACAGGATTTTAAAATGTTGTTAAAGTGTCTGAATCTGTCCTGACCTCTCTGACCCCTGCAGTGCATCACCCCAGCTGCACAAGTGACCTTCAGAGTAGACAATCACTCTTCTTTCTCTCTGTTTGCTTTCTTCTGTCAGAGCACTTAATCAGAAAATGAGGCCCGGGCAGTTTGAATACAAAGGCACTGTACTTTTTTGTTACAGAGTTCTGTAATTTTTTGTCTTAGCATTTTAGTCTCGCCCTCTCAACACTGACTCTTATACCCACCACCCACCCTCTACACCAGGGGTCGCAATCTCAGATTGGCTTGTGGCCACTGCTGGTATTGTCATCTCGGGCCATTTCAAAGTTCAAGTACTACAGGAAAGTGCAGAATTCTGAGAAATATTTCCATTACTAAAATTATACTTAACAAAAAAATACATTTTTATATTATGATTTTAATATAATATTTGTTGTTCATAGCCAAATAACAAATAAAGGATCAAAACCTGCTTTCTTCTTATCACACATTTACAGGCAACTTTGACCTTTGTCATTATTTTGCACCAAACCAAATAAATTTTTAAACCAGAACTGCGTTTTTATTATAATTGTATGTATTATATTATTATTAATGTATGAAACAACTACAAAAAATAGCAGTTTGAGACCCCTGCTCTACACATTTACGTTATGCATTACCTACTCACTTGAATCTGTGTGTAACATTTGCGCATATTTCTTGGACTATATCTCGCACACTGTAGATATCCTTTATTCTTCACACAGTGAACTTGCACATTCCCCGGACAAAATGTCCAGCTCTTCATTTAAATAACGGCCATACTGTACATATTGCATTTTTATATTTCAGTTTTTATTCACATCTTTATTGATATTTTTATTATTTTATATTGTTCTATTTTTTTCTCATACTATGTTAGTTTTTATGCACTAGTATACCAAGCCAAATCCCTTGTATGTACTTGGCAATAAACCTGATTCCGATCACAGTGAATAAATGCTCCCTGCACACAGATGTTGGGTGGAGCTATGCAGGAAATTATGTAAGGTTACCTGAACCAATAAGAAAGGGGTAACGTCTCTGCCCTTACAGGTGCAACAAAGCTACTGAGTCAGGTTAAGTCTGTACTCACCCACACTGTCCTCATGCAGCAGTTAGACCAACATTTGCTTGGTGAAACATCCATGATGTGGCCATATATCAGTGGTAGTGGCCAAAAGCAATGGGACAGGAACCTGCTGGAGCTAGCATGGCTAGCGGGCTAACAACAGCAGTCCACAAAGTTTAAAATCATCCAGTGTTTTATTCCCATTAGTCTCACTGTTGTCTTGGCTTCAGTGAAGAGGATAAAGCCAGGAACTGTCAAAGCTCTGGAAATGAATGGGAAGCTAACTTTGGTCTGACTGCATCTGAAGAGGTTTAATTAGGCAAAATAAGTGAAAACATCTGTGTGGCCGTACTGTTATAGTTAATGTAATTTTTGAACTCAAGGAGTGGATATAGTTTAGTAATTTAAACAGCCTGCATGCCCACAACCATGGCTTAAAATTTTACATTTTCCACATCATCTTTCAAATGTATCGGCATTACAGTCGTATTCATTTGCAGGCACTCATACTTGTACTGGTACTCCTACTTTATAAAAGCTTTTTTTGTATATCCATTTTAAAAACATAATGAGCTTAAAGCAAAATAAACTTTCACCAGTGTTAAAGATTAAAAGCTCAATACATGCTTCAAAAAGCGTTTAAATATATATTTAATAAAATGGAATAGAATCAATCCAAAGATAGTACTGAAGAGATGCAAGAGTATGTGTCACATGGTAGTCAGTCTGGCAGAAGCATTTCAGAGCTGAAACTGTGACATTGATATTCAAACATTCATCGCTAATTTATCTCTAGTTCTCTTTAGACCACATTTAATAATAATAAAAGCCAGTTTCTCATATGCTCTTGGAGTTTCCTGGTTGCTCTCTTGGCTGTATTGAAGAGGATAACCATGTTGGAAAGGATTCTTCCATCTCCTTTCATCTACCACTGCCAGAAACTGTCAAAGCTTGAGCTCAGTCTGGGCTGGAGGAACATCGCCTTCTTCCTGTTTTGTGCCATAGAGCAATAAAACAGATTTCCCTCCAAATCCAACCCGGAGGCACAAAATGAAAAACACAGAGTAACTGCTGGTAGAGGCTGCCAGTCGATAATTAACTGATGTTAAAATAAGATTGTGAAAATCACCAGTATGGGGAACCGTAGGACAAGTACCAACAAAATGACGACTGTATTTTATTGCTATATTTTCTGTTTACTCTGCACTCCCTCTGCACTTTTTAATAGTAATCTCTCCTGCTGTGGCTTTGCTGTACTCATGTCAGTATTTTTATCCTCTTGAAGCAACTTGAGTCTTTGACAGTAAGTGAAGGAATGCAGCCTCTTGAGAAACAAACTGCACTGAGCACTTCCAGCACTGTGTGTGTCTGTGTGTAATGAGTTGTGCTGAGCCGTACCAGGACCTAAACATCCACAGTATCATCTCGCTTTCTCTGCTTCCACAGATCGCAGAGCAACATGACCGCAGAGGATGTCTCCTGTCTTTTATCTTTAACTCTTTCCCCCAGTTTCTTTTCTCTCTTTCCTCCCTGGTGCTGTTTTTGTTCCACAAAGTTACTGTTTATCTGTTTATTTAGGTCTCTCTTTCTTTATTTTTATTGAGGAAAATAGTGAGATTGCTAACATTTTGTCAATTCCACTCACCTTCAGGCACTAAATATATATATTATATATATTTTGTTGTTGTTGTTTTTGTTTTGTTAAGTAAGTGGAAACCAGGGGGAGTTGATGGAGATGTGCAGTGTTTACAGCATGGCTGGGTTAACCCACTAGGGGGCATCACCATCCATTCTGCATTATGTCCTCTGTCCCCACACTGTCTTCTTGTGTGCACCCTGTTATACAGTGAAAGTCATTCATTCATATTATACATTATTATTACACATTGAAAGCTCTAAAAATAAGTCAACAGGCCTTTTTCCGCAGCAGATATTTTTGCTGGTCACAGTCATGTAAATAAAATTAATGATGGCTGAATTCCATTTAGCTGTTTCAGTCTTTTGGGGTCTGTTGGTATTCTGCAGGCTGCCTCACACACTTAATTGTTATTTTTTCATACACTGTATGACAGAGTGTCTGCAGTGAAAAAGGCCTATACAGTGGTTGATATCCTCTGCTTAGTATGTTGTATGTATGAGTACAGACAGGTGCTCCCACTGTGTTAGAGTATAGTAGTCCTCTGTGGGAGTTTACCTGGTAGAGTGCGTGCCCCATGCTCAAAGACTAAGTTCTTGCCACGGTGGTCTGGGTTTGGTTTCAGCCTGTGGCCTTTTGCTGCGTGTCATCCCCCTCTCTCTCCCCACTTTCCTGTCACTATTGATTAAAGGCAATAAAAGCCCCCAAAATCATCCTTAAAAGAGGTAGTCCTCTGTGTCCCTTTTCTAAGCAACTTTCAGTGCTTGAATCTCTTTGACAACGGTGAGCTTGACAAGACAGACAAAGGTTTGGTGACATAAAGCTGTAGCTCATCTCAAACTCTGGCAGGGTTTCTTCCAGCATGACTACATTAAACACACAGACAGTTATCCTGGCTGATTTGTATTCTGCGTAGGCTGAAGTTGGGCAGAGCTATGCTTTGAGTTACATGAGGTGACTAAACCCAACATACCAATAAGGTGTCAATACATGTATGTGTCCCACTTTAGCAGGTGCAACAAGGGCCTGCAAGTCTGGTCTCCAGGATGAAGACGAAAAAAATAAATTTTTTTTGAATTACTTCAAAAGTGTAGGGTAATTAAGTACAGATTATAAATATACTTAGTTACATTCCACCACTGGTGCATTGCTTTATCCAAGGTCTTTCATTGAAAACATGACATGAGGTCGATGAGAGCGGTGAAACTAAATTAAATTATTAAATGTGCTGTGAAACAAACAAGCTAAAAGAGGCTAACAAGATCCAGCCTGAAGAGTTGTCTCTACAAAAAACCCCTTAAAGTCATGAGTATGGCTGTAAAATGGCAAAACTTCCTAGCTATAATGTTAGGCCAACTGTCGCTAAAGAAGCTACCTAGCTAATATTAAGCCACCTGCAATAGCTGATATTTTGGCCACTTGGGCTTATTAGAATGCCATAAGCTGACTGAGGCCAGGCTGAGTTAGTTGCCTTCAGGTTAAAACAACTACAGCAATGTTCTGATTGGCTGAGGACCAAAAAGGCCCGACGTACTGTACTTTGTATGGGATTTTTTTCTTAGTTCTTTGCAAGGGCCTAATCCATGTTTTCTATATCTGCTTTAAGTAGAACATTTAGATACAGCGTCTAATGTGACTACTGAAAGTGGACAAAACTACAGTTACACTGACCAGCTATCTCGCTTCAAAGGCCTTCAGCGGCATTAGGCTGGGACAGAGATGAAACACCAAAACACACACACACACACACACACACACACAGCAGAGAGAGAGAGAGTAAAACACTGTGTGTTCTTGTTAGAGAAAATAAATAACAAAATCATCTCGGGAGGAAGAAACCCACAATTTCTCAATTCTGTTGCTTGGTTTTGTGAGTTTTTCTTATTGGTCACTCATTCGTTCACATTCGACCAGCATATATTTGTCACACTGGTTTATTCATGTCAAGAATGGCTTTTACCTGTTCTTATCTCGCAAATGAGCTTCATATTTTATTCATTTCTCTGCGAGAGCCACACTCCTGTGTTGTATGCATGATTTCTCTGCTGAAGCTAATCTGCTACATGGCCATTTTCCAAAGCTAAACATTATAGTATTAAAAAAAACAAAAAAAAAACAAAAAAAAAAAACACCAGTCTGTGCAATGCTATGCTTTTTCATATTTAGTTTATAACTACCTTGCTCTTGTTATTTTTTATTCTGCTCGTTATTTTTTATTCTGTCCTTTCTGTATGCTGTTGCAAACTGCAATTTCCCCATTGTGGGACAAATAAAGGTTTTCTTATCTTATCTTAGCTTTAGCAATGTGTTGCAGCTGCTAAATGTCCCTACAGCGGTTTAACAAACAGGACCGAGAGAAGAGAGTTTTACCTCACTTTGCATCTTCTGTGCTTCTTTAGACACTTTGTACGTCTGAGTGTCTCCAAACTCCATCTGAGAGCGACCTTTGCTCCTCTCATACTCCTCTCTGTACTTCACCTAAACCAACAAACACACAGACTCATTTATTAACAGAGAGAGAGAAAGAGAACATCAGCAGAAGTAGAAATGGCAGTGTGTGTGTAACCTGGCTGTGCAGCACCGCGTTCTCCTTGTGGTGGAGCTGTTCAGCCGTGTCTAGAGGTATGTGGTAATGAGCCTTGGTCTGCTCGTACTTCTTCTTATACTCCACCTGAACACACACACACATACACACACACACACACAAATTTGTACTTTCAAACTTTTGAGGACCCCAATTCATGGATGGATTACTGAAAGGGCGCAAAACAGCCACAATGAAACACAAAACTTCTACAAATGGACACAAAACAACTAACAAACAAACAACAAACTACTCTTCCAATGTGTTCCTTACATTACTCTGCAGTTTACTGGCGTGCAGAACGTGTTCCAGCTGCAGGAGGTTCGGCAGGTCTGAAGAACCCTCTGGTTTCTGGTTCTGGTTGGTTTTATACTTCACCTGGAGGACAGAGGAAGCATTAAAACTATTAATCTCTGGGAACGTACCACTGTTTTCCCAGGATTTCTCGCTATATAAAGGAGAAGTTGTTTTATACTAGAGCTAACAGTTACTTAAGCAGTTTATCATCAGATTCATCATCAATTAATCGTTATTTGTCAATGACAAACGTTGACGTAGTTCCAGCTTCTTCAATTCACTATATTTTCTGATGTTTTAAACACTTAATCGATAAAATAATTGTCAGATTAAGCGATAATAAAAACAATGGCTAGTTGCAACCCTACTTCACAGACAGAAATCTTCAGAATAAGGATCCAAGGATTCTGACTGACAGCCAATGACACTCACTCACTCCTCCAGCTTTGCTAAAATTAGGACTTTCTGGCTCCAGTGAAGGACAGAGATGGTGGCGAGCAGTAAACCCTCCCTCCAGGCTTCAAAACATCACAAAACACTTAAGGGCCGTGTATTTCTGCACTCTGTGGAAGTGAACGCTGACAAATGAACGATTTCCTCACACATCCACATTTTCTTTGATGTTTTGGTGCTAAATTCCGCTCCAGATTGAGCCAATTTGCCACATTCTTCTATCAAAAAAAGCTGCACTCGGAGAGCTGCCCATGCATCATGATGCTGAGAGTCTCTTGCTCTGTAAGAGGCTTTTCTAAAAAAGCAGCTCTCAGTGAACGTGCAGCGTTCCTGAACACCAGGCAGCGTTCAGCACAACAAGCTGTTACGTAACGTTGTGAAGTGGAAAAGCTCTTTTCTGTGCTGCGTGGGCAACAAGTGGACTAAAATCTATGTATGTGTGTTTGTATGGCTGCTTGGTCATCTTTATGTGGATCTGCATGTGTGTGTAAGTCTGTCCAGTTGCTGTGCGACTGCATGTAGCGCATGTTTGTATGTATGTGGGTGTCCACTGTGTGTGTGTGTGTGTGTGTGTGTGTGTAACCTCTGTAACTTCTCCAGCTCTCATCCTACAATCCCTCTCCATTTGCCTTACAAAGGTTGCCATGGTTACGCCCACACAACAGACTGAGTTTTTCGAGTGCGAGTCAAAGTGAATGAGACACACACACACACACACACACACAAACACACAAACAGGCACAGTTTGTTCCTCTTGGACTCGTTTATCTAAATGTCTGAAAAGAAAAACATCTTCAGGTCAGATCTGATTATTTGTTAATAATTGTTAATCTGCTCTGTGCGACACGAGCTAATGTTAGCTTATAAATGGAGTCTCTCCGACGTCGACAAACAAGTGACACCGACAACAACACCAAGTCCAACACAAAGTCAAACATTACTGCAAAGCTGGTTGCTTCGTGGTGTTGGCTGAAAGGGTGATTTGTAAACGGCGAGTAGTAGCATTGAGTCAATGGTAATATGACTGATTACCACTGACTCATGACTTATAATTGTGCGAGATCATGTGACCTCGTGATTGACCCACCTGACTGGCCAGAGCAGCAGCAGCTTGTGTGTGTTTGAAGGAGACACAGTCCAGCGGGTTGTAACGAGGCCTCTGGCCCTTTAAGTGCCTGTCGAAACTCTCCTTATACTTCACCTGCAGGAGGAAGAGACAAACAGGTAAATGAAGTCTCTGTTCCGGATGCTTCCCTATCAACTGCCCAATGCATGCTGGGTAGACCTGGTGTGTGTGTGTGTGTGTGTGTGTGTGTTACCTGGCTGGCCAGTTTTGAAACATCTTTAGCGTGCTGGATGTCGGTTCTGGCCAAAAGACAGCCGTCACTGTAAACTGGCAGCTTGGTGTTATTCCTATAGGCAACCTGCAGAAATCAAACGATGTAATGTAACGACACACACACACACACTAACATATGTTTAGGCACTCTCACAAATAATTGAAGATGACACACAAAGTGGATACACACATGCTGGCATCTTGAAAAATTGAAGAGAGATGATACTCGTTCTTGTGTAGGATGTTTGACTCTCTCTCTTACTCACACACACACACACA
>NW_023339762.1:3773745-3776741 GCF_004916995.1 Morone saxatilis | reverse complement strand
GACACTCTTACATAGTTCAGTGTTAACAGCAGAACGTTTTCTATAATTAATCAGTGGCTCCACTCAAGAGAACAGCTGGTGAATGGGACTCGTCGTCATGGAAATGAGTGTTGAATGCGGCGTAGTGGCGTGTTCTCACACAGACTCACGTCGCTGGCCAGTTTAGCAGCGTTGGTGGCGTTGACGATGTCAGGCCTGTCTGCCGGCGTGCTGTAGTGGTGAAGCTCTTCTTTGCCTTTTCTGTAGCCGACCTGGAAACCAGCAGAGGCTCTTGTGACAAAAAGCAAACATCTACTCAAAATAAACAGTGCAATTAAATGCACTCCCTCAGTTCAGACAAACAGCCTTCAGAGTGTGTAAAACCTTTAGTTGCCTCTAATTCTCTCGGTGATAGTTCATTTTAAAGTCAATAAAGCCGAATACACCACAGAGCTGGTGGTATTGATCTGTAGTCCTCCCTGGTCCTTAGTCCAGACTCTGGGATGGACCACAGTTCAGTAACGTAGCTCGATGCCTGCTCATGCAAAGGATTAGCAAAAATATTATTTGGACTTTCATTGCCTTCGATCAATAGTGACAGCTGTAGAGAGAGAGAGAGAGAGAGAGGAGAGAGAGGGGGGGGATGAACCATCAGCAAAGGGCCAGAGGTTGGAGTCAAAACCCAGGGCTGCTGCAGGAAGGACTCAGCCTTTGGTACAGCTGGCATCCCAGCTCTACCAGGTGAGCTACCAGGGCGCCCTAAAAGTCAACATTTTAAATTCAATTGTAAAACAAAGATCCGGTGTAAAGAAGCTAAAACATTCCCCTGTTTTTGTTTTAGTTAAAGGTCTTGTACAATCTGTAGATGAAAAGAGCGTGGCAACAATCAGGATGTGACAGTCTTTAATATGGAGGACAATACCTGCAAAAAAGATTATTCAACAAACAAATTAATGCCATTAAATGCACCAAAAATAATGTTAAAAATAAATGTAAGCACTAAAGACCCGGTGTGTAGGATTTGGTGCCATCTAACAGTGCAGACTTAAATATGGTCGTGATGTGCACGAAAAATGCGAGCGGTCCCGTCTGTTGCTATAGCAACATGGCGGTTCAACATGGCGGACACAGTAGAAGAGGACCCTCGTCCCTCTGTAGATAAATGTGACATAATAGTAATATTTCTGTTTCGATTTGCTTTGTTTGTTTAATTTCATTTATTTTAGAATTGATGCAAAAGTAAATAAATGCAGAAGAATATTTAACATACTTTTATAAATTAATTAATGCCAACATTTATTTTTAATAAAATTTTTGGTGCATTTAATGGAATTTATCATGGTCATTTATTCATTGCTTCTAGCAGCTTCAGTCCTCCACAGACCTACTTTAAAACTCTTGATAAAAAACAAGGCTGAACTAGCTTAGTTAGATGGTGATTAAAATTCTCTGCCATGCTCTTTGGATAAATGCAACCTGCTGGCAATGCTTCACAAAACAAAAATATTCATCTTTTGTGCTGTGAACACTGAACTCCTCACAGATGAGCTGGTGTTTAGTTCTCGCCTGGTGGTCGCCCACACAACCGCAGAGCAAAGTGTTACATAAGTGCTTGTTTTGTGTTTTTTTTTGGTAATATTTCACTGAGGTACAGTACAAATGTGCGTGTGTATTTACATCGCTCTGGTTCTTGTTGACCTCCATGGCGTGCTCCACCTCCGGCAGGGTTTTCATGTTGGTGTAGCTGGACTTCCCCTTCTCTCGATTAAACTTCTCCTTATAGAACTTCTGCAGAGAGGGAGGGAAGAGAAGAACGAGTGAAAGAGGCCAGAGGAAAAATGAAAAAGGAGGAGGAGAAAGGAAGGCAGAGAGGCAGTTAAATAAAGAAATAATGAGTGTGATGGATTGAGGGAGAAAATATCTGATGACTAATTCTGCCTGGTGCTGAATAACGAATGAAAACCTGCTCATTCGTTTGCCTAAAAATAAGACGAGCAGCTTCCAACTGTGAAAATGAGGAATTCACAGCGTGGCGCAGAAATGAATATTAAACTGAGGGAAGATTAACAGGCCTGAAAAACAAACCTGCTGCCTTCTGTGTTTGGCTTTAGATTAAATCATTGTGTTTGCTTTCTGAATTAATAAAAAGCTGATAATGTTTCGGTTGGTGGGCCTTCATCAGGTAAAATTAAAGCATCTTTGCTGAACATAATGTCTATAAAATGATAAACATTACACAGTAAATCCATCAGGCACACGTCATTCAATATGCAATTCTCTGTTGAAGGGTTGTAATGTGTAAAATAATGCTTTTAAAAACATTGTAGGGACTTTTAAAGCTACGGGTGAATAGGATAAAAAATGATTACCTACATTTCAGAACGGAAATCTGAATATTGGATAAAAACAGGTTCTCTTTTAATCACTCATTTGCGTAATCATTTGCCATGTTTTTAGGAATGAAATGTTATAATAATTAATATAACTCAAGCTATAAAAGATATATAAACAAATCCCTCTGTATGAATCTTCAGAATATAAATAGGAATAAAACTGGAAGGTTTGGTGTATGTAAGTGCTACTGTGGAGATGTTCAGCTCAGAGTTTGAGAAAAAAAATCATTTTTCACAGATATCACCATGAAACCTCCCCTGCTGGTTACTTAAATAAGATAATTATTTTTTGTATTATAAGTTTAATAATTAATTATGCAAATGAGGCATTAACTAAAGCTAACTTTAGGAGAAAAAGTGATTCTGTGGCCACGCAATATTCCATGTAAATGACCCCCTGTGGCTACTTAAATGGAATATATGGACAATTTATCACCATACTGTGAGCCACTGCTAACACAATGTTACACAAACATACAAATTCCTTCAACGCACAGCTACCAATACGTCAGTGCTAAGAAGCTAGATAAACTGATTAGGAGAGCGAGCTCTGTCCTGGACTGTGGGTGAGAAGAGGATGTTAGGGAAGCTGACATCCATCATGGACAACACCTCTCACCCCCT
>NW_023339762.1:3757751-3773645 GCF_004916995.1 Morone saxatilis | reverse complement strand
ACACACACACACAGCAGAGAGAGATGAGAGAGATATAGGCCTTGTCCGACAGCTGAGATATAGCACAAGAGCCCTGGGGAGTTTCAGGGGATTTCCACCGAGGGAATCGGACACGTTGTCTGATTTACACTAACACTTTGGCTAAACTTGTGATAAAAGTTCACAAAAGAAACATTGCTGTATCTGTCTTTATCCATCTCTCCCTCCATCTGTCTCTGTCTCTGTTTTCTGCTGCTTTCTCTCTCTCTCTCTTTCCTCTCTCTCTTCTCTCTCTCTCTCTCTCTCTCTCTCTCTCATCCCATAAACACTGCGGTGGCTGTAGAATTTTTTTTTAAAGCTGTGAGTTATTGTTTTCATGCATGTGAGTGTTGTTGACTGTCATCATATTGATGCAATCTCCTCCCTAAAAAGGTATTAGTAAGTTATGGTGAAGCTGAAGGTCGTAAGGGTGATCCAAAGAAATAAACGGCAGATTTTAACCTAAAAAAGAAGCGGACAAGGAAGGATGAGAGGGGTAAGAAGCAGCATGAGAGTGAAAAGAGCAAAAGAGAGGCTGAAAGAAAACACATTCATTTTTATCTGCCTTTACAGCTCCTTTTTTTCACTGAGAGGAGAGCCAAGGAATGCAATGAGGAATCCGGTGAGAGATAAAGAGAGAAAAGTGGATGGTACTGTACTGTACTGTGTGTAAGTGTGTGTGCTGATTGTGCAACTGTTTGTGTCTATTAGAGTGTATACAGTAGTCACTCACAAAGCTGATCTCTGATAAAGTTTTAATTCAGTTATTAAGAGTTTAATCACAAACAGGGCAGGATAAACGGTGCTGAAGAAGAAAACCTTCTATGTGTGTCAGCGAGGAAACCTTGGTCAAGGTCAGCAGATGAATTCTATTTTTTTTTTACAAGATATTGTATCTTCAGGGTAGTGGGATATTTCAAAAGAAATAATTGGATCCTCAAAATGACGGAATTATACATTATTATACAGTATTTCATAGATATTACTTTCTGTGTGTGAGGAGGAATTGTTATTTTAATTCTGTGACCTTCTTGTGGGCGATGATAATACTATGTTACTGACTAATAAACAAATGATGACTTATTATTAAAAAAAACAACAAAGAAACTTTCAAATGAATAAATAAAGACCACAGAGACAAACTGGTGCTGTATCAAAGCAGTCACAATACATTTACACAGAGAGAAATCATCATCATTTTCAATTATCTCACACTTTTAAGTACAAAAATGTTTCACTGACATTTGCTGTTTTATGACTCAAATATTAATACACACGAAAGAGAGAAAACTGAAAGTATAAACAGTTCTTGGATCCTTCCAAAGAAAAGTCTAAAATATATCAGTTAAGTTACATATTTTCCCCCATGGAAAGAGTTCAGTTCCCATGGTGAAGAAGAATTATTTACATCTTGACCATAATGTCCCGGACACAGAGCCAGTGTGACCCAGCAGACATATTTTAGAGCTTGCAGTGTCTAAAACACTGCCAAAGTCCAGCAATATTTACACACCACACAGACAAGACGATTTGGCTCTGAGAGCGCTGAGCAATGCTAGAAAAAAAAATCCAATCCTCACATTACTCAAAAACAAAAAAGTTCAGTTTTTTAAATACAACTATAAAAACATATCTGTGTTTGCAAAGTACATTTAATGCTGACCAGACAAAACACCAAAAGCTTACATTGCAAACACATAATGCATACGGTGTTAAATGCAAGTTGTTCACTTCATTTGATCTCTTTAAATCAAACCCAGCATTATCGCTCATGGTATAAAAGGGAAATTATGAGAAAAGGCAGAGAGACTGAATGACACCTCCCTCCCTTTAAATCATTCCAGTGAAAGCAAGTTTTGTTCACAAAAAGATAACAAAGAGGCCCACCCAATGCAGCTCAACAGAAGAGATATTTACAACAGCTGAAGGCGCTAAGCTGCGGGGCATGTATGCAGATGACCATGAAATCACTTTACACACAGTGGTGGATGGTGGCAAGAAAACAGACAATAATTGAGGATGAATGAAATATTACATTATGGTTAAAATTCTTCTGTCTTAATGTGCAAAGATACCAACATTGACTCTGGGGACCTTCTGTAAAGTGACTGTACTGTAGATCTAATTGGGTTTGTGTACATTTTTATATTTACACCTGCTGGACAGCATTTGCCAAAATGTTTCTCGGAAACAGAAACTTAAGTGAAATGTTGCTCTTTTCAGTTACAGACTGACTTTATGAAACAATAATTCGAATCTTTAAAGGACCAGTGTGCAGGATTTAGTGCCATCTAGCGGTGAAGTTGCAGAGTGCATCCACTTGAATACAGCTCAGCCTTCCAAGTGTGTAAGAGAAACAACAGTGGCAACAAAACTCGCACAAACATGAAAGACCCTATCAAGTGCCAGTGCTTGGTTTGTCTGTTCTAGACTCAGTGTTTCCCATTAATTACCAAGCCTGTGGCAGTCCACCACAGACTAATTTGTCCCACCATAGTTTCTTAATGAACCAACATTTGTTTTAGACTTCTCTCTAACATTGTGTTTTTTGCTTCAGCAAAGCATCTCTTTCACAGCACAAGTATCCGTGATCGATTAACTAGTGAACAATCTCCCCCCACTCTGCCCCTCTGGTACAGTCTACCGACAATTGCACTGCTCTGCAGAGGAACGCAGAGTGGGATGTTCTCTGAGGCATATACGGTGGATATACAGGGGGTGATTTTACACTAATGATAACATACCTATGAATATTATATTCCATATCTGTCAAAAGATCCTCCTAAATGTTACACACTGGACCTTTAAATCCCATGTAAAGACCAAAACCAACAATGGATCAGCAGCAATAGTGACTAGTGATATTAACCTCTTTAAGGGAGCCATTAGGACTCTACTGGTCCTTACACAGGCTGGGTTAGTGGGTGCAAAGGGGGTCACCAGCTTTGGATTACGTGGAGACAGAAAATATAAGCAGATGTAACCCAGATGTTTACATTTAAAACTGTGATATGCGCTGACAAAAGACTCAGATAGCCAGCTGGAGCTTGGTGAGGTTCCTCTGGTGCATGTTGTGGTGTCGCACCAACTCGTCACTCCGGGCAAACTTCTTCTGACAGTTCGGCCACCGACAGTTGAACGGCTTCTCACCTGAGAGACAGGCGGGAAGGATGGACAGGGTGGAAGAGACAGAAGATAGAATGAAGAAGTAGTGGGAGGATAGTAACGGTGGAGAAAGTAAGAGAGGAGGGATTTAGAGAGGATGCAAGCCGGATGGAATAATAATGAAATCAAGTGAAAAGAAAGGGAAAATGAGAGAAATGTTAGAATACTATACTGATCACAACCTGAATGGGAAGATTAAATTGACTTTATATACTGTAGTACTGTAGTACATAATTACACAAGCCAAGTAAGAATAAATACATGTTGACAATACTATGTTATAAAATTACTGTTTTGCAACTGTATATATTTAAACATCAAATGGATGAAGAAGAAATGGAAAAATAAAAGTTTACGCACTTGTTTTACCTGTATGAGTCCGGGTGTGTGTCTTAAGGTGGTCAGACCGAGAGAACTTTCTCTGACACGTCTCGCATTCGAAGGGTTTAACTCCTAAACACATGTACAGTATGCATGCATACACACACACGCCCAAGTTCACACACACGCACACACACACACATATACAGAAAACACATGTTCAACATCACACACACACACACACAGAGGGAGATAGAAAAATACAGTAGAGTAGAGGCTTGCAGGAAGCCATTCCAAAGTTTGGCCAGCCTAGCAACTTAATGTAGTTCAACACTGTACACAAAATGCAAACTGTGTACTTCAAAAGACTGCATTGTCCACAATATGGCTGTCATGCATACAGCAGAGGAGAGGAAATTAAGAGAGAGTAAATACAAAGGAAAAGTAAAGTCAGGTTGAGTAAAATTGATCAAACCTGTGTGCCTCCTCTGGTGTCTCTTGAGCTGGTCGGAGCGGGAAAAGCTCCGGCCACAGTCTGTGAAATCACACTGGTAGGGTTTCTCCCCTGGACAAAGACAAGAGAGACACACACACATTATTAAATGAAATTATTTGATCACTTCTTCCCAGAAGATATCACAGATAACACACCCACAGGAAAAAAGGTGTAAAGGTGTGGTAGTACATTACTGGAATAATGCATAATAATATAAATATCCAATTAGCGACTGATAATTTATCAGTCCTGATATATATTGTGCATCCCTAGCTACTGCTGTTATTTCATCCTTTTCTCATATCAGTGTCAGCTAGTTCATGAGTACACAGGTGTGTGTTTCTTTCACTGAGGAACATCTTTATAATCACAACACTGCTGTAGTAACACTGAATTAGGCAGCTAGCCGGGGCTGCTAACGCTGGCTTTTCTCTTTGACGGCTGACAAATATAATAAACCAAGCTCACAACCCAGTGTAGCTAGGTAGTCGGCTAGGTTGGGTGGGTAGCAGCTTCTCAAAAGTGACTAGGCTATCAATCTATCAAATGTGCAAAGGCAACCTCATGATAATAGAGCAGAATTTGTCTGTGAGGCATTTTAACATTATTGTCATCACCACATACATTTTCCAACATCAGAACAATACTGTAGTCAAACCAGAGGCCATTGTACTGGCCCATCCCAGGTTGCCTTGAGGATGGGCCGGGGGTGCAGCAGGATTTATTTGACTTTATAGTGACTTAAATAATGTTTCATTATCAGCAAAGATACTGAATACCTCAAGCACCTAAGTGAAGTTAAAGTAACAGCTGAAAAGGGTGCACATGAATGAATGTGTGTCAAATCACACTGCCATTGCTGCAGATCTGACTGGAAATCCAAAGGATCTCTTTATTTTGCAAAACAGGAAGTATTTTCTGGCAATAGCAGATATAGGTGTTCTGGGCCAATGGAAACATCACTTTAAAAGCTTTTAAAACGTTTGTTCTTCTAAAGCCAAACAGAGAACTTTTGAGTGAATAAGAACGCGTTGCTGACAGTAACTGTGTTTCTGGGAAACACACTTTCTGGCACTAACAACACTGCTGTCAGTATCTGTAGAATACGTGTAATATCACAGCACAGCTTCCTGTTTCTGTTGGTTTCACCTGTGTGTTTGCGACCGTGCATCTGCAAATGAGACAGCTTGAAGTAGCGTTTGTTGCATCCTGGGTAGGCACACATGAATGGGCGCTTCTCACTGCTCTCTGACCGCACGATGGCTGGAGCGATGCTGGGCACCCGCCGCACATCCTGCACGCACACACACACACACACACACACACACACACAGAGAAAAGACTTTAATTCAAAGCCAAAGCACTCAATGCAAAATTAACAGAAACTCTCCCTAGACATCAATTATTTAACCAGTAAAATGTAATTTAGAAAACAGGCAATTAAATCTGTCCTGTGTGTAAATAAGTGCATGTGATGTGTCTGGCTCACAGGGATCATTATAATAAAATGGTCATATATTCATTAGCTGGGAATTAGCAGTAAAATGACCCCAGACTGACTGCAGCCCAGGGGGAGCTGTTAGTCACGCCTTTTAGACAGGCCCCCTTCCAGAGCGCCCCATTACAACCCCGCTGCTCAGTGCCGACACCGCTGGAGAAGAATAACAGGAAATAACACATGGCTGTAGAAGAAAAATCCAAATTTTGTGTATTAGTTCATCTGGATAGTAAATCAGTATAGGGTTAGGGTTAGGGTTATTTTCTTATTTTTTATGCTCTCTCATGCCGCCTGCCGACCTGTAGTTCCTCTATGTAGCTACTTTTCAACGCAGTACATGACATTTCAGCACTTTCTTCACGTCTCTCTCCTCTTCTTGAACTGATCCACTGATCATTGCTTTCCTCTTTCTCTTCTTCCCCCCTCTCCCTCCACACTCCCTTTCTCCGCCCTCCCGCAGCCATCTGCTCTTCATTTCCTCAATGTCTACAATAATGGCCAGAGAGACTCTGAGGTCAGCCCTGTTGTAATTAGCACTGTTAGCAGCTATTTATACAAACATTACAGTCGTAACACACTGCAAGAGGTGTGAAATTCACTGACACAATCATCCTTAAATCCCACATTACACTGAAACAGTAGGAAAGTAAGACTTGATTATAATCTGGACTTTGCTCTATAGTGATGCACAGTACATGGTGTAGAATACATTAAACGCAAGGTGTTGTTCACAGTGCAATGAACCCCAACAAGGTGTTAATCCAACTCATTACACTGATAATTATCCCCCCTGTAGAGTTTTTGACCCTTTACAGCTCTACTATTAGTATTTTTTTTACACATTCCTGCCAATGGTCTTACATTATTACACTAATTCAATCCACCTGCAAACGCAGTGAAGAAGAAGACTGCTACCTGGTAAACATTGATGTAAACAATGTGGGTTTTATAATATAGTATAATATTTTGAACTTGAGGGTGAAGCGAGGGAGTTTCAGTCTCAACTCCATCACTAGTTGCCACTAAATCCTACACACTGGTCCTTTAAGTATAAGTGGGGAAAATGCCATTATGAAATAATGAACTTTGATAATTAATGAACTTTGCTTAATTAATTTCTGAAATAAATAGAATGAAGATTATCTGCAATAATATGATAATAGTTTTCATATTTCTTTAAATTATTTCTCAAATGGTTGGTTCATTTATAACCACAGTTATATTAATATATTATTAATGACTTTATTTATTTATTATTGAACACTCACTAAAGTACCTGACAGCTAATCCGGCATGCCTGTCTGCAGTAAGCAAGAATAATGTCTGTTTGCTGCAGGTGTTGCTAGTTAGTTTAATTAATATAATTAGAGATCAACAAAACTGACTGATTGATCTCACAGCAGAAGGATATAATTAGCTGTGATTAAGTCATTTGTTGGGTGATTCATAATCATAGGATTCAGATTTGTCAACAAGCCCTGTAATATTTTTTGCTGGCTGTTATCTCTATTTCCTTTGGCAGTGACTGAGAATTAATGTAATCACCGTTATTAACATTATGGAACAAAGCATCTTGTTGCTACTCAATCTGTTATCTCCCATTTTAGCAGCTCTTAAATTATACTTTAAAAGGCATAAGAGCGAGAGTTTGTTTATTCTTTTGCACTGAGCCAGACTTATGTGTGTTTAGTACAATCCACTTCTATGAACAGAAGAAAAAAGAATGAGCAAAGGGGAAAAAAAGGGAGCAGAGTGAATGATGAAACAGGCCCCAAAACGAAAAGAAAGAAAGAAAAATCTCAAAAGTCCTGCTGTGGACTAAGAGCACGTCTGGAGAATCTCTGCTCCCTGTCCTTTAGAGCCGCTGACAGACAATAATTAAAATCTAATGATTTATTAACATGCTGATCCTTGTATGGAAACTGTATCTTTACCCAGTGTAACCCTATGTGTGTGTGTGTGTGTGTGTGTGTGTTTCGCCACTGCTAATGGATTTGTGGAAAAATATTCTTCTTGGCCTTTAGAGCTGCCTTTTTAAAAAATGTGTGTACTATGCAACGTGTTTGTGTGCATATGCAGGCATTTGTGTGTGTGAGTGTGTTTGTAAATCTCTGCTCTGCTACATATCAGTATTTCCTCCTCACACAGCCTGCTCATTTCATCAGGCTCTCCACAACACAAGAAATATGTAAAAATACCTTCTTTTTTCTGTCATTAATGCGTTTTTCCTCCAGTGTTTGGTACACTGACCTTAGGCTTTCAGTATGTTAAGCATGTGTGTATATCCTGATCTTGACACTAAACAGCAAAGGACACAGTGTGTGTGTGTTCTGTGTGACCTGGCCTCAAACAATTAAAAAGGAAGTAAAATGTAGAGACGCTGCAGTAGTGGTAGTGTGAGTCCTACCTGTATTCCCCTGAAGACTCCATGCGTGTGTATGTGGTACTGTGTGCTGCAGCTGTACACCATGGGGGTGCTGGGGTCACTGTCGTAGCCTGCTGCATGGCTGCCAACACAGAGGGAGAGATGGTGACTGATTTATTTAGATTCTTACAGCAAAATAAACAGAAAGGTAATTTACCTGAAGGTGAAACAATGGACACTTTCACACAGTTTTGAAGAGCAGCTGTCTGAAAGCCATACTGGCTCCAAGAGTAGACACCAGTACCATCATTTTCAACTCCAAAATATCAACATTGGAGCGTTTTCTGTGCCACTAAATAATTTCCTGATCACAAATATTCACAGTTAAAAAGAGGGTTTCCACATGGTCGACTGCCACGTACAGTAGGTTGAAATGTAGAGCAGAGAGACATCCGATAACGAGAACATGATTCAATGCCATAAATCCATACATACAGTGTAACAAACGCTGGCAGATATATAGAGCATGAACTGCTGTTTTACTGCAGGTAGGGTCATTAAGGTATCATTATTCAAACATGTTCACCTTGTCACATACAGCCCGTAATGCAAAACACAGACCAATCATTTGTATGCTCAGAGTTGACTGGAGAGATGGAGGTAAGTCGTGTTGATGTCTGTCTTTTGTCCGAGAACTGCATATCCAGCTGAAGTGTGTGTGTGTGTGTGTGTGTGTGTGTGGGTGCCTCTGTTTATGCATGTGTATGAATTTCTTTTAATATTTGGCCCTAAAAAGTCAAACTTTGGCCTATAGGCACAATAAGCCCAGATACAAAATCAGCAATAGCACATATACAAGAAGAGGTGTTCACATTGACACTGATCCCTGAGGAACATGTTGGCTGACTTCATAAAACCATACGGATGATTGCAAATGTCATGTCACTGGTGTGATCTTAGCCGATGGGAATTCCAGGCCTTTTAGTGAGTCAGACCATGTGGCTCAGCTCAGCAATAAGAGCAGGTTCTTTCTTACTCCCAAGCGGCTCTTCATTTAGTGCCACCTCTGGCTTTCATGTAGCCAAATGTAGCAATGTTTTGACCAATAATTGGTGTGTGTGTGTGTGCTCATAAATCACTTAAGTTATTTAATGTAATTTCAATGTAATTATACTAAACCTTATAATTTCCAATACCAGTTTTACAATTTTACATTATGCCTACCTATTATGCTAACCATGTTCATCCTACAATATTACACATGTCAAGAAAAAAGAAATCGGAGCATGTCGGTCCACCGCTTTGGTCAAGACAAAAATATCTCAACAGCTCTTGAATGGATAGCCATTCAATTTGATGCACACATTCATGTTCCTCTGAGTAAGAATTGCAATTATTTTGGTGGTTGCTTAACTTGTCGTCTCGAGCCCCACATCAGGTCAAACATTTAACTTTAATACTTACAAAAGTTCCTGTAAACTTCAACTGTGTTTAATACTAATTAGCAAATGGTAGTATGCTAACTTGGTGAACACAGTAGACATTATACCTGGTAAAAATCAGCATGTTAGCATTGTCATGTATAACAATTTGCTGACAAACCAAAACCTTTTCCCATTAGACAACTTTCAGTCACGTGTGTAATGTTAACATCTAGCAATGAAGTTTCAATCAGGCAAGTATTTATCTACTAGCTTATACAATATCAAGCTTTTCATCATTACTGCTCCTAATGATTTTTTCATTATCAATCAATTTCATCAGCCTCTATCATAATTTCCCAGAACCCAAGGCCACGTCTTTAAATTGCTGGCTTTTCTGACCAACAGTCAAAAACCTTAAGATATTTAATTTACTATGAAATTAAAACCCAGAAAAACAGTAAAAATGTATCTTTGAGAAGTCAAACCAGGGAATATTTGGCAATTAGGCTCGGAAAATGACATACGACATATGAATTTAAAATATTAACCACACAAACAAATACTTCCTACTGTTGATCAGATAATTGATAAATTAGTTAATCACTTGCTACTGCACAAGCAGAGTATTATTTATGACAAATAGCTTTTCATGTTTTACTCAGACTTAGAGAAGAACAAAACCTGCTCTGTGTGACGCAGCCTCCGCCTCTTGTATCTCCTTATGATAACACACAGAGAAACAGAAAGCTCTTGTCTATGAAATGTGTTATATTTCAGTCTGTCTAACCAAATGAGGAGGATGGGAGTTTGCATCCTGTGCTGCTGCAGTGGGAATGTACTGTGTATGGCTGAGTGATCATAAGGTGCTCTTTGTTTGCCTCGCTGTTTCCAAGGACAGGAGCCATTGAGACTACGTCAGTTGTAGACACAGTGTTAATCATACTGCATGCTCCTTTACTTATGTTCATACATTCAGTCATATTTTTTGATATTTCAGTTTGTAGTAGTGGGTATTGTACAATGTGGGGCACCATAGTCAGAGATTCTGGAGCTTCCGCCGAAAAAAACTTTTACCTCACTATGATAAACGAGGGTGGAAGGTTGTGGTGATGGGGCAACCCCCATGTAAGCTGCCATACTGAGAGTTTCATACATGAACCTGAATGTGGCCCAGCACCAATGTCAACACCACAACAGCAACACTGTTAGGTGCGTCTAAACTGCAACCCAGACAAACACAGTAAGCACAAATAATACCAGGGATCTACTAATAAATCTAATAATAAAAATATGATAAAATACAACAAAGTGTAGTTGCAGAATATAAATGTAATAAAATATTAATTGACTAAGTACTAATTGACTAAGTGAAAAAGCTTCTCGGTACCTACTGTTAACTATTCAACACTGGACACAGACTTTGAGGGTTCATGTTAAATCCATACAGGGATGTTCTACTGTAAAATCAACAAATGTTTAATGGGCTTGTTCCACTCCATGGGCTGCAAAAAATAAGTCTGACTGTACTGAGTCTTACAGTAAAATGAATTAGTAAATTATGGTTCCATTTAGAGTAAAATAGCCGATAAAGCAGGCTATGCTTTAGGGTGTGGCTACTTGTTAGAGTCTGTCCAGCTCAACGCACCAAACTCAGATCAAACTGTCAAACTAGGCAGTGCTGATATGCAAATATGGATCAAGATTCTGTTGCCTATTTCTCACTAAAAATCGGAAAAAGTTTTAGTGCACTGTTTATCTGTAATATAAGAAGATGTGTAAGCAGGCATGCTGCCACTGTTTCCTGCTACAGGCATCAGAGCGGTACTCCACAAACAATGGCTGACGTCACAGTAAGTTCACACTTGGCAAAACCACAACTTGTTGTTTTTACTATTCGGTTTTTATACAGACTGATCAAACAAGATATGAGATAAGAGATTCAGACGTGCTGATAGGTGGACTTTGTTAGCAGACTGTTTCCTCTCTCTCTCCACTCTTTATGCTAAGCTAAGCTAAGCTAACCAGCTGCTGGCTTTCGCTACATATATATTATTATAATATATATATTATCATATATATATTACAAAACATACATGACCGTGAAATTCCATTGGGCGTGGCTTTATAACATTACATCTATGGAACGGTTTGACTCTGTGATCCGCACGTCTTCAAATCCCACCAAGAGCAACTTCAGGGCATGTTGCCTGCCCGACATTGTTTACTTGTGTATTTGTCCCTAAAAAGGATACAAAACAGTGTATTTCTCTGCTTCAAATCTCCTCTAACCTTCCTCTGACTGAATGTTGTCTGGCCTGGTGCCACAAAGTGTAAAATTCGATCTGGAGTCTGCATGCAATTTGAAAATTGATTCAAATTGGATTCTCTATGTCGTTTTTGTGTCTGACTTCCTGCCAGTGCAATCTGCTCTGAGCTGCTTAATGTTATTGGGACGTAGCTTAGACCAGCTGCGTATTCAAAGCAGAGCAGAGAGACACTTCTAGAATGCTTCTGAGACGTGCCACGGCGCTTCTGATGGAATTTAGAGCATTGTCTAGAATGAGTGCAATCATCTGCAACGGAACGTGTTGCGCCTGTGTCCGGTGGAATTTAGGGGTGAGAGTCACTCTTGTCATCTAACTTCTGATCAGAAAACAAATTATTAACAATAATGAAATTTTATTAATTAATGCACATGTTGCATAGGTCTGCAGACTTGAGTGAATTACCCACAACTGATAGCAACTTTATAAACTGGCATGACTCCCCTACGCTTCCTCTTCCTCACCTCCTGCTCCTCGCCCCGTTCCTCTTTATCTTCCTGTATTCAACTGACTCCCTCCTCTTGCTGTCCTTTCCCTTCCTCCCCAACCCTTCTACTCCCTCACACCTCCCCTCCCTTCTCCTGCCCCCCCACCCCATTGAGAGAGTCACAGCCGCTGAGAGAGAAACACCAACACACCCAGAGCTGAGCGAGGCCTCTGAAACACTGTGATATACTTTTATCAACCTTCTCTGAAGACCTTTTCAATGCTTATGAACACTCTCGACATTTGTCTCTCCTGTCACTCATGTAAATATAATCAGCAACCTCAACAACACCACTCTCAGCACTGTAGACGCTTGTATACAAGCACACACTCACACTGCTTCTTCACAATGCAACAACATCCCCCAGACACATAGACATTCCTTCTCGCTACCACCTCTTTGTGCACGTACACGTCGCTATCAGACACACACACACACATTCATCTGTTAACTATGATGAATGCCTGTTGGCTCAGGGTAGAAAGGTATTTGTGAGCCGACACAGACGTTGACCAGTGTGCAGTTATACGCAGGTCACGATGACATAAAGTACAGCGTGTGCTACTGAATGTTTTTAACTCTGTGTGAACACTGTGTGAATTCTACAGTGATTACTTGTAACTGGTTTCTAATGTATTTCTGCTTTAATTTGACAAAACATGACATCCCATCCCATAATATGAGAACTAAACTTTCAAGAACAGGGTACCCATAGTTTATTCACCTAATTAAAGGACTATACTGTCTTTTTTACATCTTATCTCATATGTGACCAAAGAGCTGGGTTTTAAAAGTACTCCCAGTCTTTCTGGTGCACATGCTTATCAAATACTAAGTTCTAAACTGCAGCATTATCCAAATCATTTCAGTCATTCAAAGTTTTAGGGTTGTGGGTCCATCTGTCAATACATCCGACACTAAGTAAGATATCTCTACAATTGCAAACCAGATTTGCCATGAAAAGTTTGGAATATGGAGAGTATAGAGTTCCATGGTTCCCAGGGGACCACCTGACCTTTCATCTAGCACCACATGTCCGAGGCATGTCACATCTTGGTCCATGACGGATTATCTTACAAAGTAGTAGCCGGGGTATCCTAGTGGTTAACATGAATAGAGTACATCATAATCGCATTGTCCACAGTTTTGCCAGGCACCTTTGTTCCATGTAATCTTCTCCACTCTTTCCTCTCATTTCCTAATTTCCAATCTACTTTCTGCCAAAATACCAAAACATGTACCAGAAATTCCATTAAATCTACTGCCCAGAATGCTGTCAAATTGAACACATTCATTTAGATAAAATGGAAATTTACACATATAATACATCTAATGTAATGCAATAATCTGTTATGGCCACATTTTAGACTAAGTGATGTGTGAATGTTCAACTAAAAACTACATGTATTTGGAAAAATGTCTGTGAAGATTTGTAGATAAAAGAATTTACTGATTTCTAAAACCACCTTTAGATATTTCTATTTAATACTTTACTAATGTGCCACAATAATGTTTTTGAGTTTAAATATCTTTATTTGGGTGATTTTTATAAACAAATATTAATATAGGTGTTAAATTTAGCAAATATTTCTGTCACCCCAAGTCTCCACACCCTCTCTAATATTTCTCTAAATTGGCCACTGGCCGTGTGTGTGTGGTGTGTGCTTTGTGTGACAGCTCAGACTGAACTCTAAAAATGATCAGGAACTCCTGCTGTTTCTCTTATTTCCCTTATTCTATGGCTTTATTCATATTCATGACTAACAATTATCCCTTTTTTAGTTCAACTAAATTCTACTAAAGGGTTTTTTTTGTTGGACTTTTTCGTCATCAAGGAATCAAAGGTCTAAGGTTATAGGGTGTTGTATTCTGTAATAAGCCAATGAAAAGTCAGAATATGGTCTTAAAGGTCCAGTGTGTAACATTTAGGAAATGGAATATAATATTCACAGGTATGTTTTCATTGGTGTGTATTAATGTGCAAAATTATGCCGCTATGTTTCTACAGCAGCCTAGAAGGACAAACCAAACACGAGCTATAGATAAGGCATTTCGTATTTTTTGTGTGTTTCATGGCCACCATAGTTTCTCCTTCACATTTTGAAAGGGAGGGTGAGATGAGGGAGCTGCAATCTGCAACACCGCTGGATGCCACTAAATGCTACACACTGGACCTTTAAAAACTGACGCTCTTGGATCCGACCTACACTGTCTTATTCAACATCAACTTGACTGACTGCTGCTATTTAAAGAGAGCGATGGATATAGTCCTACCTCTTCATGGTGGATGCCAGTGTATTGACAGAGTTCCATGCCACACACTCCATCTGAGAGGTCATTTGATATACATTTTCTCCTCTGTGGAGGGAAGACAAAACGTAGAAAAAAAAGCTCATGAGCTGTGCAGTGGACTCTTTTTTAGCAGGGTTGAGTGTGTGTATCCATTTGCGTAGCTGTGTTGCCTTTTGTTATCCTCAATAGAAGCACTCTGATAAAAAAATGCCAACACACACACAGTCGCAGGTGGAGCTGAGGATAAAGAATGTGCCTCAGATAGACACCAAGAAAGCTAAATTCCCCCATAACAGCCATCTTTCATTAAACACAGCAGACTCCACAATCATTATTCAGACCTGCCATGTGATTACACATGCACATACATACACACACACACACATACACACACACACACACACACACACACACAGTGGATTTATAGCTCTCACACCACAGGCCCTCAATCACACCACCTGCAGGCTCACAGCAGTCTGGATGGGGTAGATGTGGTGCCTGGTACCCTGCTCATTACGCTGCTATTATTTTACAGTACAGCAGGGGCACACAGCCAGCAGAGCACACATGGTATTTGCTGAAATGTGGAATAGAGGCTGAGCACAAGATTTAAAGTAATGATCCATGACATTTTCAAATAAATAAGTGTCTGCTTTTCTTCCCTACTGCTGACTGATAGAAGAACCCATCACTGATTCAGCCTACATCCATTTAATGAAAGCTCACACCCAGTGTGTGTTACAGTATGTCTCTCTTCCTGGGAACCAGAGGGGTTTCCCAGGAAGCCTGTTGCAGAAATGGCGATTTATTTGCCAAAAAGAAACTGGTTATTTACCACGAGGAGTGATAGTTGCCATGGAACAACAAAGTTTTGCAACTACTGAAATATTATCAACAGAAATTCCAAGGAAAAACACAGCATGCCAAAGAACATGCAGCATGAGAGAAGTGCAGTAAAGGAAAACCTACCTACCACCAAATTACTATTCATCAAATTACAATTTAGAATTAGTTAGAATTAGTAAGAAATGCTCTCAAGTTTTTGGGATAGCAGCCTTTGAAATGAGTGTCCCCACCCAGTGGTGGAAGAAGTACTCAAAATATTTTACTTAGTTGAAATACCACAGAGTAGAAAAGTATTAGCATCAAAATATACGTAAAGTATCAAAAGTAAAGTACTCGTTATGCAGACTGTTCAGGGAGTGTGTGTGTCTCTTTATGTTTGGATTATTAAGACCTCGGCATGTTTTCATTTCATTGTTGTTGCAGTGGGCCAAGCTGATGGCCTGCAGAGTAAATACAGTCCTGTTGGTACCAGGCTGCAAGATTAGACAACCGACTCAACTCATATGAGTCTTCCCAGTCATGTGAGTGTGTGCGTGTGTGTGCATGCATGCTATCAGTTATGTTTATGACAAAGAAGACCTCCTCAGACTGAGACATTCAGGACAGCTTATGTCCACTCCACATCTCTCTCTTACTGTCGCTCTCTCTCTCTCTCTGT
>NW_023339762.1:3752489-3757671 GCF_004916995.1 Morone saxatilis | reverse complement strand
CACACACACACACACAGTGAAACTTTAGTATCCATCCTTGCTGTGGTATTTACAGAAGATTCCTCCATAGCTGGAAAACAGTCGGTGGCATGTGAGGAATGTCTCATTTAGAAACATAACAACAAACAGTTTGGAGAGCGTGCAGTGAGGACGTGTACCACATTAAAATGTTCAGTTATCAAAATCTTATCACAAGATTTATTGGTGTGTTTATTAAAGGCAGGTAGATCACTGTAGTGGCAGATGTGGAGATGGTTCTCTGGGTGAAGTGGTTCGCATTGTAGCCATTGTGGTGTGTACATTAACAAGCTTTTTGGCCATAAGAAGTTACCACACCTTAATATTTCGCAGTAAGATTAGCATCTGTCCTTGTTTTTCAACTAATGTCATTTACAGTAATAGTGGAAAATGTCAATATGTTTTTTAAAATGTGCAATATTTCTTGGGAACTGTTGGTTCTAGTGAGTGGGAGGAGTAGGGAGGACAGGAAGGGATGAAAGGTTAAGGCAGGGTGTGGCTGGAAGAAGGGAGGAGATGGTGGGGCAAGAGTATGAAGATATTTGGACTCACACTGTAACAATTTAGGCATTTCTGTGTGTGCGTGTGTGTGTGTGTGTGTGTGTGTGTGTGTGTATGTAAAAATATATGATTTATTTTTTCCCCTCACAACGCCTCACAGTAGGAAGGGAAAAGCACAGGTGTAAATAATGAAATGATGGCTGAATTATATTTAGCTGACTCAGTTTCAGATTGCCATGGTTTACTGGGACGCTTGAAGAGAACAGAGTCATCGTAATGTTATTATCTGCGCGTTCCCTATCGCGACACGTCAAAATGTCTGCTGTGAAAAAGACAACTTAGAATTAAATGTTACAAACAACACAAGCCAAGCAGCTAAAATACATAAATCACCACATCACATCAATGACAAGAAGCGACCCATCAATGGACTTTGGTGAATCAATACAAGGTTGAACAAGAGGAAGTTATAGCTGTGGTTTCTCTCAGCAGACAGCAGTTTGATGAGAGGAAATATTTCTGAAATTTAGCATTCCAGTCATTCATCAGTCTGCTCCTGTCACTGCTTTTATTTTATTTTGGGCTCATTTCCTTTGTTTTTCCCTGTTTGATTAAGAATCTGAAAATTAGAAAATCCTTTGATAGCTTTGAAAATGTTCTTTATAAGACTAGAAATAGAGCTGTATCAATCTGAATCCATTAACTGTACTGTAGGTCTCCCTGCAAATGATCAGAACAGAGGATCAGATCTCTTCAGTGTTATAACTCATATTCATTAAAAGCTGAAAATAAAGACAGTGCTACTGATTGCAAAGCCAGTTGTATCTTTGTCTCATTCTGCTATTTATAGATATGAAAACCCTAATAAACCCAAAAATAACAAATTTTTCCTGGCCCATCATCTGTGCTGGGAGGATATATCAATACACATCACGTCAAAGAAAAGACCAGTGATGAATGAAAAGAGTAAAATAATGATGATTGGCCTGCATAGTTTTGTCAGTTGCAAGCAGAATAACTTGATGTATAATACCGTTTGAATATTTTCCAATCAGTAAATCAACCCACTTTCCTTCAGAACTTCCTGCCACTGTTAGTTTACTTCCTTCAGTGGCACCGTGACTTTCGTACGTGTCTAATCTGCATATAAACAGCATTCGAAATTAAGGATCTTTAAACCCCTGGAGGGAGAAATCCACACTTTTAATGGCTTAGCTAGCATAAAGACAACAGAAACGGCTGAAAAAAACACCCAGAGGAAGGAGAACCAGAAAGGAAGCCACTGTGGCAGACAGACCTGTCCTGAAGGTGAACTTTCTGTTCAAAACTGCATCCTGCCACCTTTCACTCAATTGCTGCTGTTTGATACCAAACAATCAACAATGGTTTCTGAAACAATTTCCAGCTTTAATTGTCACTGTTCATTCTAAATATAGACGTGCACATACTCTAGTAAGGAGTGTGTGTAAATGTGTGTGTGTTACCTGTTGTAAGGGTTCCTCAGCAGCAGAGCCTGGCTGCCTGTACAGCTGTCTGAAGGTGTGTGGCATCCGTAGACAGGAGGAGGAACAGGATACTGCTGCTCACCTGTAGTGCACGGACACACACACACACACACACACAATATATAAAATGTGCAAACGTTGTGCACTAAGAGGAGAGTGTATAAACTTCCACCATATCTCATCTCCCTTTAAACTCTGCCCTCTCCTATTTGTCTCCATTTTTTTGGCAGTTTCTTCTACAAATAAAGCCCCTTCGCTTCATGTTTCTCTGTCTGAGCTTCCCCAGCAGTGAAGTGAATGGCTCCCTCGACATTTCTCTACATTCCAAAATCCCTCTCAGCTCCGATTCGCCCACTTATCTTTGCTGTAAAAACCGGCAGAAATTTACAGCGACGGCTTCCTAAAGCAAACGCATTTAAATATTTACCAATAACATAGGCAGAGGAGGGATTAAAGGGAAAGGTGGGTGGATGAAAGCTGGGAGGAGAGGAGGAGACAAGGGAGTTTGTGTGTCAGGATGTCGCTGATTTATACCTCCGACAGACGAGGTCACTGCGGAGACGTCAGAATAAGGGACAAGACACTCCCTAGGTGAGGGCCATGGAGCTGCCATACAGACGCAGCTGTGCACTCACACAGGGGTTTTAAATACACACAGAGATCTACTATCCACTCTGGGGCATTGTTTTTTTTTTTTTTTAAAGAAGTCACTACTTAAAGACAAAAATATGAGATACCCTACGATATTAGAAAATCTAATACCGCTATACTTTATAATTTATTCTTGGATAAAAATGTTCTTTTTCCAGATCTGTGGCAGAAAGAATTTAGGATTAAAAGAAACACCCTGAGGCTTGGTTACAGCCCAGAAACCACCTTGTAAGACTTTCATTCAGCAAACAATGTAATGCCTGTTTGTAGTGGGGAAGAGGAACACCATGCACCTTTGAACTGCCCTGCAAAGGCAAAAACGGAGCAACTAGAGTATTTGGGCCTAAATTTAAACTTTCTTGGTTTCTGGTGGTTCTTTACCTCATTTAACAATTTCTTAAGCCATAGAATGTTTTGGGTTTTTTTCAATTTTAAAAACAGATTTTAAAATTTGGCAGTTATAGCAAAAAACACACCCGTAGAATCGCCATAATGCTAAATGGCAGTAAAGCAAGAGATGCTAGCAATTAAGTGAAAGCTAGCTCGTGAGAAAAGCTAGCATTAGCTTAAACTAAAGCTCATCATTACCACTTATTTATTTATGTGTGCTCATTATCGTAATTCAGTTATTTAATTGAAGCTGTGGCTTAATCCAATCATGGCAGAGAACAAAAAACAGCTAAACTCTACCAAAAGCTAACTAGCGTAGCAGAGTAGCCGAACTACCATCTCAAATTTGAACTCTAGAGGAATTCAGATGACTGTGCAGTTAAACTACCTTTAAATTACATATCTAAATGTATTAAATTGTAAATTCATTTACTATATTGATTTCAGTATAAATATTAATAGATGGACAGGCTGACACCTAGCAGAACAAAGGTACAAAGCTGAAAGAATACAGTACTATTAGCAGATACTGTGTTTTCTACTCACGTGCGGTATCTGCATTTTTTGTTATTAGGTTAATTAAGAAAATGAAACCATCACAACATTTCTATCTGTATGTGCTTAAAAACTTAACTTAAAAATTCCCTTTCCTCAACTTCACTGTCAAATGCATTTAGTGACTGAAGCCGTATAGCACTGGCATACTCATACGCGCTCTTACCCATAGTGCTCGGCTGAGTTAAAGCGTCTTCATGTTTGAAGGAGTGGTTGGAGAACTGCGAGCTGTGGTGTGTAGGAGTGTGGCCGTAATTACCGGCTCCATCGAATGCGACCGCGCTGTAACCTGCAACACAGGAATAAAAAGCAGTCAATACACAGAGTCGCTCGCCACCAGAGATCACACATGACCTCCTGAACACTGGAACCAGTCTGTATGGCTTTTATCAAAAGCGTATTAGACACCAGCTATAAGACATGAAGCTAGTGTTTTATTTCATCCCCCCCCCTAATTTGAAAGGAGGTATTATCACTCAATAAAAACTTTAAAATTAAAAATAGTTGGCATTTGTGTAATTTCATAGACATTGTAATTACAAAAAATAAAGAATTACTAAAAAAACATTTAAAAAAAGTTTGTCCCAAAGTAAAGTAACTGCTGCTGAACAGAGCGGAAGATGTGATGTGGGAGATTTTGATCAGGTCAAAGAGTCATAATAAAGTTTGGTGATTCTCCACAGAAAATCCCTGCACTCGTCTTCTCTGACGGTTACAGCCCATAGAGGGAATCCTCAATGATGATTTTTATAAAAAAAGATATGAAGAACTGTTTCCACAAATGTTTTGGAGCCATTTTGACAGATTCAATAACTATCAACATCATCATATTACTGGACAACCTTTATAAAATAGTTTCATTTTTTCCCAATGATTTAATGCTAGGTTCATTTTCCAACAAAAAGATCAAATGTGTGTAGTCTCTGCAGCTTTATACGTGCATACACAGTTACATATTTAGGGTATATTTTCCTTTTAACATGTAAAAGCAAAAGCGATGGAGCCTGCAGAGAGATGACACGACTGATATTGGTCTCTACTTGGGTAAAAAAAAATTCATTTTGTTTTATTATGTAAGATGACACAGGGCTCGTAAATACACAGCGTACACATGTTTACACATACAAACGCACATTAAACTTTTGCAGCATGGAGTAAGTGTGTAGGCTTCACCGTCACCGTCATCAGGATGCTGTTTTCTGACTGCGTAGCACTTAAGCTAGTGCATATAATTTCCTTCCTTCGACACACACACACACACACACACACACACACACACTGTTGTTGTTCAGAGGAGACTAGATCTTTGCCTGACATCCCAGACCAGGCCTGACTCATGGCTTAGACTGACCTAAAGGGCACAAACACAGTCCCATAAATCACCCACATGCACACACACACACACACACACACACACACAATCTCTCACTCTCACATACATGCTTCATTAATTAAAATGCAGCACTTTCACTCACTTTACTCGGTGAATGGTTTGGGTGAGAGTATAGGAAAAAAAACCTCATTAAACGTCTCCATTTATCTTCCACTCACCCCTGTCTGAC
>NW_023339762.1:3751500-3752464 GCF_004916995.1 Morone saxatilis | reverse complement strand
TCCGTGTGTGTGTGTAGGTGTGTGTGTAGGTGTGTGGCTGTGTGTGTGTCTGGTGGTGTGTATGTGTGTGCTGTGTGGGGGCGGGCTGCATACTTTTGTTGCCTCTTGGAAGTCCAGCACACTCGAGGTGACCAAATGTGTGTGTGTGGGGGGGGTGATACTTTTGTTGCCTTGAAGTCCAGCACTGAGGTGACAAGCGATGAGGTCAATTTGTATTCAAGTGGATAACCCCCAGACTGTTTTTTTCACATACTGAAATTCAATATGTGGAAATCTGCATCTTTAACACTCTAATAAGTTGCATTACCTCATGTGTATTTTATTTGTCACCCTGACAGTGTATTTATGTCCCTATTAGAATACAGTTTTCATACACTCTAGCTGTCTTTTACAGCTTCAAAGGCCATGTGATTATGTTTGTAGGTCTATTTCAAGCATTCTCTTTAAACACGAGCAGTGCTGATGTTAGCAGGTTATCATGTCTTGCTGCTGTAACAGTTTACTGATAAAACGTGCAGCCTTGTCGAAGCTATTTCACTCTTCAAACAAATGAAACATGAAAATATCTCCCTACATTTTTTTTTTTACTGCAATAAATAACCAAACAGGTTTAATTGCCCCTGCAGGCCTCTCTGAACAAGTAAACATTTTATGTCAAAATCCCTGCAGGAGGGGGTTAACAGTGACAGTCTCTATGACCCTCTCTGTTATCTGCTCTACTGTCCTGCTGTTAGTTTGTTTGCCTGTGCTCGTCCAGCCACAGCGGGGAGCAGATAGGACAGGTTAGAGGTCGGCTCAGCTCTTTGATTATAATGTTATTCCTAAATTATCTGCTTGATAAGCATGTTATTACTAATTAATCTGTTGGATCCATTATCCTACAGGGATTTGGTGAGGTCGGCAAGAAAAAGAAAAAAATGGCAGGTTAGGATAAAATATGCAGACTTGGAGAGTAATGGATTAC
>NW_023339762.1:3751256-3751400 GCF_004916995.1 Morone saxatilis | reverse complement strand
CTAAAAATCTTGGTTTCCATTTTTTTTCTGTTGTTTTATAGAATATACACGTCAATATTTCTTATCGATATTTAATTTCTCTTGTAACAGAAAGTAATTCAAATACATTACTTTAATATCGTGATACATGGATTAGGTTACTGA
>NW_023339762.1:3747546-3751223 GCF_004916995.1 Morone saxatilis | reverse complement strand
GTAATTAGTAATTGTATCTGATTAAATTTTTAAAGTAACCTTCCCACCCACTCCCAAATATTTATATGATTATAAATGTATTATAAGTTAAATGTTACATTGTACTAAATGCATTATGTGTTTGAATCCCATCATTGACCTTTGACATATTTCCATACTATGTTTCCTCTGACTGTGTATCACGTTATTTAGCAAAGCCGGAAAACAACTTTTAAACCAAAAAAACAAAAAACACTTGTGACTTGTTTAATCTGATTTTGCTCTCAACTGAAATTCTAATAGACCCTGTTTTTATTTTATTTTAGGGGTTTACACAAAAGACTGCAAGTAGGCCAAAAGAGCATGAGACTGATCCCAATCATAGATCGGATACGATAAAACACGACCATCACTTTTTCATTTTAAGACATGTTTATAAAAACGGAAACAAGATACGTTTGAAAAGGTCCATAATGGAAACCTCGGAATATGCTTCGTCTGTTTTGTGAAGATCATTTTGTTGATAATGTTTTTAGGTTTATGTGTGCGCAAAAGATGGTTTTATGTGTGAGAAGTTCTTTGTGACTTTTCTTTATTTGTGCCTCAGTGTGTGCTTCGGTTGTTTGTTGTGGCATACATATGCACACATGCTTGTATATAGGAAAAAAAATCTAATAAACATCAAAAATGTGATTTTGCAGACAAGAATAAATTAAATAAAACAAAGAACTGTGTGAGTTTAATTCAACTGAATTCACTTATCTCAATTCAGATTTAATAGAAAAGAGAAGAAATGAATACAAAATATTTCATCTTTTAAATTTAAGTTCAGTTTGAAATAAAACCAAATGTTGAGGATATTCACAGAAACCAGGTATCCAGGTATTTTTCAAAACTTCTTTTTTTTTTCCTAGACTAAAACTATTGCAGTGGTACATTAATACTGGACTCTAATAGCCAAAGTGACAAATTAGGGGCATTTCAGGGCATTGTCTTTTAACTACCTAACAGGACTAACTAACAGGACAGACATTTTTTTCTTGTGTACCTCAGTCTTCCCTTTTATTTCTAAAGATTAAAGATTTTTTCAGTCAGTAAAAACAGTGAAAGAAGAGAGGAGAATACATTTCAGACACATTGGTAGTTTGATCATGTTCAGCAGCTTCAACACAGACAACACTTGATTAAAAATGTAACTGTTAGATGTGCTATTCCATTTAGAATAAACTTTTCCCCTTGATCATTAAAGACGAGTTTAATATAAAGCTGAGCCTGGAATTAGTAGGATCCATGTGAATGTTTAAAATCTATATTGACAAAACATACAAGAAACTATATGAATGAAGAAAAATGAATGAAGACCATGAGTGCGTCATGGACTAAATTTTCATTAATTAAAAAATAGCAGGATAAAAGCTCAGATCCTCATGAAGGACCACAGCGACTCACAGCGATATGACTTACATACAATAGATCTGTTTTGTTTTTTTTCTTCTTTCTCTCAGCCGTGATTCATCTGGCTTGTTAGCTACAAGCATGGATACCTTTGGCTTAAACATTAACAGCTAAATACTAAAGTGATCCCTTTGTGATCGCCATCTAAGGAACAAGAACCATCAGTTCTCTGTGAGTCTGGATCACCTTTCTGAGTAGGCATCCAGGGCTCTCTCTGCTTTTTAAAGGGATTTCTCACTCACCTTATGTAGTTTATATCCTTGTTCATCACATTGATGCAGGGTGAAATTAGGCTGCACTAAGGCCTCCAGACAGTGAACGCAACACAACGCCAATTAAACAGTTTTGTACACAGGTGGAACACATCTATATGTGACTGACATCAGGTGGGTAAAAGCTCAAAGATGTGTAATGATCTACATCTACTGTCCTTTAAAGCTTCTGGGAACAAAAGTGTAAAATGAGAGATGAGTTTGTGACTGACCGACAGACAACACACACACACACACACACACACACACACACACCTGTCCTCCTCCGCCAGCCCTAACTGTCCTGGGTTGCGGGCGCCTGCTGTGTGTCCGATAGCAGGTTGTCGGTACGGTGGGTGCTGAACACCCTGCCTGGGGGGCGGTGGTGGTGCGGGCCGGCCACAGATGAGAGTTGAGTGGGGGGCTGGTGCCGGAGGTGGTGGCCCCCGAAAGCTGATCCCGTACCATGCAGGCCCCGGCCCCGTGAACTGACCTGAGTAAGGGAGGGAAGGCGCTGAGACCAGCAGTGAGGGTCTGGATGTCAAAGTTGGCCGGGGTCCAATGGTGCCCCCAGCTGGGGCTTTCCTGCATTGATAAAGGATGTGCGGCCCCAGGAGGTGTGGGGGTGCCCAGAGAGGAGTAAGGGCCCGAAGGCCGGCGGTGTGAGATCCAAGGCACGGACCCACTGAGGGCCGTGCTGACGGGCAGGCTGGGCCAGACGGGGCGGGGCACGCCGGGGCGGGGGCAACAGAGAGTTCAGGTCACCGTACGTCTTGAACCTTCATTGTGGCTCAGGGGGACAAAACTAAGGACAAAATGTAGGCCTATTTTTTTAATAATTGAAGTCTTCACCTTCCCGTTAGGGCCGGTTGCTAGGCTGTCTGGGGGGTCGCCCGGCGGGTGAGTCTGCATGACCCAGAACCAAATCAGACCCACACACCTCTAAATCTTTTCACACAAGCATCTGTTCTCTCTTTTCACAAGTCCTTCTCTGGTTCGTTTTTTGCCCATCAGTTGTTACGGACACCACACAAAGCTGCTCTGGAACCCTCAATCCGACAGAAGGTCATGGCGACACAGAAAAGTCACAGCAGTCAACTTTTCATCAAACAGCCAGCACGAGGGAGAAGAAATAAAAAAAATCACAGTTTCCGTCAACTAACAGCATGAAAGAGCGTTTGCTCGGGGAGATGGAGCCATTCAAGGAGGAGGAGAGGGGGGTGGGGGGGGGGGTCTGTTCAAATGCTCAGAGCTTCTCAAGTGGAATGGAAAAAAGAGTGAGGAATGAGGAGAGTGACCCTCTTATCCCCTCCACGCCTCATCCAAGCCCTAAGTATGTGATGAGTGTGATGATCGGGTGTTGGTTCTGTGGAGGTAGGAGGGTGGAAGTCAAGAGAGGATGGATGAAGGGGGACAGGAGGGCCCTCTGACGTGTCCATTCATGGCTACTGTAGCGCTGAAGCAGGGTACAGTGGCACACACGACGCGACCAAACGTGGTAGCGAGGGAAGAGGAGGAGCGGGACAGGCGAGGGAGGGGGTGTGGTGTGGGGAACGCCGCAGTGGAGGCAGAAAGCGGAATAAATACAAATCCTTAAATCTGTGTACATTTGGCTAACATGTAAATAAAACTTCTCCTCTTATGAAATTTATCTGGGTTGGAGACGAAATCCCATCGATATCCACATCTCAAATGTTGTTTAAGGTTATTAGAGCTATAAATCTTACTTTTACGCATCAGAGTGCTGATTCGTTTCAGCCTGCATTGGTGGTGTTGGCAGAATAATTACACATACGCGCACTTATTATTTTTTTTAACAGGTTTAATCACTAAAAAATAGCTATTTAAGTACGTTTCTAAATCGAAAAAAATCTCCATATGACATCTGATGATAGCCAGAATCCCGACCTTCTAAATTTCACTCTGGCTGAAACAATAAGTGAGGCACTGAGCGGGCCCTTCAGGACAGGGAGAGTTTTAAAGAAGAAATAT
>NW_023339762.1:3743119-3747446 GCF_004916995.1 Morone saxatilis | reverse complement strand
TTATTGGAATGTAGAAGCATCCCACACACACACACGCACACACACACACACCTGTCCTCCTCCGCCAGCCCTACCTGTCTGGTTGCGGGCCGCCTGCTGTGTGTCCATGCAGTTGGTCAGGTACGGTGGGTTGCTGAACATCCTGCTGGGGGGCTGGTGGTGGTGCGGGGCGGTCACAGATGGAGGTTGAGTGGGGGCTGGTGCCGGAGGTGGTGGTGCCCCGAATGCTGTCCCGTACCTGCAGGCCCCGGTCCCCGTGAACTGCCCTGAGAAGTGGACGGTGAAGGCGCTGAGACCGCAGTGAGGGTCTGTGTCAAGGTGGTGGGGGTCAGTGGTGGCCCCCCAGCTGGGCTCCTGCTTGATAAAGGAGTGCGGCCCCAGGGAGGTGTGGGGGGTGGCCAGAGAGGAGTAAGGGGAGGCGGCGGTGTGGAAGTCCAGGACGGGAGCCCACTGAGGGGCCGTGCTGACGGGCAGGGCTGGGCAGCCGGGGCTGGGGCCCGCCGGGAGCGGGGGCAGCAGAGAGTTCAGGTCACGTACGTCTGAACCCATTGTGGTCCAGGGGACAAAACTAGGACAAAAGTAGGCTATTTTTAAAATTGATCTGTCACCCCGTACCTTTCTACCTGTCTGTCTCCCTGCCTTGAGTCTGGCTGACCCAAACCCAAATCAGCCACCACCCTCTAAATCTTTCACTACAAGCACTGTTTCTCCTCTTTCACAAGTCTTCTCTGGTTCGGTTTTTGCCCATCAGTTGTTTACGACACCACACAGCTGCTCTGGAAACTCCTCAAGTCCGACAGAAGTTCATGGCGACACAGAAAAGTCACAGCAGTCAACTTTTCTCAACAGCAGCACGAGGAGAAGAAATAAAAAAAATCACAGTTTCCGTCAACAACAGCAGTGAAAGAGCGTTTGGCTCGGGGAGATGGAGTCCATTCAAGGAGGAGAGAGGTTTCTGTTCTGCTCAGAGCTTTCTCAGTGAATGGAGAAAGAGGAGTGCAGGAGTGAGGAGGAGTAGCCCTCTTTTCCCTCCACGCTCTCAGCCCTAAGTATGTGTGTGTGTGTGTGCGGGTGTGTGTCTGAGGAGGGTAGGAGGTGGAGTCAGGAGGTGATGAGGGACAGGAGCCCTCTGACTTCATTCATCTACTGTACGCTGAACAGTACACACACACACGCACAAACATTAGCAGGAAAATACACACCAATTTTGACCCCAGTGACTAAAACAAAAATAACAATTCCTTAAAATTGTTACATTTTGGCTAACATGTAAAAAACTCCTCCTCATGAAATGTTATGCTGTGTTGAGAGACGAATATCCCATGATCCACTCTGTTGTTTAAGGTTATAGAGCTATAAATCTACTTTACTGCTCAGAGGGCTGATCTTTTTCAGCTCATTGGGGGTCAGATATACACAGAGGCTTATTATTTTTAATCAGGAAGCATTAAACAAGCTATTTTAAGACGTTTCTAATCGAAAAAAATCTCCATAACATCCTGTGATAGCCTAGAATTCCGACCTTTAAATTCACCTGGGCTGAAACAGAAGTGAGCACTGAGGCCGGGCCTCAGGCAGGGAGACGTTTTAAAGAGAAATAACATGAGATCAAATACATTACCTCCTTCAGAAAATGACTGCAGTTTATTCAGGTTATATACTACAATTTATCCGCCGGATTGGATTTTTTAAATGATTTTTGATGGTTATGGGAAAAAAAGGATAACGGTTTCATTTCAATTGTAGGCAGATTCATTGTTACTGGTGCGCTTGATAATAAATCTTGTGGATTTAGGCCTCAGGCCTACCCTGCAGTTCGTTTATTTATTTTTTTGTACGTGTTTTAATTTTATTAACTGTAATTTAACCAATAGAGGCAGTAAAATTGTAATTTAAAAAAGGCCGTTATTCGTTTACAAAGGATTTATTACGACCTGAAAACTACCAAATAAATACATAAAATAAATAAAAGCGGACATCATTTGGTTTCAGTTAAATTAGTAAAAAAAAACATTATATCGGCCTATTTAAATGTATTCTTTTTAAACACTAGCCTATATATTATTATAAACTAAATGATAAATATTCAATAAATATTCAGCTCCAAGCCTTCGTGGTCGGTTTCTCTCTTAATTCCGCGCTCTCTCTGTTTTCTGTTCATTACCTGCAATGATACATGTCCACACACGTGTCGATGAGAAGTCCGTTTCTGTTATAATCTTTACCTGAGTGTGTGTGTGTGTGTGTGTGTGTGTGTGCGGAGCGGCAGTCTGGTTGAAGGGAGGATAACGGCTCATTTAATGCAAATATCATCTTCTAGCACCAGTGTGGAAGCGCTCAGGATAACACAGACAGACTTTAAGCTCCAGTTCATCTTAATAATAACCTCAACAGCCTCATAAGAAAATAAAATGCTGATCATTCATTCTTCCGTCACAGGAAAGGATGCTCTTAAATAAATGATCCTAACGCGCCAACATGATTTCAGCTTCATTAAAGTCGCAGCATAAACTTATTTTGGAACAAATTTAGTCTTTAATTGCTAACAATTTACTGTGTTTTTACATAATCAATATTAAAAATTTCATTATTTCTATCCTATTTGCTGACGCTTCTAAGGGAACCGTGGCTTTCAGTCTTGTCCTCATTGCTGTACTAAACTTCATCATGTTACAGTCAGGGCTAGAAACAGGCTGTTGTCCTGTTCATGACCCTCAGCCATAACTAACGCAGAGGAGAATATGGGACAACTATGATGAAGCATCTTCAGAAAAGCGCACTAACAAATACAAAAACACTTCCAGACAGATCTTTATTTCTAAAAACAAACTTCACAATGTGTAGCTCAAAATGAATTTCTTGTAATTACACTGCCGATTCATGCTGTGATAGGATATTTTTAATTTTGTATTTTTTTATAGTTTAATTACATTTTCACTAAAGGAGGTTTATGAATAGTTTAAGTTTTAACATCAACCTGCTCAGGGATATCAGGCTGAACCTGGCTCATTCACATCATATATAACACATATTAATGTGCATTGTCCCTGATTAATAATGTCTAAATGAACAAGTACCAGAGCAGAAAACCTGTCTGTCTGTCTACTGTGTGCATTTTGAAATGTTGTGAGTAGAATTGACAGGTCTGATAAGCGAGTTGTGTTTGTTAATTAGGCTTAGTGACACACAGCAGACTGTAGCTTGAGAAGAGAAGTGACAGAAAACCTATGATGTAATGTTTCTGATGTACAGGGCCATTTTGAGGCTGAGGTTTGGTTTACTGCTCTTTGCTGCTTTGTTCAGTCAGAACATCCAGGTTTGGGCAGGAGGAGGAGCTGGATGAGAGGAGCAAGTGGCAGCCACCACAGCTGTCTGTGAAAGGCTGAGGCAGGAAGATGAGGGGAAAAAAAGATTTGAAAAAATATAATCAAATTAACTAAACCCCCTGACATTCCATATAGTTCTGTGTATTATCACGATTTATTATTTATGCTAATAATATATAACATTCTGGAATCTTATTTGCCATGCCTATCTTTCTTTTTGAAATGTGTTAATTTCAACTCATAGAAATTAACACATTTGTTTAAATGAAATGTAATGTTTCTGAATACAAATGTAATAATTATTGCATTATAAAACTAAGAATATATTTATTATTGCTTTTAACCAACAGTAACAGCTGAAGAGTGACAGGGAGGGAGGGAGAGAGAGAGGACACGACATGCAGCAAAGGGCCACAGGCCAGAATTGAACCCTTGGCCACAGCAGCAGGGACCCAGCCCCGGCTCATGGGGCACCAGCTCTACCAGGCGATCTACCCAAACGCCCCCATCCACCTGTTTTTATACATATTTTCACTTTGCATAAAAAAACACAAATGAAAATTCTGTAAATTAGACCAAAAAAAAATATTGAAATATTGCAAAAAATATTTTTATGCTTGTCTGAGGTAGTCAAGTTATTGTGTTGATAAAAACAAAATGTGTTGAAGTGCAATGGAAACAGCGATACTCCCACTTGGCTGAAGAGGTAAAACATTTCAGTAGGCAAAAACATCAGATCTGTCTGGAGCGATGAGGAGACAGCAACCTTCCTCAATACAAAAAAAAATTCAAAAATTTCCATTATGTTTCTACATGATTTCCCATTATTTCCTCAAACATTATTTCCCATTGTTTGAGATTGGTGTACTTTTAATTGAGTCATCTCATTGTGTCTTCTTATATTTCTTATATTCACATAACAGCAATTAATAAGCATTTTCATTTGCCCTAAATTTGTCTGGAAATTCAGCTAAAGGTTCAGTGTGTAACACTGAGGAGGA
>NW_023339762.1:3740954-3743073 GCF_004916995.1 Morone saxatilis | reverse complement strand
ATGTAGGAATCATTGGGTTTTCGTTACCTAAGAATGAGATGTTTATATTTACAGACACCACGGGTCGCCTTCAATGGGGTCTGCTATGTTTCTACTGTAGCCCAGAATGGACAAACCAAACACTGGCTGTAGATAGGGCCTTTCACGGTTTTCACACATTTCGCGGCCACCGTAGTTTCTTCTAAACACTTCTCATTCCCAAGTCATCAAATACAGAAGCCAGCCGTGTTCAGTGAGTTGCAATCAGCAACTTTACCGCTACATACCATTAAATCCTACACACCAGCCCATTAAAATCTACGCCACGTTTTCTCAGAGTCATCACCTAGTGGCCGTGGTTGAACTACTTCAGCTTAAAGCACGTCACACATGAAAGATTCAAAGTTCTTCAAAGAATGCAGCATCTACAAAATCATTGGTAACTACGGTATGGTTAAGTTCAGGGAAACATCATGGTTACAGTAAAAATAATCAATTGGGACGTGAACTCTGACCTCCACTCCCATACTTCCCCTGTACAGTGAATAAAGGGCACTGCTCCCCACGCTGGACATAAATCATGCACTACAGAAAATCCTCCAGTTTTAAATGTTCTTACTTGGGACGAGTCAAATGGCTTATGACAGTACAGTGTGTATTTCACCAGGTAGCTTTATTAGCTCATCAATAAGCTTATACTATCCAAGTCTAATAACCACCAGCTGGCTAACCTTTAGGTTTAATAACCGATGAGAACAGACTGTGTTGTTGCTTTAGAGAAGCTCATATAAACGGGGAAAGTTTGTAACCAAACTTCAAAGAATCAAATTTTTGTTTTCTGACCTTTGCCTATCTTCCTCTCATACATACTGTGTGTGTGTGTGTGTGTGTGTTGTCCTTGAGCAATGCCACTGCTTCTGATCCAAGACCGTAGGCCTATTTACGGTTTATCTCTCGCTGACTGATGAACCTGGTTTTGCCAGCTGTCTTGTGGCCATGGCAACCAACAAACACGTAAATACATAGCACCACGCAGTATTCTCAATAACTTTCACTTTTGGAAAATTATTTTTAACAACCGTCTACAGAGCCTTCCTTGTCAGATTGTAAAACAAATCACATTTGGAAAACAAACACAAAGAAAACATCAATGAAAAAGAACCGGACTGAGGAAACACAATCTGCAAAGCCACTGGGACAGATGTTTCAGTGTCAAACAGCTGGACACAGTTAGTCTTCAGCATTATTAACTGAAACCTTCTCAAACAAGTCTTCCAGTTTGAACATGATGTCTTGATTTTGGGACACATTTGTATTTTTCCCGAGCTTGTGTGCTTCCCATTCAAGACAAATGGATGTTCAGCAGGCCAAAGTCACTGGCAAACTGCCACTGGTGGACACAAACACATACATACACAGACTGCCTGGAGCATTAAAGTATCGCACTAACGTGGGTTTTCCCCTTTCATGTCGGAAGTGTCCACTCAGCACTTTTCTTCTCATCATGCTCTTCCCCTGGAACCAATTACAGCGCTGACATGTCTCAATTTGTTTTACACACTGACTGTACATCAGAGGAGGCGGGGTAGGTACAGTCAGACGGCAGCAGTGTGTGTCATTGTTGATCGTTTGTGTTTGTTGCGTACAGTCACTGTGTGCAGGTAAATTCGGTTTATTCACCTTATTTTAATGAGGCTGAATGCTTAGATCATATGTATCAATCAACCACAGGAAACAGTGGTATTTACCACCACACCCCAGATTGTGTGGGCATTTACTCTCTGCGTGTGTGTGAGTTTGGGTGTATCTGTGTTAAACTGATGAGCAGAGATAAATGGTGACTTCACCATCTGGAAATCTAGTCTGGCTCTCTGCACAAAGAACTGCTGACCCATGATTCAACTCTTCAACTCCGCAAGGAACAGAGAGAGAGAGAGAGAGCGAGAGAGTAAGGGTAAGGAGGCGAGGACGAGGGAGGCGGGAGGAGCGCTGTGTTAAAAGTGCTTGTCATGAGGAGAAGAATCAGTGTGTCAGACTACTTTGTTCAGCCATCAACAAGGGGCCTGGAAATAAGAGTACATGTGCACATATGCATAAACACTCATACAGACTTGCGCTCTCTCTCCCTTTCACACACACA
>NW_023339762.1:3723098-3740921 GCF_004916995.1 Morone saxatilis | reverse complement strand
ACACACACACACACACAGTCTGCTTGCTGTTTTAGTTGTGCACATGACTTATGTTGTTTCCTTCAGAGCCAGGCAGTGGCTGACATGTAGGGAATAAAATGGATGTTATGGTAATGAAGTGTGAGTCTGTATGACTGACATGCTATTCTCCCTGCACTATATACTGTATAAAACATTCAAATGGGAAAGGTAAATGTATATGCTCTGTGGCTAAAAGAAAATGCTGACCAATACAACTAAGGTGATCCGTCTGAATGGTAGGGGTAATGACTTATCTTCCTTTATGTTTGCTAGCTGATTCTTACTAACAGTAGGCCTATAAAGCACTAAATGATGAACAAACAACAAACAGAAATGTGATGAACCCACTGAGAGTTATCATTTAACTCTACAGCTGTACATAACATTTTATCCTTACGATGCTCCGCCTCGGCACCTGAGAAAATTCTTGCACCTGCATCGTCTCCCTCTGAAACTCAGCAAGAAGAGCGGGAACCAGCTGTGTTTGTGGTTGGAGGGCTGCGCACGGACTTACAGAACTGCAGTTAATACCATTTTTATTTTGTATGTGTTGAGTGGGCTTTGCTATTGGTTAAAGCCTTGTTGAAGGCCATAAGGATTTGGTGTACTCTCAGCTTGGCCTGAACTAAAACTAGTTCTAACCAAAAAGGCCAAAAGCCAAAAAACAACAGCCATCTGAGCACCACCTGTCTCACGCCAGCAAAAGCTCCAAAAAGCAACGAGGTCCCCCCGGACAGTGCACCATGTATTGAATGAGACACAGAACCAGCAGTCTGGTCCCAGAGACATGACTGCACAAAAGTCGAAGGCAACCAGACAGATGTCCTCCACTGAGAAAGAGCTGTCAAGGACGTGATACCCCTAGTGCCCTCAGGCCCACTGGGGGAGCGTGACCCATCGCCTCCTAGTCCCTGCAGATCGCATCACAAATCTAGTGAGCAGCCTGCTGCACAGAAAGAGGGGTCCCTGTGTTCAAAGACTGTGGCCGATGACCAGCCAGCCGGACCTCCTGAAAGCAAAACCTGCTCCATATAGGGACACAAGGTGTGCAACTGCTCCTTCTCCACAAAGACAGGGCACAGGTCAAGTAAATTGTAAATGGTAAACTTATATATCCCGTCAGTAGTCACTGGTGGAACATTTGGAAAGACATCTTAGCTAACAGCTCCGACTTAAAGAGCAATTTTATTTCATTTTTCCATGCTGTAAGAAATAAATCCAAAGTTATGATTAAAAGTAGAAACCACTGTTAATAATTGGAATGCTTACTAGGGATTTGGGGCATCGTTAATATCAATGTTATATAACAGCTTGCTCCGCCTGAAAATAATGATAATTACTTAGTAGCTTGTTAAAATAAAGAGAGCCAAAGCTGTTCCATCCCATATAAAACACACCATGTGCCCTTGGTGTAGCAAATGCCCTCACAATCTAACACTCCTTCCAGCTTCAGAGAGGTTGACTGTTGAACACAAAGATGTGTTTGTGTCTTTTGTTCTGTTTTTTGCTGATAAATGTACACTGATCCATCATGATAAGCCTTGTGATGTCTGATAGGACAGAAATAAGCCAGCAGCACCAAGAGGGACAGCCACAGAGACATGTCGAAGTCAGCCCTTCCCTTGTTCTTTTTTTCCATCTTTTCGTATTTCTTCCTCAGGAACACACAGATAATGCCCCCCCCCCCTACTCTCCATATTAACATGGCTGCCTTCTGTCCCAGAGGAGCACTCAGGCATCTGACCAGTCGACCAATCTGGTTTGAAGATTGATGGCCCCCACGGCCAATGGAACACATTCCTGCTCAATGAACAACAAATTATCTTCAAATGAAAACTCGACTACCTTACCCCCAGTGCTTTCTCTAGAAACACAGAGATCCCAGTGACCCGGAAAATATTTTGTTTTTCCACACGCATGTTAAGGTGGAGCACCTATAAATTAAGGACTACATCACTGTCGCTGGGCCTTTTCTTGTCTGTTTTTTTTCATTTCTCTCTCAAATTCACACACACAAACTGAAAGAAAACATAACCTGCTTTTAAAAGCCTTCTGCTGCACAAGTAGCAATAAGTTTCACAAACTCTGTACATGCAAAAAGATGTACTTTTTAAATAATGTAGACCTTTTAAGGAATTTCTGGAAACATTCTAAAATTGTGAATCATATACTCAGTGAAAGATCAGTGAATTCTAATGTGAAAACATGCTTTAACTAATGATCCAATTAGTTTTGATGCACAGGTCTGAGCTTGGGGCTTTATGTAAAAACATGTACCTTCTATATGTATGCGTTTCTGTGACCCCAGGTGCATTTTGTGCTTCTGTCTGTATACAATATTTATATAGCCCTCTTTTGTTTCAGCAGGTTGTATCTGAATCAGCTGGGCCCAGATGGTTCCTCTCTGCTCTCCCTACTAGCAAGCTGTGTATGTGTGTGTGTGTGTGTGTGTGTGTGTGTGTGTATCCTCCCATCTGAGCTATTTACTGATATGAAGGAGCTCTTCCACATACAGCTGGCTAATGATATGGCAACAAGAGATCACCTTCTCTTTTTTTAAAATCCCTAAGAGAGACAAAAAGAGATAGTATTGGGAATAGACAGCAGTTCCTCTTGGTCTAGGGCTTTGCTCTCTTCCTCATGCTATGCTGCTGGTCTTGGCCATATTGCACAGCAGACTGATCTGAACAAAGTTGAGAAATTGCATGTCTCTCAAAGACACACCCATAGTAACTTCCAAAAAACCCCTGTTGTACCATTATAATATCAGAAGATACAGCAACAGAGGAATACAGCTGAGAGAGTCCAACAGACGAGAAAACGCTCATCTTGTTTTATGTTTTAATTCTCAGAAGAAAGTGAGGAAAATTCTATAAACTGTCCAAAAAGGGGGGTGTCAGGAGGGAAGCAGGATTATGAAGAAAGATGAGCTACCGGTGTTACGAAACTGAATCAGCAACAATTTTTTGAGGCGGTTGGACACTTTGCATATTAAAGTTGGCTCAAACTGTGCACAATTCCACTGCAACACTCCCTAGGTTTGATGACTCACAGATTAGAGGCAGAGAAAGATGATGAGGAGAGGTTATGCACTGGTCACACACATTAAACACAGGTTAACGGCACATGTATCATGGCCATTTCAAGTGACGGGCAGGAAACTGGAATCTAATGTAAAGAAAAAGAATAAAAAGCAACTCTCTACAAACATACTGAGTCAGAATCTAAAGTTGGTATGAACTATTTTTAAGCTTTTGTGCATTTTTTTTGCCGACACTGATAATTAATTAATGGTTCTGAGTGAACTAAGTGACCTTCAACCTCTGAATAATGTTTTCTTTGATCAATGTCGGTCTCAAATTTACAACCCGCAGAGGATAGAGACGCTCCCTGCAAACACAGGTGGTGAACTGGATTCCACTGGACTCTCTATCTGGACTATCTGAGTAAACAGCCACCTTGCAAAGAATATTATTCTTATTCTGCGGGACTACACCCAAGACAGAAAAATACTGAGAGAGTGGTACTACCAGCTGCAGTTTCAGTTATTAAAACGCACAGAAATTCAGGCAGCCTTGAATCAGCTGCAAACACACACAGACACACACACAAATACTCAAAGGAGCTGTATGACTTGAATTAACTCACGAAAGTTAATTTGATTTTTTAGACCTCTGCTTTTTCTACGGAGACAGTCAGTTTGTTAGCTAAGTTAGATGGTTGCACGCGTTTGATCAGAGCTTTTTCTGCTAAAAACAACTGGCTGCTGCTGCTGCTGGAAACAAGGTTTTGTTAAGAGTGGTGAAACAGAATTAAACTTTTTAAGCTGCAGGTCATAAAACCAAAATAACTTGCTAAAAGACGTTAAAACGCTTTGTACATCTAAAGGGAAGTGCAGATCGATGATAATTCTATGTGGGTTCGTCACAAAGAGCAAATGCTTTCATATTGCACCCTGTCAATTGATCCACTAATAATATAAATATATTAATAATTGCAGCTTTACAGCACAGATATGAGAATTATAGATGTTCTCATCTCACTCTCGGAAAGCAAACAAGCATATTCCAAAAAAGTTTAATTAACGTAATGTGTTGTGTGTGTCTTTATTGATTTGTAAATGATACTCTAATGTCTTTCTTTTCATCAGCTGGCAGATATGTAATTTTGTTATGAAAATGATATCAGCCAGTGTAATGGAATAAAGAATACCCTCACTAAAAAAAACAGCAATAACTCACTATTAATGTACATGAGAGAAATTTCCTGTGTTCTTTTGGAAGTGTTGATTTCCAAAAAACAAACGAGCAGGCTTTACTGATGTTTTTGTCAAGGCAGATGTGAAAGAGAGGACAGAGGGAGAGGTAGAAATATACAGAGACAGTCACACACACACACACAGATGTGGTGTTGCTATCAGCTTTAGCAGGCTGTGTGAAGTAAGTTATGCTCTGGTTGTTGCAGGCAATTCTTCAAAGATACTATCTCTGTCTCCGAGTGGATGGCTGAAGAAAGAACTTCTAAATCAGTATGTATAGATATATTTTCAGAGTTGAATACTGGAGCAACAAATCACAGCTCTGTCCTTAATATCCAGCCAAATCCACAGACACAATCTGAATCTGCAGACATGAGTTAATATACGTCTGAAAATGGATCCAAACATTTGACCGACTTGAGATGCTTTTGATTTAACTCAACAGACACTTTTGATGCTGAAACAGAACTGGTGATTCATCAGTATCCCGTAAAATATTTTGTTAACTACAGCCTTGTGGTGGTCATTATCATACCATCTATCAATTCAAACAAGAATGTAGCCTGTGGAGACTTATCCTCATTTAACTTACATACGTTTTTCAACCACGTATACTATGAATCTCCACAATAACATTAATTATTGTATGAAACTCTGGGGAGACGTGTAGGTGGTGTTTGGCCTTCTCAAGGTCATGTTCAGAGGAAGTGTAGATATTGGGATGGAAAAAAATACAAAGCAGACTTTATATAAACACACAAAACCAGAATTGCCTCTTGTCTGATAAGGATAGTCTGCTGGTAAAACAAAGCTTATAAATAGCGGGAATACACAGATCAACCTCTGTCTACCTTCAGCCAACACTTGACCCTTTCTAAGTTTCTTTAGGTTCTGATAACTTTAGTCTGTGCCCTAAAACATACAACAAATCCAACTAAGCCATGCCAACTTGTCAGGTTCTTGTAAGCATGAAAAAGGATCAAACGTATCAAACAAAGTGAAATGCAACAAAGTGTGAGCAGTGAAAGTTACCCAGTCCAGGCTACAGCCCCAGTGGGATCTGATGGCTGGGTGTTGATGGACAGTGTTGGGCAAGTTCACAATTTACACGAGCTGACTCAAAGTTCGGTTTACACAGATCAAAATTAACTAGTTCACATTGTTAGATCACAATTTAAAATTTTGAAGTCCCAAAAAATTAACAGTTCACATTTTTTTCTTTCTTTCCTTGTCTTTGGACTTTGCATTAGACTCTGTCGTGGTGAGTGTCAGTCATTCGTTAATAATCTAATATTAGCTAGTGTTGCACACTGTAGGGAAGCAGAAAGAGTAGGCAATCAGGAGCGTGCATAAACATCAGTCAAATTATTTAGCATTTTTGAAATCTGACCCGCATCCCCACAAAGAAACAGAAAAAACAGTCCACAGGCAACCGAGAAAGTTGGAGATCTCATTCCTGAAGGTCCTGTTAACACATTGGCAATATAAAGTCGTTAATGCGTACAAATAATATGTAAAGTGTGTCAAAAACTTACATATGAAACCTTTCCTATACATGTAAAAAGCAAAAAACTTTTTGTTAGGTCTGTTTCCTCCCACTCTTCCACAGTGGACTAACTACTTGACTCTCAGGCTCCAGTGATCCAATATTGCCCTCCATCTTCATCTTGTCCTTGTCACCCGCTCATAATGAGGCAGAGTCAGTCAGCCAACCAGCACAATAAAGTAGCTAACAGGGAGACAGAGCGGGGCAGATGACCCTGCTGGCAAGAAAACTAAGAAAAGCACTGAAACAGATATCAACCAGAGGAAGGACTGCATATGTGTGTGTTGGGTTCACCGGCTGGTCAATTTTAAGTGTTTCACAAAGAGGACAAAAAAAGCAACATTCTTGGCTTGTCCACACATACAAGACACTACAAGAAAAGGTTGAATCTAGTAAACCAATGAAACTTTGTCCTTTCCTTTGCTCTCTACTTTAACTGAACAGAAATGATGCTGTTTCAATCATCATGGCCTCTAACCTATTATAGTCCGGTATAGTTTGCAGCCTACACATACTGCTATGATTACCTTTAGCCAGCAGGTTTATTTGAATTTTCAGCCAGCTCTGTTTTTAAGGTGTATTTTTAATTTTTGTTCCTAAATGGAGACTTTCAAATCTGTCTGTGGTCTGGAAATTGTTTTCTTTTTGTTTTCTATTTCTTATTTTTTCTTTAAAAGATATCCTCACTTAAACGGTTATCTCACAGATAATGTAAAAAAAACTGTATTTTTGTTATGGTCAAGTTTTAATTATGGCATCTATTCTATGGTTTTCGCCATCATTTTGGCATGTTGGACAGGTACGAAACACTAAAATACCCATGAGCCTCGGCTGCTGTTACTATTGAGAAAAGCTAGCTAGAGGTGTAAATCTTTTCAACACGCCTGTTAATTAACACTGCCGTAGAAACTGTAAAATAATTAACTGTAATTATACGTTGATGTGCACATAAGCACAGTGGCGTGGTTATTTTTACACATTTACATACATTTTTAAGTGCCCTGTTGCTGCTTGTTCAACTGCAGATGGAAGCATTCAGGTGGCTGCACAGAGAGTCGCCACAATAAAGAAAAGGCTGTTAAGAGCTGGTAAGAAACATTTAACTTCTTCCGTCTCATTGCCATAATCAGAATACAACTCTTTTTGTCTGTGTGATTAATGTCAGCTGGCTGAAGAACATAGAATGAAAGTGGTGAGGTTTAAAGGGGTGCGCCTTCACATAATAAAGTGAACAAAGTATTATAGAACACAAGTGCACTGAGCTGTTGACCCGCTCTGTGCAGGTGGGCAGCAGACCACACAAAACACACTCTGTCTTGGCTCCAAGACTGCAGTACGCCGCTGAATTGGCATTGCACCATCCCCTACCACACCTCTCCTCCCAATGGACCACAGGGCGAGTCACCAACATACCAAACTGGCACAGTCTAGAAAATATCCTTAGTGAGCCACAAGTATAAAAACTAGATAGAACTGGATTTGACAACCATGGTGCCCTGCCAGACAAACACCCCCAGCTTTTCCATTCTGCCGTCATCAGCTCTTAGCGTGTGTGTCTCTCTTTACAGTACAGTACATGCATGTGGTCCCATTTCATTCAATGTGGTCACTGGATGGAAGCATGAGTGTACCTGCGGTTTTGTTACAGCGTGTGTATTACGGTGTGGGGGGAGGGTAGCTCAGTCATGCGGCCTCCTGCTGCAGAGTGACCGCTCAACGCTGCTCACTGTGATGAAGTACCAGACACATTCCAACACTTTAATAACAAATGGGCTGACAGGGAATGATGATGGCGAGGCATGGGCTCAGTCATCATGTATAATAATAGATCATTTTAACACTGTGGTTTGGAGCTATAGTCTGAATGTATCTCATGCTGAGACAAAGCTTTGGTGATGGGAGATTACAATACATTGAAAAGCATTTGGAACATTGAGTTAGCTCAGCAGAATCATCGCAGACTGTTCCTGACTTTAATTTAGCTCACAGTAATAATAAGAGCCTGTGCCGCCCAGTAGGAGATTGTTCTACTTTCTTGCAGTTGTCTCAACATCTCTATCTTCTATCTGTTTTCTTTCCATCACGACTCCCTTGCAAGTCCCAACCTTCTATTTCTAGTTCCACATGTTGCTCTTGGAGGACGGCCCGACTTCACTTCCGAACCACACGAGAAAACAAACACTGTTCGTCTTTATCAGAGAGATGACCACAGTGGCAGTGGGCAAGAGCTCCACCGATCTGAATCTGATGACCTCTGACCTCATTTTTCCCGCCATCTGACAGGTCATTAAGGGCCGGACTGAATGCCATCAATCAACAACTAACAGATTACCATCGACTCACAATATTACCTCCCTCCAAATACTTATTTGAAAGCAAAAACACTTTATCCATCATTTTATCAATTAGTTATCAACTGAATATTTTCAGAAAAAAAGAAAATGAACCCACAGTTATAGTACTAATCAACCCTGTGACCTTTATCCACCCCCCTAAAGATCTGTTCTTCACAATCTCAGTCTGCATATAATTAGCAAATTCAAAACATCAACATTTACATAAATGGACAGTTCACAATCAGCTAAACAAAAAGAGTTATCTACAATGGAAAATGTTTACCAGTTATGAAAAACCATTAAGATAGGAAAAAACATGAGAACAAATAACAGACAGGCACTACAGGAAGTGAGTAAATCAAAGCCCTGACCTCTGTGTATCAGTAAATCAGCCGTTGGAGCCATTTCTAAAATTACTGGTCAACAGAATGTGAATGTTGAAAATAGAAAAATGAACCTTGGCTTTAAAACACTAAAACACAACCTGTAGAGAAATGTAGTCGCAAATATCTACAACAAAAGCACTGTGACCACACAGGATTGAATGTATAATTTTAAAAAGAAGGAGGAGGAATTGTGAATTTAAATACAGTCGGATACTGATAAATGAGACCAACTGTAGTATTTTGTTGGAATGGTGGACCCCTTCCCCGGCTGTGGAGGTGAGTACATTTGCATTATTACGTTCAACTATTGTTGTGGCTCCCCTTTGTTAAATATGCAGTGTTATGGTGGTCAATATGCAACCATAACAACCCACAGTATGAGTCTGGGGTCAAACTATTTAAAAGTAACAATGAAATGAAAAATGACTTTCGCACCTTCAGTAATCATCCACATCACAACCTTTAACAATATATGAAAAACTTACTAACATTTTTTAACATGCACTCTTACATTCTTCCAAGTGAAAATAACATGTCATGTTGGTGTATTTTGGATGTCAACCCCTAAAAATTTAGTTTCCTTCTTCTTTACATAAAGAGATATCCTCCCAAATCACAAAGATTAAAAATAATGGTATAAACACTTGTATTGCAGTCCTGAGAATGGATATCAATACTGAATCGATCTGACAGCAGCTAATTAGGAATAACATGGCGAGACACAGCCACAAAGTATTATATTAAATATTAAAAAGCCTTCATGATTCCACTCTATCATGTCCTACCCCAACATCTCATTATAACCAGAAATACATAGAAAAAAGTCATGTTTCTTCAATACAATGTTAACTTTTTGAACGATCATTTGGATCCCACTTGGCATCACCAAAAACTACTTTACATTAGAGGAGAGGAGAGAGGAGGCAATTACCAGAACGGTCAGTATTAGACCGTCACGTGCACAGAGGGAATTTAACATTGTCTCATAGGGATTACTTCCCTGTCATTTTAATATTTATAACTTTGACCATGTTCAAACTGAAACTGTAGCAAGTGAGGGAAAAAATAATTATTACCCTCTAGTGAGATGGTTAAATTTCCATTTCAGTTGTATTTGTTTTGTCCTGTTATTCGCTCTTTATCTCCTGGGTCTTGCCCCTGCAGCATACCAGGGGGTCATCCAGACGTGTCCCCCAGTTGGGAAGGCTCTCTCTGGGCGGAGGGCAGTGGGTCTTTGGGCAGACCAAGCCAAGGATAACCTCAGAGGCCATGGGCCGTAGAGAGTGGGAAAATGACACTAATGGAATCATAATAGAGAAAGACATTCATCTGTGTCCCCGCTGCCTTACTATCAAAACAAACAGACCTGAGCTGTATCTGAGTGGTTAATGGGCCAGTCAGTGGGATTACTTGTCCATTTTTAATCATGACTGCCATCACTTTCCCCTGCCTCCAGCACCACTTAAAAATGATACAACAAACATTCTAGGCAATAATAGGCTCTTTTGCTTTGATGACTTGATAACTTTCCCCCACCATTACATGATCCCAACAACAATATACTGATTTCTAACCAACTATATGATGATCAAGGATGTGTCATCACCCACTTTCAGAATTCAGCAGTACATGAAATCTGAGGACAGACTGGATCTGCACAGTAGCTGGCAACAAATCAAATACTGGACAGATTTCACGGCAACAGATCTCAGAAGACCAAGACTAGCTAACTCGCCAAGAGAGGCAAATCTGGCAAATCTCATCTTGTTGGGAATTGGCCAAAGCAGTTCTGTCACACATAGCAACCTGCTTTCATGGACTCAGTGATCAGTGAGGGTTCGGTGCACAGGTGCTTTAATCTTGTGTACAGCCTCAGGTGGTTGGACTATTCACATCACTTGTCCCCATAGGTCAGTCCCTTTGCATAGAACACGTACAGTAACTAGGTAGAGAGAAAGTAGTCTCAATAGGAGTGTGTATACAGAAGGAGAGACATGCTGCCATGTTTGAATAAAATCCAGCTACATTACATCTACATGAGCCTTTTAACGTTCCTTTAGGAAGTTTGAATAGGTTCACCTTTTGCCTTCACATTCTCCTATTAATGCTTCAAAGTTATTAATGGTTATTACTGCTACGCTCAATGTGCACAGTTAAAATTCATAAACATTTTTCAAAGTCAGGAGTATACACAAATCACACATTACATGACACCCAGGGTTTATTGTTTCAGCCTCACAGGTCCCATCTATTTGAAACAAAATCTAAGAAAACAAGGTCAAACATAGCAGCCGTTGTCTGTGAGTTCAAGCTGTGGTTCAATGTCAAAACAAGAAGAGCACAACAGTTTTGTTATGGACCGAAAGGCCTCCAATCTCTGACATTTCGTAACCGGTAACTAAATACATTTGTAGCATAATGGAGCTTGGCAGGTCGTTGTGGGCTTGTGATTTAGAGGGCAGTGTACGTGTGTGAGTCTCAAAGACCTCATGTGAAGTTCCTTAGTGTTAATACATTTGTAATGTAACATTTTCTCACAAATGCAAAACTGGCATCGTGGAACAAGACAATGAAAAGCAGCAAAAGAGACAGAGTGAGAGAAAGAGACAGAGTGAGAGAAAGAGACAGAGATCATGGTTGGTTGTGACAGGTTTATGGGATCTCCTGGAGTGAGAAAGAGTTCTCCATCATACCGACCGCGAGCAACCCGCTGAGGGAGGGACTCACAGACCGACACCTCCTGTAGTCTGTGTGTGTATGTGTGTGTGTGTGTGTGTGTGCATGTGTTTGTCTGTGTCCGTGTGACCTAGACCCAAGCTTTAGGCCCCCTACTCCATCAATAACAAAATGGCTTCATCTTCTGGGGTGAAGTGAATGTGCAGAGACAACCCACACACACACACACACACACACACACACACACTCTAACACACACATTCCTGTAGATATATAGGCATCAGTGACAGTGTTGGTCTGTGGGAGGACCATGTACCCATAAGAAGTTAAAGCCTTCCCAGGAAATCAGAAACGTATGTGTGCCGCCACGGTGGTCCTCCGTGGAGGATAATTCTGTCACAGGCACAGTCCACAGAGTCTCACAGAGCCAACCGGCTCTTCTATCTCTCACTTCATCCTATCTTTACCTCTCTTATCCTTTCTCTGCCTGTACCTCTGACACATTCTTAAGGGTTCACAAAGATTCTTTATGGCACGGACCCTCACTGTACTCACATTAGGTCACAGAGCACTTTTAGGTAAGATTATGTCTCAGGTACTAGCCTTGAAGAGAGCCAGACTACATCCTTTTTAATTCCATTTTCCATTTTAGTCTGGAAAACATCCACTGAAAAGCAGCTGAAAACTATGATATCAGCAAACTATGGGGAGTAGTTCAGGTGATAACGTGCTTTATTCAGCACCTGCGATTTCAATGAATAGTTTAGGAAAACTTTTACTTTTTTCCTGTTTGAGAATCAGAAGCCAGCCCAGCAAAAGGTGCATTCGTCCAATTATGTGAAGAAAGAGTTCAGTTGCTGGAACCCAAATTGAGATAATTTTGAGATAATTGGTAGCCACTATCTTTTTTTTATTTTATAAGTAATACATTTTTCACAAGCCATAGTGTGTTCCATCACAGAGGATGTATTGCTTTTTTTGGTGACTTCAATGGAAAGGATAAACAGCATATTTTATTATTATTTTTTAAATGTATTACCTTCTGAAATAATGAACATCTCGGTTAGGTTATTTTATTCTAAAAGATCAACACCCTTGTCTGCTGTTGCGCAGTAAAGTATAAAGCTTTTGTGTAAAGGAAGAAATATGTAGGATAAATAAGTCTGGGCTATAGATGCTGTTGTTGAAGACATGAAGACATGTCTATGAATGTCTAAAAGTTCAAGTGGTAATGATTTTAGTAATTATAAAATATAGAACAGGGGACAGACAAGAGCCCACTCAGGAAGTCTTGGAGGTCCCTGGACCCCACTCTCAGAACCACTTGCCTGCATCTCCCATATTTGTCTTCTTCTTTTGCTCTATTTATTTATTTTCTTTCTTTGTCTCCCCTATCCCTTTATCTTCCCACAATGCTCTCTTTCTCTTTCACTGTTTGCCTGATCTCTCAATATGCAGACCTGCACACCAGGAAGATAATTCATAACTTGTAAAGTCTGATAACAGTTTGACAAAGGGAGAGTTGGCTGGAGCATGAGGCCTGGGCTTATTTAAGAGCCTATAAATGATGTGGAGGGCGACCTTTCAACTGTGCCGACCTTTGACAGCAGGGCGACGTTTCAGAGATTATCTTCTCTGCTCTGCTCTCTGAAAGACGAGCGGGACTATGTGTGCGCTTGTGAACGTAGGTGTGTGTTGAACACAAGTGATTCACAGCTGAGGACACACTCTCAGAGAGACTAGGAGTGCAGTCAGTCATGCTGAGCCCCGCTAAGGAAAGGTGAAGCCTGTTATTTATCAGCGTCGTGAGGTTTCACCGCAGTAAAAATGTGCAGAGATAGAAACCACAGAAGACAAACGGCACCACGATATTTCAAACCTGAGAATAAGAAATGCTATGTGAAGAAAACAGTAAAACACTGAGAGGTTTTAGTTTAGATGTCTACTGTTTTCTTTTCTTCTAATACTACTGATGTGTTCAACTGTTAAAGGCGTCGTTAACTGATTTATGGCGTGGATAAACTCACACATATCCTGTAGCTGAAGGGAGATTTGGTTTGGGAGGAATGGATTTAGACAGGTATTCCATGTAGCCTAAACTCAGCTTAGTGGAATACTGAGAAGGAAAAAAACAAGGATAGTGGCTCATAATGATAATAGTTATTACATGTTATTGTTTTCCCATTATTTTTTTGTTTCACTGCACATAGCACGATGACAAAATGGCAAAATGGCAAAATGCAAAGTGCCACACCACAATTAGCTAATAGAAAGCCTTTAAAACGTTATGATTAGGGCAGGTAAATAAAATACTGAAAAAAAACTGCCTCTACAGCTCTTCCTACAAAACATGGGGAAATTATTTTATTTAAAATAAATAAATTGCACAAAGATGATTATGTGAAATTTCAATGTAAGTTTTTCATCAATCAGATATTTATATTCTGTGACTTTCAATGGTAAGGCCATTAATAACATAAATATTAAAATCTGTATAGTTGAAGTCCTAGTTCTGGAAAATAGCTTCAGCATTATCTCAGGTCTTTAAAAGCATGTTGCAGAATGTTAAAGGAACACTTCAGGTAAGTTTTCAACTGCTAGTTGAACAGAATCAACAAAATAATACAGACAGGCATGACACTTTAGCAAAGATAAAACATTACTGATGTAAATAGTTAAGAAGAACACTAAAATTGAACCCTGTGGAACACCATTTGTTAGTGATAAAAATTCTGAATGTAGTTAAACAGATTATTGTCTCTCTGATAGGAAATTTCTGAACCAATTACAAGCATTAACATCAAATTCAATATTATACAGCCTCTGCAAGAGGAGGCAGTGGTCTGCAATATCAAATACCTTTAATAGATCAACAAAAAGTGCAGTGTTTTTGTTATGTAAAGCAGATACAATCATTCAGTCATTTACTACCATAATAACAGCAGTAACAGTACTGTGGCCGACTGTAAAACCAGATTGGAACGGGCTCGAGATAGAAATACCTTCAACTGAATATTCACTAAGGATTCCAGGACTTCTGCTAGACAGTCTGGATATTGGTTGTTAAGTTTGTTCTCGTCACCTTCCTTATGTAGGGGTATAACATGTGCCATTTTCCAGGAGGAGGAGGAAACAGTAAAATTGAAAAAATATAAGTCATTTGCTCTGAGAGAATATGGGCCCAGAGCCTAAGAAAAACTACACTTTTTGGGATCGATGGCAAGGAGAGCATCTTTCACTGCATTTGAAGAGACAGGATCTAGGGTAACCAGGGAGCCACAGGGAATAGATCTCATCAATTGGAGAGAGATCTAATCCCCCATCCTCAAAAAGGGGGACAGCTGCAACAAAATGTTTATTAAAAGCTAAACTAATCTCTTTATGGTCAGACAGTGAACAGTTCATCTGAGTAGGAACTCAGGAGAAGCTGTAATTTTTATTAGAATTTACAGCCTTACAAACATTTCTAGCATTTGAATAAGAGCTGGACTAAATCAAAAAAATATTCAGATTTGGCTTTCCTCACCATGGATATGCATTTGTTTCTGAGTTGTCTGAAAGCAGTCCAATGGGAGTTATTTCCAGAGTGGCTAGAAAGGGACCAAGCTTTTTTTTTTTTAAATTAACAAGTCTGATAGATCATTGGTAAACCAGGGGATGAAAGTATATTTTTACTCTTTTAAAGGGTGCATGCTTGTTTATGTCTGAGAGAAAGTTCTTATCTGGTCCAACTCATCATTCAACATCAGTGTTGAATTCAGAGGGTTTTTAGATTAGCTCTAGTGGGCTCAGTGATCAGAAGTGACAGATTAAGACTGAACTCTTTAAAATAATAAGAGGCATCAGAAGGCCAATTAATGTTAAAATGACCCATGACTTTGACCTAGAGAGTATATCCGTCAGCTTACAAGGGGGCGTGTATATACCATTTACTACAATACAACCATTAGACGTCAAAACTACTTTAAGAGCAACAAGCACGAAACAATTCGGCACAGAAACAGCATGTAGCAAGGAGGCAGAAAATCTTATATAAAGCCACACCTCCTCCACCCCCATTCTGGCTATTCTGAATAAAGTTTAGTCATTTATTGCCACATCAGAGTCACTAACATTCTTCTTCATCTATGATTCAGAATCACACTGCCTGAGAAACTAATAACATGTGATGCTGCTGCAAACTTGTGATGTTTAGTAAAAAAGTAAATTCCCAAACCTGTCCTGGATTTGAGAATGTGCGGTGTCATAGTTAGGCTAAACTTTCACAGCAACAGGAAGTGCTCTGAGGTAACACTGAAAAGATTATTAGAGTTAATGTTCCTGCTATTATGGTACTTATTGTACCTTGAGTACTAAGAGTGACGTCCAAGAGGCTTACAAACAGTGATAGTATGAGTTTTCGGTTGATAAGAAAGTCCTGGCCAAGCAGTGACACAGTGTAATGACCTTTTGACTGACCAAGCGTGGGAGGGGAGTAGACAGTCAGTCACGCTGAACTGTGTTTGGTGCAGTATCAGTTGTGGCTGATTTAAATGTTAAAAGCATATTGCTGGCGAGAAGCTGTTTGCCTTCCCTGTTGAAATGTATGCCTTTGCGGACAAATAAGTTTGGTCTGTTCCAGAATACATTAAATTGTCTACAAAGAGGATTCTTAATGAGTGTCAGTGTCCTTTAAACCAGATTATTTTAGTGTTTCCGACTGCTGTAGTTTAAGACCGTTAGAGCCAATATGATTTATGACTGTAGATGCAGCAGGATGATTGTGAATGATATTTGGGAGCAGTAAGTTTATGTGAGATACCTGAGCAATATTTAATATTTGGTGACTCATTCCAGTGCAGATTTTACAGTGGACTAAAAACTCAACAATAATGTAACACTGACCTAAACTAAGACTGCAGACTTGATGTTAACTGCAATGGATTAATAGTCTGTTAATTAATTTCCATATCAGACAGACATAAATGGAAACCAATGTTTTTTACAAACATGAAACCGTAAATAATACATTGAAATTGTTTTTTTAAAAATAATTGCCATATAGAGAAAAAAAGGAAGCTCTATTCTACAGTGTAAGGTGAGTTAAGAAGAGCAGAATCCGCTCTCACCATAATAATCTCCTCATTTAAGTGTCTTTACAGGGCCAAAGGAGCAGCTGCACTTCTTCACTTTTAGACTGCAGAGTACACTCAGAGTGCCAGGATTGCACTCAGCCTCCGTCTCAGCAGACATCTACTGCACCGTTTAATACGACTTCCCGACCAGATTTACTGTGATGGCTTTTGAGGCAAAGAGGTATAATATGACAAAACATGGCCCCATAACCCCGGGATATTCAACAATGTTTAGTGGTGAGACCCATTTAGCTGGAGGATTGGCAAATATATTGCTTTCCTCCCTTCTCATGTACAGAATTTCAATAAAATGGGGCAGTAAATCAGGCTAGAATTCAAACTTGTGACTGCTCTTTTACTATACAGGCCTCTGTATTTGAGCTGGGGGTGGTGGTGGGGTGTCTGTGGATTGTCCATTACTGCTCTTTACTGTGTCATTTGCGTTTTGTGCAAATGAAATAAAGTGTAGATATACCATTAGGAACAAGTGAAGGATACATTTACACTCAACCTATTCTATTGTTTCACAGGGATACAGTAAGTGATACAACAGGAGATCCAGACATACAATCATCGATACAAGTCTTGTCTAGTGTTTTTTTTTCCCATGGTGCCCACCTCTGAGGGGCTAGTTTAACATCAAATTCCACACACACACAATACAGTGTGTGCTGGGGGACACATTGATGGAATGTGAATGTCAGCGGTCTCTTTATTTACCCTCCATATAAAACACTGAGCAGTAATTAACAGCAGGTATCCTCCCTAGGCAGAGGGTAATTGACTGTTTCAAAGCACCAACACTTCATAACCCAGGCTGTGTGTGTGTGTGTGTGTAAGAGAGAGACAGAAGAGACAGAAACTGTATGTGAGAGAGAAACCGAACGTGCATGTGTTTGTGTGCGCGAGTGTATTAAAATTAACTCCTTTATATTCCACACCTCCCCCACCTCTCCTCCCCACCCCTCCCTTCCTTCCAATAAGGATAAGGGTCAGCGGTGGTGGGCAGAGCCACTCAAACGCTCCAGATTTCTTTATGAGCGCATTAACATTCAGGCGTATTCATTATCAGTAAGTGTAGTAAGATGGACCAAGCGGAGACCTTGTGCCCCCATCAAAATGTGTGCTGTTAATTTTAGTACGTGAGCAGAATGTTTGCGAGAGCTCGAGGGACAGAGGTCTATTTTCTTTATCAAGTCAACAGGGACAGCTTTGGATCTTTAGCCTGTGACAAAAACTTCCCCATCCACGTATCTGTCCTGCATCAGGATTTTGACAGTTTACAAAGAAAGGTGTTTCTGCATGAGAAAAATGTGGAACTTTTCATAATTCCTTTTTATTGCTGTTTTCATTTCAAACTGACTAAAACCCCAAATGACATAGCCAAATTTTTCTTCTTGAATGCTGTCTGTGCAGAGTTTGACTCTAGAAGGATGTTTTCACATTCATCTGCTGAAGGGGAAAGTTTCTCTGTGCTCATTGAACA
>NW_023339762.1:3714885-3722989 GCF_004916995.1 Morone saxatilis | reverse complement strand
AGTAGGAGACATCTTGTGTCCAGCAGGAAAACTTTAGAAATGAACTAACCCTAACCCTAACCCTTTATAAGGAGTGAATTACTTTTTAAGGGTTTTAATGTGGAAACTTTATTTGTGTAAAAAACACGTCAGACACAAATTATTGTTGCAAGCAGACAATTTGTATATACGTCTTAGTACATGTCTGGAGGGGATCTCTAAGAGAAGCTAATTTTAAATTAAGACCCTCCAACAAATAGCTGTCGACTCGTACATTTTCATACATTTTCTGCCAGAATTCTGGTGAAAACAAGTAGCAACCACCACAGCTGAAGATGGAAACACAAAAGGCTGCAATGTTTTCGCATATTAGCCACCAAGGTGACCCTCTCCTTTACAGCGATGAGGTGAAAGCCAACCTATTGAATGCAAATTAAACCTGCATGTTACAAGGTGCAGGGGTTAATAAGAGAAATGAGCTAATATTATGAAGCCTAGGGCTAGCCTAGCACTCAATACTGCCACTCATGCTGTGCAAGCCAAACACTGTGTACTGCGTTGCTCAGTTCACACAATCAAATATCACTGAAGAATTAAAATAGCCCAACTGTTTACTTCCCTCTTTTAGGCACAGGTGAGTTTTCAAGTTAATTACACAGCTATTAGCTATTTTAGCTGTTTTTAAGTAAAGTGTACATGTTGATAAATCTGTAAAATTACAAAAATGTTAGAGTGACTTATTTTAAGGATGAGTGCACGGGTGAATGAGAACTGTAAAGCGCTTTGTGCTACTAAGTTGAACAGCCCCATGAGTGCAGTTCATCTATTGGGGTTGGTATTTATTCTTGAACAGCCTTGTAACAGGGTTTACACACAGCATACAGGCATGAAAGTAATATCAATTTTCTCATCTTACTCTTAGCAAGAAAGTGAAGTGTATTATCACTACACTATCATATCAGAGTTTTCTGGCTAATTAACTTGCTGATCTTGTAAAATAATGGAAATCATAGTTGTAAATCAGTTAAGAAAAAGCCACAAGGTAAAATGTGTGTAAAGATGAGATTTAAAAGAGGTTAAGTGTTTCAATGCACATTCATTTTTGTTTTTATATTTCAGTCTAAATGTTTTTGAAGGCTGAAAAGCTGCAGCTTTAGTCTCAGCCCAACCGGTGTTTCAGTGTCTGACTGGTCCTAGAATAGATCGGTTTGCAGGAGAACTGTAATTTACAGTCACTCTATTTATTCATCCAACCTGCTACACCATCCTGTAACCTGATCCAAAGACAGCCACAATCATGTCTGTCTGTACGGCTCAGCTCAGTGTTTACTTTACCAAAACTCTGTAATACCGTGTTGTTCTTCCAGCCCAGTTCAAAAATGTGTTGTTGGTTCATTCAGACATGTACATACTGCGTGTAGCAGTCAGACTAAGTCAAGTATCTGTGGTCAGCTGCTTCATGCTCACACAGGGCCATATGTTTACTCCATCATCCTCACAGGGAACATAAAGTTAACGAGAGGCTTTTGTTAGCATGTGTTAATTAGACTCTATGTTTGCTAATTGATTTTTGTTAATTGGGTTGGGGGGTTGTGCTAATTTTTATCTCTTAATTTATGTTAATATGTGTTAACAGATTCTAACCAGTTGTGTCCCAACTCTAATTGCCCCAACAGCAGCAGCAGCAGTAGAAACAACATGGTGTCGACCAAAGGTGCCTCCACAATTAGAGCTCCTCAGAGACATGCAACCCTGATTGGCCATGACGCTAATTATTGTTAATTAGCATGTTAACAGTTACAGGCTTTTTAAACTGACAACAGTGCTTGGCATTTGCTGTTTATTCGTCTGGCTGTTTGCTGTGAAATGCATGACATACTGTGAATACATGACTCCAGTTAACCAAATGTAACACATAGTGCTTTGTTGTGTTAATAAAATTGTCGTTGCCTATAAAAAAGAGCCGGCTGTTTGTAGGGTTTGCTGTGCCAAGTTATGTTGCTCTGGTCAGCGAGGCAGTAGAGGGCTAGCTGGACTGTCTGTGTTGATCAAAATGCACTCATGAAGGGAGGGACGTATCAGGGTTAGAACCAAATTCACTGCCAAATGATAACACAGTACTGTAACGTCTTTTATTTAGATTATTAGGAAACAACTGGTACAACGGACCACTTCATAAAGCTATCAAATGTCAAGTAAATCCAAATGATTTTGATGATGCATTTCAACACTGCTTACATACAACTGAATGTTAAAATAAAGTATTTAAACTACAGTAGTAGTAGTGACATAAATATATAAACTTCCAGTGAAATAATTAATCCCCTCCTCTCCTGCTTACCTACAAATACACAATGACAATCCAACAACAACAAATATGTAGTGTGCCAGTCGAACAAGATGTACAAATGTAATGTGAACAGGCAATGATATAAGCAAAAAACCCTTGCACAATTCTTCACTGTTTAGGCTCTTGTAACTTTGCAAATAAAAACCCACTTAAATGTAATAAGAAAGAAATCTATTAAGTTGAAAGGGGTCAAAGCACTGATATAATAATAAAAGCCTTCAGAACATTTAAAGCTGCACTACTGTAGCAGTAACAGAAGAAGGCTTTTGTAATGGAACTACAGATACAGTAACACCCCTCCTTAGAAAATATGTTTTGGTGGTTTAGTTTTCAGTTCTTCGTCTTTTGGGAAGACGGAGCCTCTCTGTGTTGAGGAACTGTTCGATTTTGGAGATCTGGGCTCTGAAGGATGACTGTTGGTCCTCCCTCTCCTGGGAGCATGAGGGTTCCCTGTCCGACTCTGAACTCGGACCTGTAGCTGAGGTAGGAGCTCTGCTACACCTGGTTTAAGATTAGCTAGTTTTAGTCAGCAATTATAAGACTGACTAATACCACCTTTAAATTCAGTTAAAAATATATTCACTCCCACTGCTCTGGATTTTAGTTTTATGGAGGGTTTCGCCTCAAAATTTCAAATAAAATCAGCAATAACAGTCAAAACTACTTTGCAACTGCAATAAAACACACAAGTAGAACATCTATTCTGGTTAAAAGGATGGGGGTCTTTGTTATTTGGGGTAAATAGACTTACCCTGGGGTGGTCTGCCATGGCAGTCTGCTGACTGGGATGGACAATGTGGAGAATGGAAAAGAACTGATGGACACCTGTATAAAAATGACACCAAGACAAATAGTAGAACTTACATTTAGCCTTTAAAGAAAAGGCCGTTAAAGGATTCATTCTTTGTCAAGCCTCAGTGCGTCCTGAGGAAACTGAAAACTTGGAGTGAAGGGAACATTAACCGATAAACAAATGCAGGGAGAGACAATAGCCAGTGGCAATTGATATTTAACAGTATCCAGCCCAGAGAAAGTAGCCAGACCCAGACTGAACTCTGTGTGACGTTCCCAGAGTTCAGAGTCTGCAGAAAATAGACCCTCACTACAATTTGTTTCACTATCACAGCAGTTTTTTTCCCTCATACTCTTAAGCATGTTGCACTCTATCTCCCTCAATTGCCAGCACCTGGATCTTATAAAACACAGAGTGACAGTTTGTGGTGATGGTGACAAAAGAGAGCATGAGAGTGTGTGAGAGTGAAAAAGTGAAACACAGAAGGAAAAAGAAAGAACTAGCAAGAGGATGGAGAAAGTGAGTGAGGGACAGATGATGAAGTGAGAGAGGAAGAGAGAGAGAGAGGAGATGGATAAAGACTGAGTAAGTGAGAGAGGAGAGGTACCCAAGCATCATTAGGTAGATTTTCTTCCACAGGTCGTTCATTCTCTGTCTGTCTGGCTGTCTACAGGACGTCTATGAGTTCAGCAAACATCAGCTACATCCTTTCACTCAACACCTGACTTAGCATTTGTCAAAGTTTTATACGTCTAAAATCTTTCTCAGATATTCTGCACATTCTGTTAAATGTGTTGGCCTGAGTGGATATTTGCGTGCTCTCACTCTCTGAGCTTTTTGGACCACAGAAATGTTGAAAAAGCACTATAATGTGTAGTTCTTATGGGGACATGTCAGGTTGATATCACAGACATATTCATTAAGCTCTAGCACAGATTTCCCCAGGGGTCCACTCACACACGTTTTACAAAACGATGAAGCTCAGAATCTGTGGAACACAAACGACCTCAAACCAATTTATTTGATAGAGAAAATATTTTATAAGGGTCATTTTAACTTCCTCTGAGGCGGCTCATATGTTTCCATGTGAACATCACACTTTGGTCCTTTCCTGCTGTTCAGCATCAAGTTGTAATGCAGAGCTATGTTGTGGCTTTACTGTGATGAAATATACTTGGACATGAGCTTTAACAGTTGAAATTAAATTTTCCACATAGCTGTAAGTTGAGCTCATACAGTGAGGAATCATTAATACATCCTATGAGCTACAGAGGCATGTAAATCATCAGTCTGTTTTACCTCTGTGACCTGTAACATTGGGCTCAGGTTGGTGGTTTATAGAGTCTGGAGCTTAATATCATTTTTGAGTATTCATTTGTGAGTGTGTCACAAAAGAGCAGCTTCTTACCTCATAACAGGTTCTGTAACTGACCTTGTCTGCCATTGCTGTCTCTCCCATTGCCTTCCACTCTCCCTGCTGGTGTCTCCTCAAGGAAGCTGCAGTCCCAGAGACACTGGAGGCATTCAACAGACCCGACGCCTTGGTAATCACCAAGGGGACTAGGAAGAATGAGGTGAGATGGCAAGAACAGCAAGAAGGTAAGAATGAATGATTATTAGAGATGATATGAACTACAGATGCACACTGAGTTCACTATGTCAGAGGTTACCAGTGTAGCACTACTGTGTTCCACAATGGCATAATGCTTTGAATGAAAGGGATCATATAAATGCAACCATCACCTTTGTTGTGCTTGCTGTTGAGGAACATGGGTACCGTGCTGGGAGGATGTGTGAGGAGTCCACCAGAACCACCAGAATCAGACAGTGGGGGCCCCTGAAATGGAAACAGAATTTAGACCTGGATTTTGTTTTCATTCTTAAAGGTTCTGATCACATTTTACAGACCAATGTCATTGCTGGGATCTGGGGGTGCAGTGATACCTGTAGACAGAGCTTTACAATCTAGTCCAGTAGGATAAACAACATGAGCAATTAACCCTTCCTAAGTCCCGCCCTTAAGACGCAAATATATATATATATGCACCTTTTTTATCTTTTAACCATCTTTAAATGTGGTCTTTTCTACATAGACGAGACTAGCACATAGCATATCTAAGTACAGGAAAGGAGAAAGCAAGGTTCTGACGGAGGCTTTCTCAACTGTTATTGGATCACAGAGCGAAAAGGTCAGAGGTGACTCACAAAAAAAGAACTGCAAAATCTAATGGATGTTTTATCTGACATGTTAGGTGATGACTTTAACGTTCTTTTGACCTTTATTCTTGCTTTAAAACTACTTACTTAAAACCTCTGTATACTTTACTATTAAGCTGTGTAAAGCTGTATCCCCAAATGTCTGCAAAGCAGTTAATACGTATAATGTTATTATAACCAACACAGATTTACCTTTAAGGCTCTCTTGAAGGCTACTAAATGGTGCTAAAAGCTTGCATTTTTGAATTGTAATACCTGAACAGACTGATGCAGGCCGGAGACATCTGACTTGGTGGTTGAGCTTTCTGGTTTTCTGCGGGCACTGCCCCAGTCAAACGATGACCTGAACATCTTATTGCTGGGGAGAGATGACTCATTAATGTCATCCAGCAGCATTTCTTTTGCTGGAGACTGCCCAGAGCATTTTACACTGTCGATCTCTGGTGATGCATCATTTTCATGACTTGGGTAAACAGACAGCGTCAAATCAGATTTACTTTTAGTCGTCTCTGTATCTCCTACGTCGTCTATTTTGTCATTTTTCACATTGTCCATCGTGATATCAGCACAGGCATTTTCCACAGGTTCCTGCCAGGCATTGTTTTCACATGTGTCTACATTTGACTGACGTTCCATCTTTTTATATGCACTACAGTCACCGTCCTCATTATCAGTTAGAGTCCTGGGCTGTCCACACTCCTGTTCTGAGATCTCCTGACTTGTTGTTCTCATTAACTCTTCACTCACATATGTATCACCCATTGCATCTGCTTGCTTCATGTTGCTGATAATGCCAGAAGGATTACTCGGTTGTGTCTCTGCTATCTCTAACTCTTGGATACTGGCATTATTATCAGACTGAGCAGCTAGTGGCGCAATATTGGTCTGTGAGCAGCAAATACTTGAATGATTCCGAGGTTCAGAGACTTCAGTGGGGATGCTGGCTGCTGATTTGTCGGCTGGCTTCTCTTCTGTGATTTTCTCAAAAACTTGATGAAGTGAGTGACTAGGTAACTCTTGAGCACAGGTTTGGACTTCATGGTGACAGAGGCGTTGCGTCTCTTGAATGACAGAGTTTGGCCTATGACTGACACTTTGGTGCTCACCAGAACAAAAGGTATATACTTCTCTCCGAATCTCAGATCCTTCATCTGCATGGCTGGAGTCAGCATCCTTCTCACTGACTTTGTGTGAGCAGTCTGAGGGCTCGCAGGCAGCCAGTGGTGGCTCAGTGTCCATGAAGTCAATGACCTGCTGTGTGTCGCACTTCCCAGTAGTCGTATCAGTCGTCGTCTGGGTCTGTATCTGAGTTTCTGGTCTTGTCTTTTCTCTTTCCTCCATTCCAACTGTCCCTTCTCCCTCTGCTCTATCTTTTGTTTCTGTTTCAGGCTGTTTGGTGTCCCGTACGTCCTCTGTTGACCGCTCGCTATCCTCTCGTCTGTCTGCTCTATCTGTTGTTTGGGTCATGAGTGTTCCTCTCTTTTCTCCAGCACTTCCTCCCTCCATCACATCTTCTCCTTGGACTTCTTCTCTATTCCACTGCTGCTCCTCATTTCTTTCCTCCTCTTCCTTGTTGTTTTTTCCTCGTTTCACATCATCTTTCCATCCCTGTTCTTTCTCAGTTGATGTTGATGTGTGGCTCACACAGCTACCTTTGCTCATCAGCAGACCATCATCAGACACAGAGGAAGTAGTCTGGATTAAATCTGAAACTACACCAGGATCACTCTCACTAGTGTTAGAGTTGTTTATGTATTTATTTAATATGTTGCTGTCACTGCCGTCAGAGACATTACGGAGTATGAAATGGTTATTGTTGGTAAGTGGGCAGGTAAATGTTTTTGAGGGGTTTAGGGGCAGTTGGAACTGAGATTGTTGATGTTGGTTTGGGGTGTCTTGTCCTGAAAACAACACAGCGTACATATTCTGAGATAGTCTGAGTTGCTCAAATTGTACTGGTCATCAAATGCCATAGCTTCATAAATAAAAGTAAAATAATGTAAAAATGTGTCTTGTAGTCTGTCCATAGGTTACTTGTGTGTTCTGAGTAAAATGCTATGCTAAATGAAAAATAGTACATGTAATAAAATATGTTTATCTTCTGTATGTGCTGGCTGACCTCCAGTTTCTCCAGTAGTAATTAGCTTAGTCACAGCTCCTGTGTCCTCCAGATAGTCTGGGTTTTTGGTCTGAGTGAAGACCACGTACTGCAGACTGCCAATGCTAGGTGACTCAGAGCTGGAGATGGGTTCATTAACAGTTTCCTCTCCTCCGATTTCCTCCATTAAAGCGGGGAAGAGCTGGGTAGACACACTGTGGCTGCTGTCTCTTATCTGTGTAGAGAAAAAAGTCACATGCTTAGAATGCACTATTGCTTTTATTTCACCTTCACTCACACTATAGTGCATGGATGGTGAATCACACTGGGCTGAGCTAGCTGTAGGAAGTGAAGGGAGTTTTCTCTGCCACTGCAACCTTTTACTTTGTTACCAATGTTTTTTATTTGGTGTTTCTATTGTAAACTACACATGTTGGATGTCACTTTGTTCGTCTACATTTGCTTTTTTTATACCACTTATTTCATTTCTAGATTAGTAAGATTACTGAACAGGTGCTTCTTGTAGGAGTAGAAGGCAGATGGACCTACATCTGCTTAGGGCCTACTGAACATTAACATTTATCTTTAAATGAAAAAAATAAAATAAAGCAAGGTTCAATAGGCCACAATTGAGGCACCACCTTTTCTTAATTTTTTTTTTTTTTTT
>NW_023339762.1:3714554-3714785 GCF_004916995.1 Morone saxatilis | reverse complement strand
GATCCTCTCTTGGAACACAGGGTCAAGGAACATATTGACATCTAATACTGTAATATCAGAACTCACTGTCATGTCCGGAGGAATTTGCTTTATTCACATAGTAGTTTTTTTTTTTAAGTATATTTTTTTTGGCTTTTATGCCTTTATTTGATAGGACAACTGGAGAGAGACAGGAAAGGGGGACAGAGAGAGGGGATGACACGCAGCATAGGGCCGCAGGTCGGATTCGAA
>NW_023339762.1:3699136-3714521 GCF_004916995.1 Morone saxatilis | reverse complement strand
CCAGCTCTACCCACTGAGTTAACCAGGCGCCCCCTTTTCTTAATTTTAGCCAGGAAAAAACGTAGGGCTATATTCACACTGCAGGCAAAAGAGACCCAAATTCAGTTTAGCTCATACCTGACTCCGATCAGAGCAATAAGGCTTGCAGTGTGGATGTAGCCAAAGCCCTGTGTGTTTTGTATACAGTAGGCCACTATACATATGTCTCTGCCTGTGTCTGTACCTCCAATTCATATATATGCTGAGCCTGCACTTCGGCCTGTGAGGACAGTTCAGTGTGTTTCTGATGAAGCTCATCATAGGCCTCTTTCACAGCTTGAACATCCTGCTGCTCACTCTTGATGCAATCTTGAAGCATTGCCTTCTGTTTAGTACACACATACAGAGAAGACAATGTTCAAAAAGACATGATTACTGATGGTTCAGTATGGCAAACAACAATTAATCACTAAAATCTTTACTATTTTCAGCTTTACAATCTAACCTGACAAATGCTTTTGTTTTATAAAAATGTCACCATTACACTGCACTCTCTCACACTAGTTTTTCTTCTACCTCTTTGTCCCAGTTGGTCTTGAAAGCAGCGTAGCTCTCCATCAGTTGGGCCACCTTGTCTTCCGCTGCCTTGCTTTTCTTTCGCATCACCTCATGTTCCTGCTTAAGGGCCTGCAGTAAAATTAATCACCCATAGGATTTTTAATGCAATACTAAATTTTTATGTGTTTATTTAACGTGAACAGAAGGTCTTAAACAGGGCAGGGAGAGAGAGGGCTTCTTGCTAATACAAATCAGTTGGCTTGTGTCATTTTAATAATGATTTTAATAAATTAATGAATAGGTGAATTAAAAGTGAGAAGGGGGTACAGAGAAAAGAAAAGAGAATAATAAACTGTAAAGCCATAAATGGAGAATAAACATACTATCATTCAGTTGCGGAGGGGACCGTATTCACTAATGTATATGTTATGATAAACAACACCACATCCATCACATTTATGAGAAGAGACAATGGTCGTCATTTATTTCTGTCCTTGTGTAAATTCACTCCATAATCATTTAAATAGACCCTGAAAAATTCCTGATCTGTGTGGGATGTGTTGGTGGTGCAGTTTTAGCTGGAGGAATAAACCCCATTCTCAGATCCATTCTGATGTACATTTGCATCAGTTAAAGCATAAATGGTTGAATATGTGCATCCAGGAAAAAAGAAAAAGGGGGGAAGTCAAAAAGACCAACAAAGGTGAAAACACAGAATTTAGCAAATTTCCAAGAAGCTGTTATTTTAGCAATTGCTCTTCATCTTCATAATTCTCCTGTTTTATTCCCATTATACTAACTAATATTTATTTGCCCTTGAATTATAACCATCTAAGACTGAAATCATATTATTTTAATCTGGATGTTTACACAATGGGGTGTTTTCCATGTGTCCTTCAGCTTTATCTGCCTTAAGAAAAACACTAAAAGATTATATATAAATTATGTGTCTAAATTCCCCATGAACTGGGAGGAGGAATTTCCTTTAATGTTTAGTATAATAGAATAATATTTTTCTGTCATTTTGGACAGTTGTATTACATTTTTGCCTCTTCTTCATTATTGTTTTAGTTCTACAATATTGCAAAAATGTAAAAAGTTACAATTTTGCTATATCATTTTTGATAAAATTACTTTTGACAGTAAATAAGGTGATGTACAAGGTCTGGTTTAACAGTCCATGACTTTTCATGATTTAGTAGGAGTTTCACTATAAGTTATATTTCTATTCTTTTCTGTGTTTGAGCTCCTTTTGAAATGTAATCTTAATTTTAATTTATTTAAATTAATTTAAAAACATGGTATAAATCTGGGCTCAGTTGGTAAGAAACAAGAATTCAAATTTATGAATGTGCTAATGTACAGTATGTGCATACAATATGAAGAGTTATGTCCATAAACCAGCAAAGGATGAAAGACTCTGACCTGGTACTGCTCTCTTTGTGTCTGCAGCTCCAGCTCTACTCTGCTTACTGTCTGTGTCTGACTCAACAACAGTTGCTGGGTATGCTGCAGAGATCTCATCACCTCCTATACAAACACACATGCATACATACATGCCAAGCTTTATTTTTGACCTATTTGCAATTTGAAATTGGAAAAAGTGACGCATAGATTCTTCCAATGGAAGTAAAGAAAACAAAGCATCCTCTGAAACAACCACATTCCTAAACTATCAGTGGAGATAGCATCAAGGTTACGGTAGTAAACACATGATTTCCTTCCTATTTCCTAGTTTCTCACCAGCTTTTCTGCTCTTAAAGCTACATTTTCCTCCCCGAGTTTCTTGCTCATTTCAGTTTCCTACGAAATGTTAAAGAATACAAAAAAATAATGCATTATTATGTGATTGAGATTCGCATTGACTCGTTCTGGGGCTAGCTAATGATTGTCATTTACCATGTTCAGTTTCAAGTGCAGCTGCTGTATACGCTGCTCTCTGCCTGTAGGACTGTGGGTCTTATCATGTCTAACTGATGACATTTTGGCCTTGATCAGCTTGTTACTGACTTCCTCCAGCTCCTGAGAAAGCACCATACATTCATCATTTCATCAGTACAAAATTACTCAAGTTGATTACGTCTGTTTAAATACTTACAATACTTTAGATATTATTTATTGGGCAACCATAGAAATGTATTTATCTTTATTTATTAACAAGTTCACAATGCCAACAGGTGCAAACTTCAGGTATTTTGTGTGATCCACTTTTAGATATATTAAATAAAATGTGATGACATCTTGCCTCAAATCATTCCAAATGTTGAAGCACGTGTCCACAAACCTTCTTTAGTGAAACGATAGTTTCTTCTTGTTTTTCATTGGCAGAGATCAGTTTCTTATTTATTTTCATGGCCTCATCAACTGGGAGAAATGCACACGGTAAGACACCATTACACAGAATACTCTGGCAAATAACATTAACAAAAGAGAACTACTATTCTGTGGTTTAACAGCATATATGTCATACTCACATTTGTCCTGACAACAACAGCAAGCTAATGCACTTCAACAGCATATACAGTACTGCATATGTTACTGTAGGGCTCCAGAAGCGCTGCTATCTACTATTGTCAACATTCATGACATGACATATACACTATGTAAACATGATATATTAAAACTGTCTCCCTTTTTAAGTAACATGTTGCTCCTCTATACTGTTTAAAAACATTATTCATTTAATATTAGACTGAACCATATAATGAGCAAGACACATAACTTGAAAGTTGGGATTTGGCACTACATCTTCTAAAGCTTACCATTAATATTGATAAAAATCATCCACTCAGTGGATGTCCAAAGTCCTCTCAGAACACACAGCAGCAGAAAATAATGCATTTTCCCTCTATTGTCAGGTGGCAATAAGTAGAGTAAGCTACATTGGACATGAGTTTAATAGAAGTGGATGGCTGAAGAGCAGCAAAATGTCTTATTTAACAGCAGGATGCAGGATATTTGTTGTTAACAGCATGGACCAATGAAACCTGTCTTGCTGGTATTAATGTTGTGGGAATGTTTTATTGGCTCACATAAAGCTCTGTGGTAGCAACACTAAACTTTGTTGCAGATCTCTTTATCAAAATACCCCGGAGGAGCATTTAAAGGGACATGACAGTGACCGTTGCTCATTACCCAGATCTTGACCCCAAAATAATATCTTTGGGATGAAGTGAAACTGGATATTTGTAGGAATTAATGTGCTGCTGAAAATTCTGAAAGAGCTGAGTCATACCACTGTATCAAGTCAGCACGGACCAACATCCCTGTGAATTGTTTCCAGCACCTTGTTACATTCATACCCTAAAGAATTCAGGCTGTTCTGGGGCAAAACAGGGCCCCTTCTGCTAAGTTCTAATAAATCGAACACTGTGTATACTTTTTTTTAGGCAAAGTACCTCCATAACACACTGTACACTGTATGTATGTAATGTACTATATGTATCCTGATCTGTGTAGAATGCTGTTAGTGCAGAGGTGTCTATCTTCAGGCAAATTATGTCTTTGCAGTAGTTTTTAATCTGCAAACCTACAGCCAAAAGGAATAACAGCTACGTATATATCTATCTTTCTGTGTATGGATCCTCCTATCCACCTATTCATTACCATTCTGCTCTAGTTTCTCGTGGGCCTGCTTGACCATGGCACACTGCCTCGACAGAGCACTGAAACGTTTCTCAACCTCCCCCAGCTGGTTCAAGTGGCTGTCCTTTGACCTGCTCTGCAACGCTAGTTTCTGTTCCTGTGAAAGAGGTAGAGTTAAAACAAACAAAGAAATGAGCGCCCTCTACAGAGAGAGAAATCCAAGAAAAAAGTTGCCATAGCACTGGACGCTGTTTGACTTGAATATCTGTGGAAGTATAGAGCAGAAACACTACAACACTACAAGCTTAGCTCCAGAAATTACTGCAAGTATGAATCAATGAATGATTATATAGAGGAATGAAGATGAAACTTTTGTAACTGTAAAATGTTTATTTCTTAAAGCAGTTCAACCTTTTGGGAACTACATTTATTCACTTTGGTGTCATGTTGGTTTTTTTGTAGATTAAACAAACGTGATGTAACATGTAAATTAGCAAGCACTAGAGGTTCTGGTAGGCCATATTTGTTCTAACTTTAGACAGAGTCAAGTTAGCTGCGGTCTTTCTGTCAAGCTAAGCTAACTGGCTGTCAGCTCTAAGTCTGCACTAATTTTGTCAGACACAGAATACTACAGGGAGAAACAGCTGTCAAGTGATTCAGAGGATGATGGTTTAACACAGCTAGGACCTTCTCTTTCTGTGGGATGAAGGAATCAACTCGGCGCATGCCTCAGAGCACTTTATCGCTCTTCAAACTGCCATTACAGTTTGATTGTCTGTATCAAGCTGAGCAAATTCTTTTCCTCTCTTTCGTTTTCCCACTCACTCCCTTCACTCTCATTCTGACTCCCTCCTATCCCTCTCTTCAGTACACCAGCTCGCTTTGACTCCCTCTCACGCTGCTGAGCCACTGTTATGTGGAGAAGGTTAAACCGAGCGAGGCTCAGTTATAAAATATTTTAATAGAGATATTTTCTCTGCTGTGCTGGCAGTTCAAAGTGTCACACACTCCCTATCCGTTACTCCTGATGAGCTCTTCCCTCCAAACCCATCTCTCCTTAGCACCATTCCCTCATCCTCCTCTTTTAATTTTTCTCACTCCCACCCATCCTCTGTCAACAATTTGTACAATTGGAAAATCCTTCCTTACCAGCTCGTTTGACTTCTTCTCCAAGTTGTACTTCAGCAGCTGCAAAACAGCAGTAAAAGAAAATCAACAAGACTGATGAGCAGGCCCTTGTGAGTTGTGTGAATTTTAGGTTTTCCACCCTTCTTCTCAAGATCCAAAAAAATTAAACAATGAGATGCTGCAATCAATGAAAAGATTTTCTGCACATTAACCCAGTATACCACATAATGCCCCATGGTTATACAACACAGCAGAACTGCCACTGAATTAAAGTGAGGCTGATTTGTCAGCAGCTGTTTCTAAGGTCAAGAATTAACTTTGAATCTCATCTTTTGAGCCAACATGAATTTAAGGTCCTTTACGTTTTTTATAACAACTTGGCAAATTCTGTCCAATGAAGACGATTGTTTAATTTGATTGAAAGCTCAACACAATTGTTTCACCATTGTTTACATTTAGTAATATGGCAGACTGTAGACGATATCACTTCAATTAAATATATAATACTGTATATAATTGATTATAATCTTTATGCAAATATTTTACATATTTAATAAAATGTGCTCCCTATCTATTGATGTTGGGCTGCAACTAATCTGTTGATTTTCTTATTTAATTAAATTAATAAACTCATTATTTGGCCTATTGAATAGTGCTAAATGTCTGAGTGGAATCTTAAAATGTCATGTTTGGTGCAACCAGCCCATACATATTGAATTTCCAATGATTCAAAACAGAAAATTATTGAATCTTCACATACAAGAAAAAAGCTGTTTTTTTATTTTTTATTAAATGATTTAAACAATTCATTGAATATGAAAATTGCTGCAGATGAATTTTCTGAAAGAGCGTTTGTGATTTTTATTTTGTCACAAGTTGTTTGTCAAGTTTGTCGCCACTGAAACTTTTATACGATACGCCTCCCTGTGATGTTATCAGAATTTTGTGTCATTTATTATCCAACCAGCACTTCATTAACCAGTATCAGTGGGGTTCTTATTCTCCAGACCACCAGGGGGGTCACCAGATAGCTTTTAAGGCGTATAAAGTTGATTTATGGTTTAGGGGGAAAAATAAATGTCCCTTTTTTTTGTCAAGCTGTTTGTTTTGTTTTTCTTCCTCATAAAATACTGAATCACCTCTTCTAATGATTAAATAAAATAAAGCAAGAAAAAAGGGGAAATATTCTTCCATCATATGCATATGCAGCCAGTGACGAAGGTTTTGTTTAATGTGTTGAAGGGGTCCAATTGTCTACATCTACTAGCCTGCTTATACAATCAATTATTTGAGACTAGGAGACAATGCAGCAGCTTGTTAGCTTTAGTTTCAAGTTTTATGCCAAGTCTACAGTCTATATTAAGAATACATTTGCTTTTTATTAATGTAGTTGTGTGCAGTGCCTCGATCATTTGTTTGATTTTAAGACTTATAAATACTGAACTATATTACTATGGATATTCATCAGCAAGGTTGTTTATTCCGTTTAAAAGAAATGCTGTGATGAATTATTTAGATTTAATTATGTATTAATTGAACCATACTGTTCCAATGGAGCTCAAATTTGTAATTTAGCAGATCGTCAAGGTACGGCAATTAAATCACTTCAGTCCCAACTGCCACTGATGTGAAAATGTGTAAATTAAAGGAGTCCACCAGACCGTGTCCCAAGAATGAACACAACTGGGCCTCGCTTTAGCCAAACACGGCAGTCAGTGTCTGCCAGATAGAATATCAAAAGCAGTCTCTATTGTCTCTGTAACACGGCTGGGGTGTTAAAATGCAGTGGACCGTGGGGATGGCCGTATATCACCTCTGTGGTGTCAAGCTTGAAGACGAACACTCTGGGAGTCAGACTGAATCAGGCCTATGCACCAACACCCTAAGCCCTTGACTCTGGTCAGACAATAGCTTTCTTTATTTACCTATCTCTTTGGACAGTTTAATAGTAAAATATGTTTTGTTCTGAATTGAAAAAGAAAGAATGAAAGAAAGAAAGAAAGAAAGAACGGTGATGAGATGAGTGGGAGTGCTGGTGTGTGTGTGAGAAAGACAGATAAAGAGATGAGGCTGTGAGTGTTGCACATCTCAGTACCTGTAGCGACTTCAGCTCTTCTTTCAGGTTTTTAATCTCCTTCTCTTTTAACTCAGCACTGACCTGGTATTTCCCCTAAAATGTTAGATTATTATCGTGGGTGTCAAAAAAGCAATAAATACCAAAGCACAGCACACAAGAATCCACTCCAAGGGCCAAGATTGTGCAACGGAGATGAGTGAATTTACTACTCCACTAAAAACATTAATTGAATAAAATGCTCAGAGTATCACGTTGATGTTTTTTGGAATATGCTCTTCATACCTTCTCCTCCTCAATGTTTCTTATTTTGGCCTGAAACTTGAGATGAGAAAAGAAAAGACTTTAATGCACTGTTAAAGTCTTTGTTTAGATATAAAAACTGTAACCATACAGTAAAAACATACCTGCTTCTTAACATTGATGAGTGACTCTGTGTGTTGGTTTGCCACTGTTTCAGTTTGATGTTGTAGTGTTCCCTGTCATACCGAAAAGACAAAATCAATCAAAACAAATGATCAACGAAGAATAAAATATCAAATTTAACAAATAAATGAATATATAAGTACCCATGATATTTTGTGAAGTAGCAAAATCTAAATATTGAAGATGTTGTAAAGCCAGCTAGACTCGGCCGTACCTTCTCCCACTCCAGCTCCTGTTTCTCCAACACCAGTTTACTGATCTGATCCTCAAAGCGTGTCTCTGCATCCTGAACCATGGAAAGGCATCATTTACACAAAAGCTGATGATCAACCATCCTGCCTAAGACTAATCATACATACTGAGTAAGGAGTAAGTTCTTTGTTCTGTGGGCAAATAACTCTCTGGAGTTGAGCCAGAAACTCCAAACTGCAGTAAGTTTCTCTGGTTCATTCCTCCGTATCTTTTGCAGATGCACACAGAGAAAGAGGAACATTAGAAGGGAGGAGATATTTGTGGAAAGCCATCCCTATCCTCCCTCTTCCCCCGTAGAAGGCAGGTAAAAGTCAATTGCTCTCTATATCCATGGGACTTTTTTATGTGCATGTGGGAGCTGGTTAACTCACTGAGTTTATTTTATAAGTTCCTATTAAACTATGCTACCAGCGTGGCACTGCACTTAAAAAAAAGGAGTGCACAGGAGATAAAGCTGTTATTTTTCCACTGAGGAATAATTATTTGTGTGAGTGCATATGTGTTTAAAAAGACACTAGAAAGCTTTATTAAACCTGGTAATCCATGTAAATCACAATAGGCAGATTAACTTAGAGCTGGGGGTACTAAAACATTTTAATTTATATTTTGCTAAACAAAATCTCATAATATATGATTTTACTTAATTGAACATGCATGTCTGTTAACATTATATATTTGCCATGGCTTTTCATCTCTTTATTGTTTTATTGCTGTCCTGAATGAATGGTTTTTACTGTGCGTTAAAAAAAAAGAGAAAAAAAAGTATCTGGGCATAAAAAAGTGATAGTTTATTTATTAGCTTAGTCGGAAGAAGTTAAGACATAGTTTATCCTTTAGTTATTGTGATAAGTCACAATGTGTCTTCATATGCACTCACCTTTATAAACATATTTTTCTACATAACGCAATGCTTTCCCATTTACTTCTAAGTCCAGCAGTATACCACACTCTGACCAACTATGGCAGTGGGTTATACTGTATTAAAAAACAAAAACAAACCCATTGGAATTTGACCTGCTCAGGAATGTCCGGCACCATCATGACATCCTCTCGCTTCTCAACCTCTCCACCTCACGAACGACACAGCTACAAAGTGCTACTATGATAGCAGCAGCGCCTGAGGAGGATCAGACTGATATACCATCTGATGTTTGTGTCCCAGTTAACATGACAATAACAATAAAAATGAAATGGCAACAAATGACCGACATCCCATTTTTGCTCCCCTAACCTTTAAGCACACTCAGAATGTGTTGTCAGGTTGAAAGTACTTGCTGGAGGGTAGAAAGCATGATTCTTTTTTGTTACTTTTACAAACAAATTTCCTTTCTACTTATTGGTCAGGGGCCAAATGGCTTATGTGACCTCCATCTTGACGCAATATGCATCAAATCTTGCTGGCTTTTGTCCAGATGGCCAAAAGGGGCAACTGGTTTCCTCTAAGGAACATATAATACCATCTCCCCTACTATTTCTATTAAATGACACTGCTCGTAAGCCAAACAGAGCCATTAGTGTCTAAGTTCAAATGGCCGCAGAGGAACAGAGGAAGTAAGCAATGCTCAAAACAATACACATATTTTGTCATATTTGTTGTAGAACTACTCTGCAAATATTTGGTAAGTTGGTTCAACTTAAAAACATATTATCCCCTGCTGACTTAAAAACATGAGTAGTTAACTTGTGTTGAGTAATTAGTTCAAAGTCATGTTAGGAGTTTTGAAAACCAACTAAGTTAAGTCAACTGAATTTGAAAAAACAAAAAATTAAGATATTCAGTTAAATCACGCTGAAAATGTTAGAGTAAGATTTGCTTTTTGTTTAAATTTTCTTGGTTTGAAAAGTTAGTTCTTCATTTGACACAAAGCTTATGATTACAGATGTTCCAGCTGAAGTCACTTTGTACCAGTTAGTACCAAGACAATAACGCAAGACTTCAAGAGACTGTATTAAATTAGAAGTGTACGTAAGGGCTAGGGCTTGGAATTCTATACTAACCTAACCAGAAACAACTGTGACTTAATTTACATCTCTAAAAATGATTCAAATAAAACAAGCGAAAGCAGTTTTTTGGTGAACTGGTCACAGTCAGTGGAAATGTACAACCTGTGATGATGGGCCACACTGCATCATTTTAAGGGATTACAAACTACAATGGTTGGGATTATGACAGTAAAAGACCCTGCCTAAAAAGCCAAACACCTGCTGGTTTTCCAATTAGGTACAACCATCAGAAACCTGGACCGCTGTGTGTTAAGCAGACTGTGGCAAAGTGCTTTCACAGTAATAGTACTTGTAACATTTGGCATCAGCTCCAGGACCATAATGCAGTATTGGTTCAGTTGCTACTATACCCTTCGGATATGGAGCTCCTCCACAGCTTCAAGCAGATGAGTTTTAAATTCCAACAACTGTAGTAAGATAGTGCCTCCACTTTCTGTCTGACAGCGAGTGCTGGACAGAGACAGCTCCTGCTCCATCGCAGGTCCTCCTACCTGCATAAAAAAATAAAAGCTTCTAACGTAGCTACTCAAATATTTAAGCCATCCAAAGGAAATACATCAGTTTGGTATTTGAAGACACAAAAAATATGGCTATATGCTGAGGCTGTAGGACACATTCAAAGTCCAAGCCGTTTCCTCCTGCATCCAATAAGAAAGAGTGAAAAGCCTAACTTTAACCCAAAGCAGACAGTTAAACATCTTTATTGAGTCATCCATCAGCATAACAACTGCAAGTGTCCTGCAGCTTTTAATCAATATGAAGAAAATGTGTTTGGTTTCTGAGAATAAAACTGAGATGAGTACAATACCCAGTAATAATTTATAGCAAAACGTTTTTTTTTTAAATCTTAAAATAAATAAATAAATCAGCAGATGTTCCTTTCTTTCTCTTCTACTGTCAGAAGTTGTAACTTACAGTGTGGTGGGTGGGGAGTGTCCCTGAGTCTGCACTGAGATCCATGGAGTTGTTTCAGTGCAGGCCAAGGTCCCACTGGGCCTCTGCCGCCTGTTAATCATGAAGAAAAAAAACATTTGGTTAAAAAAAGGTTAATAGAATTGGCTGTTTAATAAGCAGTAACACTCTGCTTTTCCACTTATACGCTTATAATTACTTCCTCAACTGCAATTTTTACTGCTAAATGATTTTATTAGAAATAATAGGCTAGCACATTAAAGCCTCGTAATGTTTCTCAATCACAACAATCTAACCTAATGGCTTTGAAATGACCATTAGGGTTTTTTCTTTCTTTGTTTTACACCACTTCCATCGCAGTGAGAGGATAACACCTTGATAAGCCATCTAGGTTCAAATGAAGCAGCCCACTGACACTAATAGGGGTCATAGCAATAACACTGAATGGACAAATTGCGCTGTCAATGCTTTTGAAATGATCTAGGTTATTTCATTTGACCTGCGGATGGTCCTCTGCAACGCTCTCTGTCCCCTCAACATAACCGAGGTACTGAGTGGCACACACACTGCATACACGCAAACACACACCTACGGGAAAATATGACTATTTAAGTGGGAGGTCTCCACTAGCCACTGATCTCTTAATAGAACAGAGCTTTTTTTCTCCCATTTAACCTGCGCCGCTATCAATCATGCTGGAGGATTAAATGATCCCTGCTAGAATTGGCTACTATCATAAAATGACAGTGTGACCCCAGGCTGAGGAGGGAGGGGATGTGGAAACGTGTGTTAGTGTGTCAAAGTGATGCTGTACGTGTGTCTCATGCGCACACTGTGAATGTGTGTGTGACTGTGAGTGAGGGAGGAGACCACAGTGTCTTTATTTGCTTCTCCTGTGATTCACTTGAGCAGGTATTAACCACCATCTCTAAGCCATGAAAAAGACAAATTAAAATAACTGCCATCCATTAAACGGGAACATTTCTATCGAGCACCATGGTGTCTGTATTACCTTCGGGTGAGTTATGTGAGTTACTGCTCCGTAATGCACTGAGGAAAAGAAAGTTAAGCCCTAGCCCTGAGATTGTAATACAAGTAATCACAGTTTAGCCAACAGCCATGCAATAACTAAAGTACTGCTATCGTAGTGTAAAGGTGTACTACAACTGGCCTTATTCACTGAACACATTTAGACGTGTTACAGTAGGAAAAGCACTGGTGTACAATGTAAGAGCTGAATTTAATTTAGCTGCTTCAGTTATTCAAGTATTGTCCATGCTGGCTCACTGTCATACTAGTGTTAATGTTATTAGTAACACGTCTGCTTGCCCTGCTAGGACAAGTCCAAATGTGTGCCACAGTACAAAACAAAGTTATCAATGAAGACTCTATATCATATATATATACACTGTCAATTCTCTATCCACTAATACTGCTCCATTCCCACACCATGTGGCAGCTAAAGCAAGCTCTTTATAAACTTATTTAAAAAGGGGAAACTGTGTTTTTTAGGCACATCATCTGGTACATTAACTTAAAGCTGCAATATTATTTGAATATTGTGAGTTACATATTTTACTCCATCAGGTGAAGTTACTCTTCAGACAGTTTCCAAATTAACATTACTGGACTTTCCAGCTTTATTTTTTTCATGTTAAGTGGCAATTAACAGTTTTAGATAATAAAGGCCCGTTTTTAGGCAGAATAGACCTTTTCACAGCAGGTGTTAGCAATGACACCAATTAAGGTTTTGTTCCATTCAGCAGAGTGCTGCTGCTGCTTTACAGTCACTGTTACTGGGACACTTAATGAACTCAGCCATTGTCCCCTAACTAAACCCGCCTCAGTCAAACTGTACAACCGGTCTTTCATGTTACACTTTTACATTTGAAGTATGACTGAAATGACAGAAACCTTGATTCAAATCCAGTTTATTATTAGAGTTAACACCAGACTGAAGACAGAAAACTTTAACCTGAAGCTGAACCAAAAGCTAGCTAACCTACAGTGAAATGTTAGCTAGCATGACTCTTCAGTTTGCCAACAGAAACCAAAGAAATAATATAACGTAGTTTTCATTTGAACATGTTGTCTTCAAATACGCCCACGACGCTAGGAAACAACAGTTCGTAGTTGGAAGTTGTTGGTATTACTACATTACCTTTAGCAGCAAGTTAATATGAAGCCGGCCGTCACAGCGCCCTCGCGCCTCCAGCCAAACGAAATGCACGCGCGAGGAAGCGTAATGTCTTATGGTCAGAGGACACCTTGTTCAGAAACACAAAATAAAGGCTTAAAATAGGCAACACACAACAGATTGACATTAAGATTAAAATTAATATTATAGATATTAATATATGACGACGCATAATGCATGTGTGCTCACATCCTCAGCAGCCTGAGACTGGACATTTTACATACATCGCTCCCAACACACAATCAATACATGCTGATGCTGAGAGTCTTATTTGCAAATAAAAAATATGGTTTAGACCTTTTTTAAATTTATTTGCATCAAGAGATTGTGCATCATCTGAAGGCAACATTAAGGACCGACTGTCGAGCAGTAGCTAATATTCTGTGCTCACAGAATTAGTTTCAGCACTATGAATACAAGTGAGCACAGCCATAACAATATACAATGCAAGTTAAACGTCTGTCAGTGGGTTCAGTGTGGATTAGTAATCGGTGCCATCTAGCGGTTGAGTTTTAAAATTGCAGCTATACTGAAGGCGCATCTGCATGGACGCGGTGTGTCTCTGGTGTCTGCCCGCCTGTTGTCAACTACAGGAGCGCTTACTTACTTACTCAACCGCTTTCCCTTCCTTCGGTAGACATGGCCTCAATAAAAGAGAGAGCCGCGGCGCTGAACCTTGCAGAAAAGTTGTGTGTGCGTCCTCAAGGTAAGTTCATCAAACCAGGGGTTGGGATTTGTGCAGCTCACGGAGGCCTGTTCATGTGCCCGACTAGTCCTTCCTGGCCTACTATAATTAACTATCTAGTACTAACTAGCTCTCAAATAGTTGTTGTGGTCAACCCTCACTGGTTAACAGTCAACCCCAAATCACTGCTGCTGACTTTAGTTAGTTATACTAAAGTCAGTTTTCCTCAGCTGGTCCTTCATATTCCTCCACCAGCCTTTCCTCTTCCCCAAGCTTTGTCATTTCTCAGATTGTCCTACACACCCTCCTGTTTATCTGCACTCCAACCTTGCACAGTTAATTAGTGAAATATGATTCAGTTCCTTTGATTTTCTCGGCCTTTGTCTTAGCACATGGAGTGGCGAGTAAGCCAGTGCAGTCTTCATCCATGTGGAGTGGCCTCATCTCCCACCTCAGGTCCTCTGTGAAAGTGAAGCGTCGACGGGTCCACCTCAAGTCTCACAGCGACTGCTTCCTGGGCTCAGAGGCTGTTGATGTGGTGGCAGGACACATAAATCATGTCAAAGGCTTTGAAGGTGGGTGTGTGTGTTAGGCAGTGGATTTTATATATGGTAGCATTCACATTTTACATCAAACAATTGCCCACTTTGGAAAATTGTTCTGGCCCATACACTCGGCCCAACTACAGCAATAAATGACGGTCCACATGTGGGCCAGATCTGGAAGCCACTTACATCCCGTGACATAGCCACATCTTAGCCAACTGTATGACCATAGCTGGCCCTGTTCTGGTCCTGTGTTGGGCCACACAGGTGTTCAGTGTTCAGTTCTAGTGTTTACTGGCTAAATGTGCTTATTTGACTATATGTCTACTACAAATACAGTGCTGACTGGGGAGGAGAGGAAGTAACTGGAAGAAAGATTATCTAATGACATTTTATAGTTTTGCAAATGTTGTGATGTGAAAAATAAATAATATTTGTGGATAATACTGTCATCAAGTGTCTGTATTAATGAAGTGTCTTGGTTAAGGTATAGTCTATCTGGAGCCACTGCTGAAACCTGTCTGGTCTCACACAGGGCCAGAACAGGGCCATCTGTGGTCATACAGTTAGCTGAGATGTTGCATGGGCTGTAATTTTATTTATGAAAGAAATGTAACCCATTTCCATTTGATTATAATTTAAGGTGCCAGCGTGTCACGGGACAAAGTGGTGTGTGTGTGCCAGGCTCTGTTGGACTGCAATGTGTTTGAGGCAGTGGGAACCAGCGTATTTGGCAAAGAAAAGAAGCAGGATGCGTTTCAGGACAGCAAGAGTGCTCTTTACAGGTTAGCTACACAGACACACAACTCCTAAAGTCATTTTTACTTTGTGACACAGTCAAAATGTTGTACCCACAATGTCTGTGAATGTGTTTGCCTTTTCTACACACAGGTTTGTAGGCGTGTGTACTCCTTCGATCGATGAGTTGGAAAGTGGTGCGCTTGTGAATGGGATCCAAAAACTCTTCTGCGGTGCTCCTACACACAGGTATTAAAGGTCCAGTGTGTAACATTTAGGAGGCTCTATTGGCGGAAATGGAA
>NW_023339762.1:3677951-3699085 GCF_004916995.1 Morone saxatilis | reverse complement strand
GTGTATAATCACCTGAATATACGAATGGTTGTGTCTCTGTTTTGCTTTCCAGCCAGGAAGAGCAGACATGTCCCACTGGGTCACATGTTCAGATGTCCTACCCTGTCAGATTTACTCAGACACCCATAAAGGCCAACCAGCTGGACACTGCTGCCCCTGCCAGCCTGTCAGTGGAGCCTCTGGTGGACAGTCTGTCTCTGAGTCCCAGCAGAGTGCAGTCTGACACTGCTTTACCACAATCATGTAAGACACTAATGTCCTCATGTGTGTATTTCATCCTGTTTGCCTTTTCCTTGGTTGAAGCACAGGTTTCGGTTGGGGGGGGCTTCAAAGCACTGACCACATCACATTTACTAGTTACACTCAAACCTTTCCCAGACAAATGTAAATCAAAGACTAAACAGTGAGGAGATAATGGGCAGAAACTAATGTATTTATTTAAAAAAGCCTTACTTTGTACAGTAATTATTTGCCGCGCTCCACTCCGCAGTGGTAGACGAAGTGTGGCAGGAGCAGACTCTGCTCAGGCTCTTAAACCTGGTGGAGCTCCCCCTGCTGGAAGGGGTGCTTCAGTGCAGCCAGACCCCATCCTCTTCTCCTCCATCAAACCTGCTGGCTCACAGTAACCCAGACCTGATCTACAGCAGCAACCACCTGGACAGGCAGATCCTCAAGGCCTTCAGGGACTCTCAGTACGTTCTGACTGTTGAGTTAATCTTACTTAACACCTGTAAGCAACTTAAGATGCAGATGTGACTGCATATTTTAATGTTACGTACTTGTGATACCCCCGATGGTAACAGTGAATGCAAACTGCATCTCAACATATTAGATTAAATAAGTGTGCCTGCATTCCATATTATCAGTTCTTTTAACATTCAAAATAATATACAGAAAATCTCAATTATTGCCTCAAATGAAAGTAAAGGAGAATATCAAAGAATTGTTCAACGTCATAGCCGTAGCTTTCCTACTGTACAGACTTGAGAGTGGTATCAGTCTTCTCAATTCTAATGAAAAATGTTTTGCTCTTTATCCCTCAGGGAAGATGAGTGGCTCTGTGCAGCTCTGGACTGTCTGGACTTCCTCCCTGATCAGCCAGTGGTGGAGCTGAGCAGGGAGCTGCCTCAGTGTGCCCTGCGAGATCAGGACAGCTGTGAGCAAGTGCCAGCTGCTAGCAGTACACAGGATGGAGGCCAGTGCAACAGTGACGTGCAGCCTCGTCTCTCCCAGAGTGGTTTGTCCCAGTGTAAGCTGCGGCTGTACGGGACCCTGGTGAAGCACTACAGCCACACAGACAGGCCTCCCCTGCTGCCCCAGCACATGACCGACATCTACACTGCCATCACTGACCTGCTGGGTAAGAGCTAGGATTGTGATTGTTAGAAACTGTGATTTCCTAAATGTCACTTATTTAGATTCACACTGCATTATTGTAAGTGAACCAGGAGTTGTAACCAAGCCAGTTTCTCTAACCTGTTCCCAGTATCACTTATATTTGTGTCTTTCCTGCCTTCCCAGTGAATGCTAAGTTGGGCACGGCTCTTGAGGCTCTGCAGCTGTGTCTGAAGCTGTTGCCTCCTGCCTGCAGAGACGAGCTGCGCAGGCTGCTGACATTCATGGCTGTGGCAGGTGACCCGCAGAGGATAAGATTGGACAAGGAGGTAAGAGCCAGCGACTGAATCATATATTGGTTAATGATTTTTAACTTTTCTGCAGGTGAGATGAGAGATGAGAGGCAGGTAGAAGAAGAGGCCCACATAGCTCATCTGCTAGAGCTGGCGCCCCATGTACCAAGGCTGAGTCCTTGCTGCAGTGGCCATGGATTCGACTCCAACCCGTGGCCTTTTGCTGCGTGACAACCCCCCCTCGCCTTTCCTTTCATTTTTCAGCTGTCACTATGGATTAAAGGCAATAAAAATCCCAAAACAATATTTTTTTCTAAAAAGAGGGCTTGCTTCCAAAGCTGTACCACCCGTTATTTTTTTTATTTTTTAAATTTTCTTTCCTGTAGTTTGACATTAAAGATGTTGATGCTGTTGAACCTTTAGATGGAGAACAGACTGGCTGTGAAGAAGTCCTTCTCTAGAGCAATCCTCCACAACAAGACTCTGTCAAAGGAGAAAGAGGACCTTATGGTGGTCTTCATGCTCAGCAACATGAAGGAAATTTTTAAGGTAAGGGAATGCTGTCAGAATACATTATACATCTCCTCTCCTTGGGTCTTTACCTTGACTCACAATACTGTATTTATTCCCACGTTTACCATATTAGCATGCTAATGTAAGATTAGAATTATTTTTGTGAAGATTTATTTTGTAGATGTTGTCAGTGTTCCGTTGTCCTACTGTTAAAGCAGACATTAAAGTGGACCAAGTGACACAGATCAAGCTGTCCCTGTGCTCTTGCTTTACCCACAACCCGAAGGTAGTTTTAATTCAGTAACTATCAAGTTTACAGTTAATGCTTAGAGTCACCAGCATTACACTAACTATTATCACTTAGGGGGAGGTCATTAATTTAGCTAGTTTTTGCTCATAAAACTTAAAATATAATGCTTTATTCACCATCTTCCCTTCATTGTGGTGTAATTTGAATATGATTTTCATCACACACTCCCTGCATGTGTAACAAAACTTCCTGTGAATTTGTGGCCCGAGCCCAACCCTGGTGACAGCATCAGGGTTTGTCAAACTTGACGAAGCTCTTCCAGAGCCACAGAAGACACAACACAATATAAGTAGTACTCCCCACACCTGCTAAGATGGCCTAAAAATGTATTCTAATTACATTTAGGCTGTTAATCAAAATCTAAAATCTGGAACTCTTCCTCAGTCTACAATCCAGAGCCTGGCCCTGACAATTTGTTACCAAAAGGTCAACCCAGAATTGATTTCACTGGTTTGAGGCTGACTTTGTCTGAAGTTGTTTGTTTGAGCTTTGACATTTAGTGGTGCTATAACACATTGTTGTGTAAACAAATTGCTCAAATTGAGTTGCAAAATATAGTTCATAAATGCTGTAACAGACATTTGTGTAAGGGTTTCATTGAAAGGGATAAGTGGGAAGTTGAATTGAAAAGAGTGCCATTTTTTTTTTAAGGTGTAATTTAATCGACAAACCATTTTCTGCCATTCCTTTGCCACTAAGACTTTATTCTCTTTGCTCCAGATACCAGGGGCTCTGCACAAAGGAGTGAGTGACAAGCTGGCCAGCCTCGTACAGGGGAAGCACCCCGATGTGACTGGTAAATGACTTCATGAGTGTTAATGCAACACAAAACACTTCGATAATAGACAGGTTTAAACACACATCTGCTTTTCTTTTCTTTTTTTAATAATTCTTTTTGGGGGCTTTTTATGCCCTTTATTTGATAGTACAGTTGAATCAGCTCATTTTTTGGGTTTTGCGGCCCACAACTTTATGGTTCTGGTTCACTCTCACCACTGTTATCAACCTCAGATAAGCTCTGATAAACCCACAGTGCACCACCTGCCCAATACCAAACTGCAGACATAGCAACTAGCTGCTTTATCAACCAGATATCCCTCAGGAGTTGGTAACGTGAATATTGACTATACATTTGTCAGGTGACCAGAAACACAACTCTAATTGAATTTACGATTTCCTAATTTTCTGCTGGATGTATAAGTTGGCATTTGCTTGCGAACACATTTCCCTTAACAATTTTACAAGGTAATCTCAGTGTTGGGCTTGAAGCTGCAGTAGGTCTTTTTTTAGTTGTTGTTGTCATATTTGCCAAAACTTTCACTATATCCTGACAGTAGAACATGAGATAGATAATCTGTAAAAAAAAAAAAAAATAAAAAAAATAAGGTTGTTCTGGTTCCTCCTAGTGCTCCTAATGATATTTATAAGAATCCACCGGGCCAAACAAACGTTGATTGTTGGGTCTCATTCCCAGGGTGTCAAGACACTTTGGGTCTCTGGGAATGAGATTTACCAATCAACCTTCTTTTAAGCCTTCAACCAAAAGCGTCTTTATATCTTTCTCGGCTCTGATTCGTTCTGGCCTGGTGGATTCTTGTAAATGCCATTAGGAGCACTAGAACAGAGAGGAACCAGATTTTTTCACAGATTATCTGTCTCATGTTCTACTGTCAGAATAAAGTAAAAAGTTCAGCAATAATGACAAAAGATTATTTTTTATAAAAGTTACATACAGCAGCTTTAACATCCAGTTGTTGCTAGTCTAGTCAGTGTTTTTCTCTTCTGTCCTTCAGGCTCCACGTTCTGTCAGCAGGTCTCCAGCAGGACTTACACTGACTCTACAAAGAAGACCACCAACCAGGAACTGTGGATTCTGCTAAACAGCATCCACCTGGACAACAAGATCTCTGCCAAGGAGAGAAAGCGCCTACTCAGACAGTTCTACCAAGCCCACCCAGAGATATTTAACCAGTATTTTGGTGAATCTGCTGCTGGTATGCTGTAGATTTGTGAAGACAATGACATAGGCACAAAGCCTCTCTGTTGTCTTCTTCAGTCAGTTTCACCAGTAGCTACTTTTTGCATCAGTTGGTCTATTCTTGGCTGTGTTTTTCAATACATATGAATTCATTACTTAGAATATATTTATCATTTTTTATTTTCTGCATATGTGAGTCAGATCTCCACATGGATCAAATTTATGTAACTTTGAAGGCAACATTGCTAAAACAAATGGTAATTTGAATCCAGCTCACTTGAATCACAACTAAATTTAATTTGAATTGGACATGAATCTTTAGATAGACAATTCCAAAAATACCCTTGTAGATATAAACTTTTGGAACATTTGCGAACTACACACGATTTATTAAACATGATGAAATATGATTTATTAAACTAATTAATTTGAAAATACATTACAAAATCTCCAAATAGGTTTACTGATAATTTTATCAGCTTGGTCTTCACAAGGGTTCAGAAACCTTAATAGCTTAATCAATGGCACACTACCAGTAAGTTTGCAGGAGAGGTTTTTTGTGTGGAAATGTTGAGGTGCCATATTATCAGCAGGCCAGATCTCGTATATGATTACAATGTCCTGATTATGAGAGAAATGTTTTGTTTAAATGTTGCTATGCATGTTGCCTATATGGATGGAATAAAATTACAGATCCACTGGAGACTAACATTTTGATGTGGTGTCATAATCTTAATGTGAACATAAACAAGAACAAGAGCATTTTAAAATGGCACTTATTTCAAATAGTTTGCTGACCCCCTGGTCTAGTCGTTTTATTTGTTGTTGCCAATTTGGTACCACAAATCATAACTAATTAAAAATGTTGATAAAATTAATAGTGACCCAAAGGAATATGGGGGGAATTATTTTGTTTCTAGAGTGTACAATAGACCTTTTTCACAGCAGACATTTTGTCATGAAATAGTAGGGTAAACACAGGTGTTACCAGTGATACTTATTAAGGTTCAGTTCCATTTAGTGTAGCAGAGAGTTTCCACTGAGCCCACATGCACAACAGCACCCTGACTCTGTTTGACCTGAATGGAACAGAGCCTTAATCAGTATCAGTGATAACACCTGAGTTTACACTATTTCATCACAAAATGTCTGCTGTGAAAAAAGCCTATTCAGAAGTTACTGAGCAGACCTGCAGGTGTAGCGCCACCACGCGGTCAGTCGGTTGCTATAGTTTGTGTTATTTGGGAGTGCCTCAAGGTGGTATAACAGGTTGCTGTAGATGTTGTAGTGTAGACATTTAACACCACTAGATGAATAAAGGCACTAGTCTCATCATATTGCGAGTAATTCCCAGAGATTCCCTTTCTAGCACCTTCTGCTCTTTAATCATGAGAAACGTGTTTATTGTGCGTGCGTGCGTGCGTGCGGGAGAGGGCTCGACTGTTACGTCATGTTAGCCCCACCCAATACCGGAAGAGCCGCTCGGTTAGCGGCAGCCCAACATCGTCAGAGGAGGGTTGCGTCGTTAATAAGCTCGAAACAAAAGCTCCCCTCGGTTGAAGACGGTGTCTGGCAGTGGCGCAGCTGTGAATAAGGCTGTGAGAGTCATTATCCCGCTGTGGCTGCTTTGTGAAGGAGTAGCTGCGTCACAAGGCTTTGTTGTTGTTGTTGTTGACAGAGAGTCGGTGTTCACGCTGGCTAAAGCTAACAGTAGCTTGATAAGTTGAGCTACCCAGCGAACCCATCTCTTTCCCGGGGGCTGCCGGCTACAAGGTTAGTAACGTTACCGCAGAGGAGACTGTAACGACGGCCACAGTACCATGCGGCTTTGTTCTGTTTACCACCCGAGTCAGATGGCGTCTCATTCACTCCTCTCCCCCTCTCCCGCTACTGTAGGTGATGTCACCATCTGTAGATCACAACAACACACCTGCATCTCTCCTTCCGCTTGTCCTGTAACATGAAATACACTCACAGAAGTACCGTGTGTCTAGCTAGAAAAATCCCTGCTGCTGCTACATGTGACACGTTATGTCACATGTGCTGTGATCACGGGACATTTTACTGACTCTCAGCACTTTACAGCTTTTGAAATGACTTCAGATTGCAACCTGAAACATCAAACACTATCTGTTACCTTGCAGACCTTAGCATGCCAAAGGAGGCAGACCACCTTGAGGGTGAGGCAGACAAGGGGTCGAAGGAGGAGCGGACGCAGGATGCTTCTGAGGAGACAGGGAGGAAGATGGTCCGGGCGAATACTCCGAGCCCGCACAGAGGGAACACTCCTCAAGGTGAGAAATGGGTTGATTTTCAGGGGGGAACTCCAGCTACACAGAGCAACAGATTAAAAGACAGGGACCTGGTCCTATATCAGTTTCAACTGAGTAAGGGAATAAACACTTCAAGAGGAAGTTCACTCAGATGAAGATATTCATTTAGGTTTCCATGGATTGGGACGGGAGCCAGCAACCTCAGATTTCCAGTTTAAAATGTTCTTTTTATCCTCTTGAGTAAGTAAAAAGCATACACTCAACCACAATTTATACATACAGATAATAATATACAGATCAATAATACATTTAGAGGTGCCCCCGGTGCTTCCTCCCTTTGCTGAGCTCTGTTTTTGGACATACCCAACCATTTAGAGGTGTATGCGTCAGCACTGAAAAGGCAGAAAACCTGCTGCACGCATTTCTGCTCATAGAGTTGTCAAGGCGACCAGCATCCTGAATACACAGGACAGTACTAATGTTGGACAGCTGTGGGGCAGGACATCCAAAGCAAGCTGCTGTTGCTGCTGGCCTCTGTGTGCTGTGCAAAGCTTTCAAGTTCTTTATTTCATGTGGGATCCAGTCTGCTCCCTATCACATACTGAAACTACTCAGTTCCTCAGTCTGTCCTCAGCAGTTCTTTATTAGCACAAACATGTGGACTTGGACGTGATCACAAACAACCCTCCTGTTGTACGGAGGGGAAGATTATTGTTCTATTGAGGGAAAGCACCAGCCTCACAAGCATGTTCCTTCAGGGGGTTGCAAATAAACTGTTCCTGTCTCAAGTGCTCGCCTGTCTTAACTCTTCAACAACACAGCTCCTCTAATTCTCATCTGGTCGTCACGTACGCATGGTTCACCCCAGCCTGACGTGGTTGCGGTAATATGTACAACTAAAGGTTAAATCAGCACCGCAGTTTGCTTTCCTTGAAATATTCACTATGAGTAAATGGCATTTTGCTTTTTATAGTAAAGTGATTATTAGTGTCTGTTGCATAATTTCTAGCAGTTTCATTCATTTAATGGGCTTTAGATGGGATGATTGGCATATAACGTGTTTGGCAGGCAAAGCACACGCACTATTCTGGCACACCCTCTGAAATGTCCCTCTCCATGAGGTCTAGTATGACATCAGCTTTAGCTTTCTTTAGCCCCAGTTAACCTCATGCCTACGGTTGCTGACCCCTGGAATCCAGCATGTCAATTTAAAAACTGTCCCACAAAGCCAGAACCCAGACAAATAAACAAATAAACTAAAATAAACATAAAGTTGGGAGCAATGCCATAGTCAAAGACACCCATTTTTTAATTAAGCCCAAATGATTAGCGTTAGAAGTCCTAATTGAGGAAAAGCTACATTATCTGATTGTTCCCACCGTGATTTTTATCAAGTTTCCCAAGTTTTGCATTTACGTACTGCTACACTTGGTAGATGAAGACGTGTGAGTGGGAATTTACGACTCGTTGCTCATGCTCATAGTTATAAATTGGATTATCCTTTAGGGGCAACAATAGAAACTTTGCTGTAAGGCAGGTGTGCAGAACACAGAGCTTTGCGGATACACTGACAGCAGGCATACTTGAGGGGATTAACACATTTTGGAGCTGGTGTGTGCCTGCTTTTGCTACTGCCACACTAAATCCACTTGGAAGTAAGAGATAATGCACTCTGTTTGCAAATTAGTTTGAATGCAGTTTGTTGGCAGTTTGTAGGAAAGCACACTCTTACGTATAATGTTGGAATAAATCATTTTAAGAAGGTTTTCTTTCCCCTCACAGCCAGCCCTCCCAGGTTCGTCTCTGCAGAGGAGCTGATGGAGACAGCTAAAGGAATGACCAACATGGCTTTGGCCCATGAAATAATGGTCAACCAGTCATTTCAAGTCAAACCTGCAGAGCTTCCTGAAGGAAGGTGAGAGTCTGATCAGATATTTTTAATACATGTCTTTTAAATTGAGTTCTTTCTAGCTGTAGAAGTAAAAGTCCCCCCTGTCCCTCGTACAGTTTGCAGCGCAGATTTAAGGAGATAATGCACAAAGCATTCTGGGATTGTTTGGAAGATCAGTTGAAGGAGGATCCGCCGACATACAGTCATGCCATCAAACTGCTAGCTGAGGTCAAAGAGGTGAGGCAGAGGTTTTTGTTATATTCAGGAAATAAACCATTTATTTCAAAACTGTGTGTGCAAATGTGAGGTCTTATTTTAGCTGCCACCATCTTTCTTCACATATGATCCTGCTGTAGTTTGTATTTTGAGAAGGTCATGGCTGCACACAGCTTTACCATACATGGACATATACTACAGTGTGTCTCTCTTGGCTGCCTTCAATCTTCCTCTATTTCCCCGCTCATCCAGACACTGCTGTCTTTCTTGCTGCCGGGCCACGGTCGTTTGCGCTCCCATATCGAGGAGGTTCTGGACCTGCCTCTAATCCAGCAGCAGGCTGAGAACGGAGCGCTTGACATCAGCCAACTGTCCCAGTTCATCGTTGGGATGATGGGCTCGCTGTGCGCCCCCTGCAGAGATGAGGACATCAGAAAACTAAAAGAGATCAGTGATATTGTGCCTCTGCTCAAGTAAGCCAAGAGACAAGAGAGACTATTATTAGTTCATCATGTTTCAGGCTGTAGTTTATTTTTAGATGGTGTAATTTCATTACAGTGCATTACAGTGCAGAAGTAGGCTTGTTCTGGAGTGACGGTGTCATAGAGGATGATAAGAGATGAGCTAGCAGGTCCCCAAACTTAATGCAGACTGTGAATAACAAGTCCAGCTCAGTTGGATGGAGGATAGAATTTCATGAAATATAACTCTCTGTGTCTGTCTCTGTCCTCCTCCCTCTCAGACAGATATTCTCCTTGCTGGACCTGATGAAGGTGGACATGGCTAACTTTGCGGTCAGCAGCATCAGGCCTCATCTGATGCAGCAATCGGTTGAGTATGAGAGGAGCAAGTTCCAAGAGTTTCTGGATAAACAACCTAGTAAGGAATCCATATTCCATTTAGATAAGTCACATTATGTATAAATCATGCTAATAATTACATATTGGACAGGCTAGATCTAAAACTACATGCAGACATTTGCTCAAACACTTACTTTGTTTGCCTTGAGAAGTTCAGCTGTGTCTGAAAATAGAACCATTTTTTTTACTTCTTTGTAGCATTTCAGCACTGCAGCTATGAAATTATGGTCCACCCTAAAACAAAAAAGTGGGTTTTGTTTATGATATTCAATTGAAATTCAGCAACAGTTGAATGCTTTGACTTGCCACGTTTCCCATGCATAGCGTAAAGCAAAGAATGGACATTCTTCATAGTCTACCACCTCCTCTAGCTACATTCACCTCTAATTAAGCATCGTGCATTTCTGTGTTAGCATGCTTGTTTTATTCACGGAAGTAAAGTACAATGTTATTTAGAAAATTCAGACAAGATTCAGACAATGCAGCAAACCAAGCATATCTTCTGTTGACTACTGGTATGCAAAAATGATGGAATGTCCTTGAAGAACCTGCTATTAGTGTGAATTATGAATCTGGCCTGCTTTTTCAAAAAGCAGGTAAATGGATGGATGTTGCATATCTTTGTTTTGGCATGTCAAATGATAAAAAAAATCAGGATCTGCTGAATCTAGGGAAAGTTGAGTGAAATAAATGATCCGTTCTTCTTTAGATGCCTTAGACTACACTGAGAAGTGGCTTGAGGACACAGTGAGATGCCTGAGAGAGGCCGGGGCGGATGGTTCTAGTGCCGCCTCATCTGACCCTCCTTCACTCCTCCCCCTTAATGTCCATAATCATGCCTATCTACGCCTGCTAAGGTGGGACCACTCGTCAGACCCCTTCCCAGAGGTAAACCCTGTCAATCCTGAAACCTGTCGTGTCTCTCCGTTGTCTCTGCCACCATAAATTGTATTCCTCTGTATTCCCCTCTCTATAGACAGTGTTGATGGATCAGAGTCGGTTCCAGGAGATGCAGCAGGAGGCTGAGCAGTTAGTTCTGCTCTCCTCTGTGCTCCTCGTTGTCTACACTACCACAGGGGAGGCTATCTCAGGCCTACCGGGGCTGATGGAGACTCTTAAACACACTGTCAGTGTCATGCTTGCAGACATGCACACACCGTGAGTACCAGTGCTTTCATTGTCACTCTTGTAACTTTCATTTCATTATGTTTCACTCACACTGACTGGTTGGAGTGACGGATTAGGAGGAAGGTGTAGTGACCCAAATGTAACCAGACTATTTTCTAAGAACGTAACAGTTTAACTGAAAAATGTGTTTTTTTAACTGAGTCTTAAAGCTTTAATTTACATGGTGCTGAATGGACTAAGTACACGGTAGCTTAGTCTGCAAAATCATGGCAGGCCGTGTGCCCGTGTTTAAATCCAGACACCCATCATGCATTTCTTCCTTTCTCCACATTTTTTGTCACTCTCTACCATCAAACTATACACCGATCATCATTACATTGAGAGCACTGACAGGTGAAGTGAATAACACTGATTATCTGGTTATCATAGCTCCTGTCAGTGGGTGGGATATATTAGGCAGCAAGTGAACATTTTGTCCTCAAAGTTGTTAGAAGCAGAAAGCAGGCATTATGACATTATGTTAAGGAAAGGGCAGCCGTGAGGATTTGAGTGACTTTGACAAGGGCCACAAATTGTGATAGCTAGAGCAATGGGTCAGAGGGCATCTCACAAGAACTGGCAGCTCTTGTGGGGTGTTCCGTCCTGCAGAGGCAGCTAACTGTCAAAAATGGTCCAAGGAAGGAAAAGTGTTGAACCGGGGCCACCAAGTTACAAAAAAAAGTGTCTTACACTTGCATATTTTTAATGCACCCATTTGGAACTTACTAACTAGCTAAGTTGTATTGCTAAACATAAGTCGTTTTGCCTGTCCCAAGGTCTTTTAGTGCACACGAGGCCTTTGCGACCATCGGGGAGAAATTTTGTGTTGAGCTGAGTCAGTGTCTAAGCCAACATGGTTACTCTCCATTTTCACCTGACCGAAAGAACATTCTGAGGGGACAAATCTCAGCTATCGTCCAGCCAGACAACCCGGTGCACAAGCTGATGGGTAAGAACAGTGACATGTACAATGTCTTTTACACCACAGCACAGTGTGGGCTTTGTGTATTTGGCAGTGACACAGATGTCTTCTCCTCTCTTTTCCTCTCCTCTCAGACTCTCGGATTCAGAGCTATCTCCTGGTTTCCCTGGAATCCACTCAACATAAGACCCCTCCTCATCTCCCAGGAGGCCTGGCTCCAGTCAGCAAGGAGCTGAAGGAGCTTGCAGATCGCTTCAGTCGCCTTGTCAACTACAACAAGGTGGTCTTCTCCCCATTCTACCAAAAGCTCCTCCATAAAATACTGACAGGTGGGGAGAGTCCCTAAGCACTGAAATTTGGAGTAAGAGCAGTGTGGAGAGTGGTGTGTAGTTTTGCCATCCCCCCTCACTAGTAGTGGTTACGATTCAGAGAAAGGAGTTGAGGAAGCTGATATGTATTCAGCCTATAAAGGCAACTCCCCAGTGTGTGCACCTCAAAACTATATATTCAAAAAACACTGGCTACCATCCCAGCTGCATTAACTCACAGTCTTGCTTATTTGAAAAAAATTCAGGCCTCATAATTGTGACCTTACAATAGCTATCTCGCATTAAGTTGTGTTCAGTATTACTAGCAGGGTTGGGTATCATTGGAAATAGTTTGATATCTGAGCCAATACAATACCTGTATTTTAGAACCCATACTAAAATAATACTTAGTGTTATGGTTACCATACTTGGAGTATAAACACATTTATTTCGGCAGGAAAACTATGGCTGTGAAAAATGGCTGTGAAAAAAAAAAAATGATTCTAAAATATGAAGTCAACAAGATTAAGTCAACAAAACAAAGGATCAGGGCCTTTTATCAAGTGTGTCAGAGTAGGAAATCAGTCCTCATTAGCCAACAGTTCTCCGAGTGACACATTTTCTTCTGTGTTGCAGCCTAGAAGTATTTTATCAATGTGCCCTTATCACTGCCAGTACTTATGAGCGATCCAGAGGTGTCTCAACCTGTCAAGAGTTGACAGGAGACAGTGTTCAGGCAGAGACATGTGATGTGGGCTCATTCCATGGAAGTGTTGATGGCAAAAAGCTCATTAAAGGAATAGTTTGACATTTTGGGATATACGTTTAGTCACTTTCTTGTGGGGAGTCAGATAAGATCAATATGACTCTTATGTCTGCATGTAAAATATAAAGCTGCAGCTAGCAGTCAACTAGCTTAGTTTAGACTGGAAACAGGGGAAACAGCTACCCGCGCTCAGTCTGAAGGTAACAAAATCAATGTGCTAGCACTTCTAAAGCTCACTAATGACACGTTCTGTCTTGTTTGTCTAATCTATTGTGGTAAAAAAAGTGAGTTTTACTGGTTACCTAGCAACCTCAGTGTCTTGACAACTACCGGTTACCGTACCTGATCTTTTAATCTGACTACATCACAAATTGTTGAACTATTCCTAAAAGGCACCATTTGACAGAAACTGAATTATTTTTATGTCTCATCTTGCGTTGGATTCTAATGAGAACGTGCTTTCCACAGAAATTACAACCAACTACTTCAGCAGGAATAAATCATTTGATTTGCTAAGCAGCACCTCAGATACAGTAACGTACAGATGCATTTATCTCCCCACCATTCAGTGTGAAGTATTGGCGAAACAAGCTGCATTAATATGAATTACTATATTAATTTATTTATTAATTTGTGTATTTTGAACACACAGGGCCATGTTATTAGAGAAATGTTCATTTTGTTGCGAAATGGTGACATTTTTGCCTTTTGTAAGACCAGACAAGTGTACAAAGGATGCAGCTGAAAGGGAAATTGCATGTAGCCTAGATGAGTTGCCAAACAAATCTCGTACGTGCTCTGCCTGACCATCCTCTCCTGTCAAAAATAACACTTCTGGAGCTCTCCTAAATACTGGCAGAGATGGCAGTCATTTCCCAGGCCATGTTTGGCTAGGACTGATTCCCTACATTCAGACAATTTTATGAATAATAACCTTGGCCAAGTATTCAGCAACAGCTTTCAGTACTTGACAGTTTTCAAACTCAGTGCTACTGACACAATTTAATCGATTAATCAAAGCAGCTAGGCAATTGTATAGCATGAACAAGACCACAGATGACTGCATGCTGTCTTTTACACTGCAATTGTAAGGAAATACAGTGGATACAAAGACTTGGTACACCTTTGCATCTTGTGGAGCTTTCTCGTCATTAGGCTTAAAATCAAATAATATTTATTCAGGATTGTCAGATTTACTTGGTTAGAGCAACAGTAAAAAATTTTCGTTACTTATTTTTATTTTTTTTACAATGTATTAAAAACATCTTCATAACATAACCAGGGGCTTAGCTTTAGGCTGGTCTTAAATTGTCAGGTTAGACTAGTCTAACTAAGCCTGTCTGTTGCGTAAGTATTAAGACTGGCTTAATTTGAGGTAGGAAAGTTAGCCAGCTCAAAGACACAGGAATATTGATCGTATGTTGATTGAAAGGGCAACAGAAGAGCAAGTTAGGACACAGTGATTGCTCCATGCTATAGATGGCAGATGTTGGGTTTTTGGAAATAACAAAGAGAACAAGAGTGTCCATTCAGTTACATAGAAAAGTAACACCTATCCTAACAAGTATTGCCTGAGTTTATCTTCATAACTCATTTATAACATAAAAACTATTTCTGTTTGGAGTCTGTACCAGCCTAAATTGAAATCAGAAGACAACATATTTTAATGCTGTATTTATGTAACTTTGTTTTCAAGATATATTCAATGCATTTTAAAGCAGCAGGTCTACTTCTCTTGTAAAACTACAACTAGTTGTTAAGTGAGCTTGTGGGTGCTGGTAGGCTAAGCAACTCAACTCCTAGCTGTAGCTTTATATTTAGCATATGGATATGAAAGCGGTATCAAACTTATCATAAAACTCTTGGCCAGAAAGGGAATAAGCGTATTTCCCAAAATGTAAAACCATTTATTTAACAAGCCTTAGCTCCAAAGGGTGGGCTTTAAAACCATTGAGGATCTGAATCTCTGTACTGGCTCATGGGGAATTAAAAGACCTGAAATGCACCAAGTGTCTAGACAACATAGTATCTAAATGTGACTAAAATCATAACATCCATGATAAAATAAACAAGTCACAAAAAAGATAAATCAAGAATCTGTTTACTTACTCCATATTTTTTAACCACACAGCAATGCGAACATAAAGAGTGTGTAGACTCTTTGTATCCACTGTATGTGCACAAGATGATTCTGTCAAGTATTTTACAGTATGTTAGATCAAAGGAAAATGACCAGAAGGGAAGCCAGACTGGTGTTTTGTGACCAACTTGAACTGTTACTCTATTTAACTGTTACTTGTTTTAAATTCCGTTAACTTATTTATAACATTTCTGATGGTTTATAAGATGTTTAGAATATTTACTTTAGACAAACACTTTGCTTTGCACACATATTTCACATGCTCAACTCACCACAGAGTACTTACAGTGGTTGTAACAAATCTTCAGCTCCTCCAGGCAGAATGATGTCACGTGTTCATTGATTGGTCACACCAGTCACACTGATATTTGTCTTTAACTGTTCATCCAACATGCCAATAAAGCATTGTTTGTCCTCCACTGCAGTCATTTCTTTAATCCTTTTTGTTTCTTTTTCTTGGGCTGCTTGTATCAGATTTGTTTTTAGCGAGGGATATAACAACATTCTCAGGTTGTTCTTTGGCCGGAGAGACACATTTTGAATAAACTACCTTTTAGATTTGATAGCAGCCACTTTATTCTGCAAATAGTGGTGGCTGTAGTCTGACATTGTACTCCAGCTTTACTGGCTGGTTCTCTGACTAGTCAAAGTACAAAGAACCATCTTAATATTATGTATAAATGACTGAAAGGACTCATCAGTACTATCATTACTAAACTGCTTGCATATAGTTTCATATGAGACACTAGGTGGAGCCAGAACTCTCGAGTTTTATCATTTGTATGTAGTATTAGTATGTATGTAATGTTTGCCTGGTTGATATTCCAGTATGATAAGATGATTTACAATTTCAGAATTGGATATGTGTAGGCAGAAGGAGCTCAGTAAGTCAGTGTGGAACATGAAATAAAGTCCAACAGTCGATGAAATAAACACAGTATAGGATCAAGTTTTAAGTACAATATATCTAAATGCATCTGATGGAGTGAAATATCACGGAAGTCAAATGTTTTTAGTATGTAATAATAGCAGCAGCCCATAACAACCAAAAAGTGGATTGTTACTTCCACTTCACAACAGCAAACGCTTAAATTACTGAGTTATATTGCTGTTGATTTATGTTTGAACATGTTTGTAATAAGAGCCCTATTACAGTGCAACAAAATGAGATGGTGAAGAAAACAGACATTTTCATATGGACTGTTGTACAGCTGGCATGTTTAGTCCTGAATTGTAATTACATTTGCTTGAGTCTGAGATGCAGACCTCTCCTTTCAGATGCTTTGTTAGGAGGTGGAGGGTCACTTGTTTTTAAGTGACTCTTTTTTTTCTTTTATGGGTTGCCCTGGTGGCTCGCCTGGTGGAGCGTGCAACCCCATGTAGTAAGGCTGAAGTTCTAGCAGCAGAACAGCGGCATGGGTTTGATTCTGCAGCCCCTTTGCTGTGTGTCATCCCGTCTCTCTCCCCCTTTGCTGTACCTCTCAAGTTGTCACTGTCATAAATAAATGCATGTGCCTATCCCCCACGTCCTCTTTCACAGTTCAGTTTCATTGAATGCTGTGTTATCAAACCTTTACCCTCAGTGAATAATGCCTAAAAGGAGGTGGAGAAAGAGAAAAGCGAAGTGATTGAATATTTCTTCTTTCAAACTTAAATTTGCTGTATTGGCATTGCCATAATTATTGTCAAAGCCGGCTGTGCAATTCTTATGATTATTATGATGATGTGATTATACACTAATGAAAGCATACCTATAAATATTACAATAAATCCTCCTAGGTGTTACAATTTGGCCCCCTTTAATTACTTTCAGCCTGTGTCTCTGTCCCACATATGACTCTCACACCACCTGCCCCCTGGACATTGTTCCTACAGTACATACCTTTCAAAGGAGGGTCCCACAATTTTCCCCATTATGAATAGCAGACATGCAAATGTAACCGTCTCATCCCATTTAAAAATGCAATAGGCTCTTATTAAAAAGCCTAGAACTAAATCATTTCTGTCCCATCTCCAAGCTCCCATTCCGGTCCAAAGTACTGGAGAAAATTGTCTGCACACAGCTTTTGTCTTATTTAAACAATAACAACATCATGGAGAAATTCCAATCAGCCTTCAGGACTCATCACAGCACAGAAACTGCCTTCTCAAAGTCTCAAATGACCTACTGTTGTCTTTAGACTGGTACATGTGCCATAATTCTTTTAGACCTCAGTATGGCTTTTGATAGGGTTGATCATTGTATTTTATTAAATTGTCTCAAAGACCAGACTGGCATCCAGGGCACTTCCCTCAAGTGGTTTGCCTCCTATTTAACTTGCAGGACCTTCTCTGTTGAAGGACCAGTGTGTAGGATTCAGTGGCATTTAGCGGCATAGTTGCAGATTGCAACTCCCTCGCTTCTCCCTCGCTTCACCCTCCCTACCAAGAGTGAAGGTGAAACTGCGATGGCTGATGAACAGGTGAAAAACACCAACGGCAGTGTTTGGTTTGTCCTTTCCCTACTTGTTTTAAAACATGGACGCGGCATTTGTAAACAGCTCATTCTAAGGTAACAAAAACATAATGATTCCTCTATTCAGGTGATTATACACTAATGAAAACATAGTTATGCATATTATTATCAATTTCTGTTAATAAATCACCATAAATATTACACACTGGACCTTTAGGATCTTACCTCTCCTTCTCTACTCCTCACTTGTGGAGTACCTCAAGGTTCCATACAGGGCCCATTTTGTTTGCTCTGTATATTCCCTTTAGGCTCTGTCTTCCACAAGCAAAATGGGCGTCATGCATGAATGTTTTATTTTACAAACCGATAAAGAGGAGAAAGAGAAAATCATATGTATGTATGTATGTATGTTGATGAATGGTGTTTGATCTTAAATTGTGTGTATGTGACAGGAAATTTGCAATTATCATATGAAAACTCCCCAATAAATCCACATAGGGCCAGCAGATTTAAGAGCCGTGTGCAAGCCACTAACCAACAAGCTACTGAAATTTCATTAACATTAAACTAGACAAAAGAAGAAAAGAAAGAAAAAGGAAAGGAATTTCCACCGAAGGGCCAGTGAAAATTTACTTCATTTAGATTTAATATGCCAGGTGGCTTGTTACACAGAAACATATTTTCCTTTTTTTCTCCAGTTCTGATATAAGTGATGCTAGCAGCATCTATGCTAACCTCTTTGGCAGCTGCCATTGAACGAACAGAGCCTTCTCTTTGTGTCACACTGCAAGTGGTTCCTCAAAGGACGCTGATTGGTTGAACCACTGTGGTACGGGCCAAGTGTGAACTTATTGTGACATCACACATTGGTTTGTGAAGTACCGTTTTGAAGCATTGAGTTTGGCATTATGGCTGTCACCATGACATTTTTTTCAGCCAGAGGTGGTGATGTACTGCGAGTTGAGCTGCTGTCATTGACTGCACAGTTTAAAGTTGTCCTTGGCAGGAAACAATGGTGTCTTTCCTGCTCACACATGATCTCATATTACAAATAAACAGTACACCTGAAAAGATTTTAAGCAAGAAATAGTCAACGCAGTAACAGAATCTTGATTTATATTTGATCAGCTCTGCCTAGTTTGACAGTTTGATCTGAGTTGTGTGTGAGGAACTGACAAGGTAGCCACATCCTAAAGCATACTTTATCGTCTATTTTACTTTAAATGGGACCATAATTTACTAAATGAACATCATGCTGTATAGAAGGAGACTTGAACTAGTGATGGAGACCATAAACTCATTAGAAAACTGTTTACTGAACTAACAAATCAATTGAGAAGTTGGGTCATTTCTCTATAAACTCAGTGCTATCAGACTTTTTTGCAGCCAGTGGAGCTGCCCCCTGCTGGCCTTTACATAAAATGCATGTTTGAGATACTTCTGCGTTATCTTAATTTTACAGAGCCGGGAGCACTGTCCACTATACATACTGTCAGTGGCATAGCTTGAAGCCTGGAAAGATGGATTCTTGCGTGATCTTGTGATTTCATCAGCAGCCTTACAAGGTAAACATAGCGCCCCACGATCATTTTATGTGGGAGAAAAAGAATACTGCTACACCAGTGTTTAGTCAAACACACAAGGGGCCAAAAAATCACGCTACTAGATATGTGAAGAGCTGTGGACTGACTGAGCAACCAGACCCATCAACTGAGGAGAATCAACATCGGTAAACCTTACCCTAACTGCCCCTCCACCTGCCACCCCAAGAATGTGGAGCTCTAATCAGGGCCAATCGGCAAAACTGTACTCTGTCAGGCCCTGCAGAGTCCTCAAGCCTCCATATAAACAGAATTTGTAATTTGTTTATATGGATGAGCTGTGTGGTAAAAAGATGTGTGGTAAAAAGATTTTGTGGACTTGTGCTAGTAGCTTCTTCCAAGTTGTTGAGTGTTACAGTTGTTTAAAAATAAAGTTAAGGAGGGGTAGTTTACTAGTGTTAGCTAAAGAATTATGGACCTAGTTAAATGTTTGGCTTCAGTTATTCAATAAACCTGTAGTCGTGATGAAGTCAATACCTTGGGTTTTATTATGCTTAGTCAACAATGGGGCTTATTGCAAAAGAAGGGCAATGTAATGTTTTGCCTCCATAGTAGTGTTGGCAACTGCTGATTTACACAGACACTAATGTTAAAATAATCATTATTAATCATTATATTATATTATACACAGTCGTAGAATTAGGAGAGCCTCAAGGAACGCTAGGGATATTCAAGGAACCTTACTTGCTTGGGGGGTTCATGAGGAACCTTTAACAGCTTAGTTTCGAGGAGAGGTCACTGGAGGAACGGATTTTCACATAGAAAAGGTGGCTGTTCTCCTCAAATGTGTGTTTTCAATAAGGCCTACCTAATTCTTTACCTTGAAACTCAATATATTATATATCGTTCTATAGAGGAAAACACTTTTTAGGATTTTAGAGAGAGTGTTAAATGAATTTGGAAGTGTAAAAAAACATGACTTCTATTGTTGTTGTCTGAAACACAGGCAGTCCCAATCAGCAGGTGTTCCCTTACAGATTGGTGAGATAAGCCTACCTAAAACCATTTTCCAGTTGGTCACTTTCTCTGGTAATAACTCACTCATTCACAGTATTCCACTACAACAAAGTTTGATTTCCAACAGATATTTGTCTAACAGTTCAGCTTTCCAGCATTCGGGTTTTGCAGTCACACTATATCAACTTGTATCAAACTCAAGTTCAAAGGGGATGATTGGTAGCTCTTATATAGGCTTCCTCGTTCTTTATTCATTACATTTCCATTGCTGATGCATGCATTTGATTGAGGAAGAGAGAGGTTTTAATAATTAGCCCAAATGATGATGTAAATCACATTGCCCCCTGCAGCGTAAAGTGTCCTTTAGGAGGTCCTCAACCAAGGCTTTGCTAGCCATTCCACAATCCAGGCTGAGGACCAAGGGTGACCAGGCCTTTTCTGTTAGGGCCGCAAAAACAACCTTCATGCGGAAATCAGACTGCAATTTGCATTTGAAAGAGGATAAGGATATCCTCTTTCAAATCCCTCTAAAAACATATTTTAGTGCACTTTCACAGGGTTTGTGTTCTGAATTCACTGTTGAGTCACTTCTTGAAACCTTTTAACTCTTCTTTAATTGATTATTGATTATTTTTATAATTTAAATTATTTTATTTGACTTATGTATCTTCTATACTCTACTCTAAAAACATGGCGGTTCAATGTCGCAAGCCTCCATGGAAGGCCACCTGTAGCTTTAACTGTCTCATTCTAAGATAACAAAAACATAAAGAGTCTTATTTTCAGCTATATATACACTAACAACATACCTAATTATGCATATTATTTTTAATTTCTTCCAATATATTCTTATAAATGTTACATACTGGACATTTCAAATTGTTTTTATCATTGTTTGTCTACCATTTTGTAGTACTATTCTTCTTCTTCTTTTTTTATTATTATCTCACAATTTTATTTAGAATTATGCCCCATGCTTGCACATTATAAACTAAAATAAAGGTCTTAGAACTAGCCCCTCTAATAGGCATTAGGTAATATTACAGGGCCCTCTCTGGTTAATATTGCATTTCATGCAAACTCCCTTATGAATTTGTAGTAATCAAATTACCAAAGCCAGCTGACATGCAATGAACCTGGGACCCAAGA
>NW_023339762.1:3667899-3677885 GCF_004916995.1 Morone saxatilis | reverse complement strand
CCAAGACAGCTGGGTTGAATACCGAGGTAGTGATCTCTCTCTCTCTCTCTCCTCCCCAACATTCCACACATGCGGAGAAGCAACAAGCTAGCTACCGAACCAGCAGCAACAGCTAGCAGCCAGCAGCTATCTCCGTCGGGGACGCGGCGTATTAACATGCAAAAGTTTACAAACACAGACTCCTTGTCCTAAATTGAGACAAGAGCAACGCTTAGTGAAACCCGATACGACTGTCGAAACCATGGGTCATGGCTGGCTTTCGCAACAGCTAGTTATTTCGGTTATTTGAAGCTTCAAATGTGTGAAAAGTCGCTCGGTCTCTCCTCGTCGTTGAACAAGATGGCAGCAGCAGCATCGTTGCAGGATTTGACTATGGTTCGGGTCCTCGTTGCTAGCCTGTTCCTTGACGCTCTGGGTGATATGATTTACAGGTCTTACTGAAGGTATGTCGCCTTTTATGTAAACTGGCTGTCAAATACGCTTTCTGTGCTACGGTTGTGTTAGTCTATTTTATCATTTTAACGTTGAAAGGACTCATGGCTACCTTGTTTGCTAACTGTTCAGCTAGCCAACTTGAGTTTGTTCCCTTTGGCAGATAAGTGTTAACGCTAGCAGCGAAAGCTAATTGGTTAGTGTTAACGACGAATATGAGTTATTCAGGGGTCTGTTGCGAGCATGCACTTGTTTGTGTTTTGATTTTGAGCAACTTTAACTGTGTACTTACATTAACGTTATCTTGTAAAGATATAGAAAATAGAATTTACTAAGTGAAAAGACAACAAAACACGCAACAGTTGCCTTACAGTACGTTTAGATTGGCCAGTTTAGTTAGGAAAACTACATTTGAGTAAGTTATCACCTACCCCACAAAGTAAAACACACCTATTATTTAGCTGCTTGTCACTCACAACATAAGTTTCAACAGGTGTCTGGGCTGTTGGTGCCCTTCCCCCCAACACACACACACACCACCCCTCCCATATGTTAACTGTCTCCTAGATTGATCAGTAACAAATTGCGTGTACAGCTGGCATTCTCTGAACGGTGGTGAAACACACCACAAACACAAACACACATACACTTGCACACACACACCTCTGTGTCATGGCTCTCCATTTCAGGCATGAACCTTGTAGCCTTTTGGGAGATCAGGCTACCTCGTTTGGCAGTGAGAGGATAGAGCAGGAGGTATCACAGCTGTGTCCGTGCCAGTGTCCCTCAGAGACTGCTGGGCATGCACAGGGTGAGATATTTGCGCCGCACCAGCCGTATGGTGGTAGATCGTTTGCTAACTTTTGCCAGTTGCATCATCAAGTTATGGGTGTGGGTGATGAATGAAGAAAGTGGATCTCTGCGTAGAGGCGGCAGAATATTGCTATCTTGAAATCTCCTTTTTGCCTGCAGAAATTTGAATCACACCCTCCAATGTGCTGTCTGTAAACTCTGTCAAGAAAAACTCTCTCTATATTTATTTAGAGTATTCGTAGTAAGTTTTAGTTTTAGTACTGGCAATACTGTTCTAACTAGAGTGAGGTCGGTATGTTTTTCCATATAAGGTTTTGTTTGAAAAAAAGAGTTTGGTCGTAACGGTGGTTGTTAATCTCTGTTAGCAGAATATGTGATAAAACTCGCCACCCATACAAGTCATGAGAAGTGAAGTGTGTGTGTGACGTTGAGGCACACCCGTCTGCCTGTCTGAGCCTGTGTGTGACAGCTTTAGAAGCTGGGAAGGCCACTGGCTCTCAGCAGGCCTTTCTTGTCGAACAAAACTTTGTGCTTAAGACAGCCAGCGTCTTGAGTGCGTTTGTGTAACGTGTGATGTAGCCTGAAAACTGGAATCACCTGAGTCTGCGTGTGAACCCAGTCAGACACAATCTATGTCTCTGTTTGGAAATATTCAGGAAGTGTTGCTGCTCGGCCCGCCTGCTTTCTGCCTGTTATCATTGTGACTCGCTGAAAGGAGAGGAATGTTGAGGAAAAGCCGAAATAAACTTCAAAAATGCAGTTTGAAATTGGAAAATCGTTCATGTTTGATAATAAAAGTAAAAGATTATTGTCGCTGTAGTCGGTCAGACATACGGACATGGCTGGCATGTGTGACACTGATCAGATAGTATTGAATGTGTTAGCAGTTGGAAAAAAACAAGTGGGGTTGATTTTTGTTTTTATTTTTAGCTCAGGTTTGGGCATTTGGCAATGAACTGCATCACGAATCAGATATTTGCCAAAATCAAACTTTAGTTTGAATGCACAGATCTGAGTTTTCTGGTCATTACAATTCAGTTGCAAGCTCTGTGCTTTCTCTCTCTCTCTTGTGTGTCAAATTACCGGAGAGGGTGAGAGAATGGATAATTCTGTGTCATTTGTCCATGCAGATAATGATTCGACTGGGTTCATAGGACAGGCAGACGTCTGAAAATTACTCACGTATGCATGTGGGTTGTTTTGAGTGTAAACTCGGATGTCAGATATGAGTCATTCTTAAAAGTAGACGTAAAGATATGGTTGAACATATTCAAAATAAGTAAACATCGGGCATTATTAACAAGAAACTACATTTTGTAGGCTGTTTTGAACGTAGATTTAATGACCTCGTCATTGGTCTTCAAGATCTCACAAAGTGTGGAGGTAAAGTGAGATCTCATTGATTGTATCTGCATCAGTTGAACTGGAGCATCGCAAAGCCCATTAAGTGTATCAGCCACCAGTACAGCTCACAGCGGCTCCCCTGGATCAGTCTACTTCAGCATTTGATTAAGTCAGATTGGGGTTTTGAAGCAGGTTAGGATTGAGTTTCTTTTCTTGGTGGTCATCACATTAAGTAACAGTAACGATACTAATGTGCCGGTTCATAGACAGTTTCAGTAGAATCCCTGACAGAAAGCTTTATCAGTCAGGGATCAGGTGTGTAGGTGCATTTGTAAAATGTCACTGAGTTACAGATCATGCTTCATGATGTATCATTTCCCCCCGGGGTACTGCTTGCTTTGCGGTTCTTCTTTGTGTGAAACTGACCCTCTGGTGTAGCGTGCAGGGACACGCCAGAGATGCAACGGGCTTCCCCCATCTCCCATTACAATACGCCAGTTCCCCTTTTCAGTAAGGCTGACATGGTGGCTTAGATGTGTATTTGCTTGGCAGCTTTTATGGCTGCTTTCTTTAGATCGCAATCTTTCTTCAGAGGATGTAATGGCAAGATGCTGTTTTGCTATGAACCAGTTCAGTTCAGCACTTATCTGTACGTAGGATTTTGCTTAGTAGAGTGTTTGAACAGTGCATGTTTTTAATATTTCCAAGGTAGTCAGCACTTCAACTGTCATGTAGACAAATGCTAATCTTTAAGTCTGAAACCCTGATTGTGTCAGCTTTGCTATATCCTTATCCTATATCCATACTATATGACACATGTGGCCTGTATTTAATGTGTTTTTCTGTTGTTTAGGTATGGCCTCACAAGTCTTGGTCTACCCATCACACCTGCACTCAGCTCAAACAAGTGCCTTAGGAACCAGCAGCAGTGGTACCAGCAGACACAAAGACGAAGCTGACCACATTGATAACACCAGCAGAGCCTTTCAGCACCGCCCCCCGCCCAAGACCTATGTGATCGGAGTCAACTACGGAATTGCCTATCCCAACAACGTTGTCCCATCCTCAACCAGTGCTGCTTCAGGAAGACTGCACAGAGAACCAGAGCTTGGAGAGAGGGAGGAGTGGGCATTGCAGACTGCAGGATTGCAGAGAGAGGAGAGCTGGGAGAGTCAAGGGGACGGTCCAGCTGGGATTGAGGAGTCTCTTGGCCAGAGCAGAGGCCCACAGGAAGTGAGGCTTTGTAGAGACAGTGCTGGAACTCCACCAGGAGGAGGCCTGGACTGCGGGCTACTCAGGAGGGCCTGTATCAGAGCAGAGGAGGACGTGGGCACAAACAGAAGAGTACAAGCAAGAGGAGGATACGTCAGCCTTCTAGACACAGGTGCCACCCAGAGATGTGAACAGAAGGCAGGTGAAGGTGGAGAACATCCGCGGGAGAACAACTGCGTCGGAACCATGCAGATAGTGGAGGAGGTATCTGCTCTACCTTCACTTCCTCCCCCTGTGGCCATGTTGCAAACCAGCAAAGGGAACAATGCAGACACACTCAGAGTAGGGACGCTGCCTACTCAACACAGCAGGGTTGAGGCCGTGACCGGCATGGGAATCGGGGTGGATGGGACCGAAATCAGGCCTAACGGCAGTACTGAGGCGGTGGCAGGAGCTCCAGTGACCAGAACTGGATCAGCAGATGGGGACTATCAGTTAGTTCAGCATGAGCTTCTGTGCTCTTTGAAGAACAGTTACGAGGTCTTGGAGTTTCTGGGTCGGGGCACCTTTGGCCAGGTGGTGAAGTGCTGGAAGAGGGGAACGAATGAAGTGGTGGCTGTCAAAATACTGAAGAACCACCCATCCTATGCACGTCAGGGACAGATTGAGGTGAGGATTTGTTTATTTTTGTTGTGTGAGTTTGGTGTTTTTAATTGAAATTGTAGCTGAATATTGGTGACCTCGTTGCTTGTGATTTCAATTTTGTTGGGGCATCACAGCAGCACATGACTAGAGGAACAGTGCTTCTTTTGTCATTCTAATTAACATGGCTAACAGGGACAGCGTTTGCACTTTCTTGATGCTAGAGAACTGTCTGTTGCTAAAGTTTTCTTCTGCCTTTTTTATTCTTAACTCAACCAGTGTTATTTTCTTACTTGTTCCTGAACCCCCAGGTGGAGATCCTGGCACGGTTGAGCAGTGAGAATGCAGATGAGCACAATGTGGTGCGTGCTCTGGAGTGCTTTCAGCACCGCAGCCACACCTGCTTGGTGTTTGAGATGCTGGAGCAAAACCTCTACGACTTCCTTAAACAGAACAAGTTTAGTCCACTGCCACTCAAAATCATCAGGCCTATTCTGCAGCAGGTAAAATGACATCTGTGTCACATACACAGATACAGTACACATGCCCCTGAATGCAAACAGGTGCTCATAGAAGATAATGTTTTGCTGAGGATTGACATGTCCAAATCCAATTTTGGGCCCAGAATCTTATCTGTGTCTTTATTTATGTACATGTTTGCAGGTTGCAACAGCCTTAAAGAAGCTGAAGTCGCTGGGTTTGATCCATGCTGACCTGAAGCCAGAGAACATCATGCTGGTGGACCCCAGCAGACAGCCCTACAGAGTCAAGGTCATTGACTTCGGCTCAGCCAGCCATGTCTCCAAGGCAGTCTGTTCCACCTACCTGCAATCCAGATACTACAGGTGAGGAGCACCACATTCAGTCAAATCACAGTATAATCCATCATTCACCAAGTTCAGAAATGAATAGACCCGTCTTTGTTATGGAATATTTACTACTCATGCACCTTGAAAGAACTGCATGGAGTTACGCTGCAGTGGTGGAGGCTTGAGTTGACTGACATACCTATTCATTTTTGACATTTGTTTTGTTAGTGTTACTCTGTTACTTATGAAAATAAAGTTGTTTTTAAATAATTTGTTGTCATCAGGCAAAATCATTAGGCTGGCATTTGTCAGTGTGGAAATTGCTACCGATTCAGTGTCATGTTTCTAATAAAAGGAATTGTATGGGAAAAGCACAGTCACATTAAGTGGGTAAAAGTTAAATGTATTTCATTTTTACTTCTGGTTTGTTATGACGGAAAGAAAAAGGAGTTGGAAGAAAGAGAAAAAAAATGCACACCTCAGAAGAAACTTGGTTTCAAATAGAACAAAATGTTCAGTAATGTAATCAACAGGGTAGGATATTTTTTAGTAGGAATAGAGACAGTGCAATGTCATGTCATTTGCCATCATGATATGCCAACATTGTTAGCTGTCTTAGTCTCTTGGGTAATAGTTGTTTATGTGTGGGTCTGTTTGTTTCCCACAAGGCTTAGCAAAGTCTTGCCCCCAGCTTTATGTGTTTGGGCCTTCTCTCTTCTTACGTAATGTGAAATGCTCTGTGTTAACCTGCGCACTCTCACTGGGAGCACCATGACGTGCACAGCCTTTCCCCCCTTTCTGTTTCTGTCTTTCACTTTTTGTCCTCTTCGCCTGCTGTCTTTCTCTTTGCCCTGCCCCCTCAGTCTTTCCTGCACTCAGGCATTTTTGGACCCATGCCTGCATGCATGCATGTCTGATCTGTGTTCAGCACGTCACGCCCTAAACTCTGCTCGCTGCTCTTGCATAACATGCAGAGGAACTGAGATGTTTATATGAGGAACAGCGTCATGAAAATTTTGGCACGTCTTGTAGACTATAGTGATAGAGAGAATGTGCTTATGAAATACAGTAAAGATTGTGATCTTCAGGACACATTGTTAACTCCAAATAACTTCATTAAGTAATTAAGCTGTAATTATGCCACACAATATATTAAGGACCTGCTGTAGTTAAAACAAACAACAGCAACAAAATGACTGTTTGTACAAAGTAGTAGTTGTAGTACAAATGTACTCTCATTTGAAATGCAATGCACGTACAAGTTACAGTTGACATGTTTAATGAATATTTCCTTTTCATTAACCACTGGACAACTCCTTGGCTGGCAGTTTTATTCACCTACACTCTTACAAGCAAGTTTAAGCAAGGTTGATCAAGTTGCGTAAACTATTGCAAACTCTTCAAACATTGTGCAATCTATGACAAATACTCTGACATACTGGGTATGTCTGTAGCTAATGCACTGCACACACCCACCATTCCACTATGCAGTCCTGATTTTGTTGCTCTGAAAGGACTTCATTTTCTCAGTTATTTCAACTGTAGAAATCAGGAAACTAAAGTGTGGGTGTCCTGAAGCAAACGTCTTTGTAAAATGATGAACCTCAGAGCACCACAATGCCAGCAGTAACCCTGCAAATTCTCTATTTTTGCGAAAGCAAGCCACTTTCTAGTCCCCCCTCTCAGAGATGAGGAGGAGAGTGGAGCTATAGCTGTTGCATAACATAAAGGCTTTGCTCTGCAGTTGCCCTGGTTAAGTGTGTGTGAGTGTGCGTTCATGTGTGCTTGTGTGTGTTTTGTCTTTGAGCAGCGTCGGCAACGCTGAGATCATAGCACAGTTAAAATGGGCTGGCACTGAATTTTAGGGAGGTCACCCAGGACACAGAATACCAGGGAAGAATGTGGTATGTGAAAACCCACATTTAGATCCAGGAAAAACATTCAGACATTCCTGTGTGTGTCTGGGTGTGCTCATATGTGTGCCCCTGTCCATTCAACAGCTTCCACGCTGGGTACTTTATGTATGTTACACAATGTACCTAACATGCTTACAGTTACTCAGTTCAGATGTGATAAAGAAGTTCTCTGAGGATGGGAAATTGGTGTGTCAAAATTGTTAACCTGCTCGAGCCAAAAAGCTATATTGCTGTGAAATCACAATCATTATCCCATCTGGCCATATTTTAACAGTTTCAGTCTATTCTTTTGATTCTTTTTCACTAAGCAAAGCAACTATTTTTATGCCCTTTGGCAGCTAATAGAGAGCCATTGGGTTGGGAAGTTGTTCAAATAGTACAGACATAGTAACTTTATGGCATATAATGGTACACCAGCACTTCCATTCCTTTGTATTTTCAATTTATTTGCCTCCCATTCTACCTCCCTTCCACTGTGTGTAGGAGTTGGTTTGGCCAGCTGGTAGTATATATGGATTTGTAGTTTACTTTGTGCGATGATGGGCCTTTATGTTAGCCTGGTTAGTTAAATATCTGTGTTCATAGGGAGACTTTGCCAGGGTCTGAAAAATGACTGTGGCAGATCACTGAACATTTCTACCGACCACTCTTCTCTCTACATTTACCCTGCATTTGGCGGGTGCTAATTTTATTCCCTGGATGTCACCACATTTTCATATCTATGTCATTATGTAATTTGAGTCTCAGAGCGGGGAGTGTGTTTGCCATTTTGTATGTACATCAGGTTATCAGGAGAGTGGTTTGCAGGACACAGTGTCTCCTCGTCCACAGTGCTCATATTGCATAATGGCTGTACTGTATTGTTACAACAGTGTAGCTGTTAAGAAATGCTGGCCTCACCACAGTGAGCAGGAGTTTTTTTTAACATCTCTGGGGTTTTCCCTGGATTTTCCAGAACCATAGGTAGTAGCATTGCCAGCAGTGTGGCTTTGATGCAAAAGTGAGTTTTTAAAGACACAGGAAACCGGTGAAGAGCAGTAAAATTGAGTTTGTCTTAACACTCTCATTAAAGGCACAGTCTGAGAGCAAAATGTAAACAAAATTATAAATACAGGTTGGCATTCATCACTCCCACATGAACTGGCAGTTGTTTTAATACACAGACCAATGCTAGACAACATTAGAATCCAAGTTTTTCATGTTTTCTGATGCCTCTTAAGGTTTGTTTGCCAGCATGGGGACCTTGTAGGGTAAAACATGCCCATATTTTAAATGATCAGATGAGAGACGCTCAAAATGCTGATTGCCCTATACTCAAAGAACAGATTGGGCCTCTAACAGTTGGCACATAACAAGCATTGATGGTATAAATGTCACAAACCTCATGATTAATAGAAATGCTAATTAAGGTTTTGCATATGTCTCACTGTTCACAGGATCATGCATGTGTATATATAAAACAGCTTATGGTTTCAGTTATTGCCTTTGATGAGGAGTTGTTAGGGGCCTGTGTGAAGCACTGCTGCTGCTACTTGCCTCAGTTTAGAAACAGTTTAGAAGAAGAAGAAAAAGAAGTTTTAAAAAAAAAAAAAAACCTGCATTGCAGAACCCATCCAAAGTCTTTAGGGCAGTGACATGTAGAGTTGTGTACTCTCTCTGTGTTATTAAGTGATTTGCTAAATCTCCAGTTTGTTTCAATGCAGAGGAGAATGAGGAGAGAGCATCATTTCATGTGCGTAAGGTGTCCTTAAATTAAGGGAAGTACCTTTGTTAGCAGTTGCAGTGTTCAGTGTTCCCCAGATGTAGGTGAATGAGATCTCAGATCGTCTGGTATCGCAAGACTAGCCTCATGTTAACTGACTCGATGCCAGCGATGCATGTTTTATACACTACACTTTTTTAGCACGATTTCAGGATGTCCTTTAATGAAAAAGATTGTTTTTTTGTGCAGCAGTAATATTTTTTAACAAGTTCATACATCATTTGGTTTGGATGTGTATGGATATCTCTGACTCACTGGGGTGTCTGACTCAGGTGGTAGCATGTCCAGTAATTGTAGGGTGGTGTTTTGATCCCTGGATCTTCCTGTTTGCATGATGCAGAGTCAAGTGAATGCTTATTCAGGTTAGTCGGGTTTTTATATTGAAATACTATTCTTGGAGGGATTCTTATAAATGTACATTCCACATCATTTCTAACAAAATGGTGTACAATTTAGTTAATTTACCTGTAAATTTGTCATTGTCTTTCAGTGAACCTTGTTAGTCCACAACCGTGCAAACAGAATCCAGCCCTATTCTGTAGTGGGCCCTGAGTATTTTAATTCACCTTAAGCAAACAGATGCAGTCTTTTTCCTGAGATCTTGCTTAGTCATCTGAATATTTTTTGTGTAAATACTACGAGGTGGTAATTTGAACTTCATTGGTTTTATAAGCATAACTCTAGAAAGAAGTCTCTGGCAGAAGCTTTTCAATGCTTGTCATGCCCTAATGTGTTGTTGCCATGGTAGCATGACACAGCAGGGCCTGGTGAGGTGACTGTTCTGTCCTGTGGTTGCTGGTGACGTAAAACCACCTCCCACGATGAAAATGGAGCACTGGGCTATGTGAATAATTCAGCTGAGCAGATCAGGTGGAAGGAAAGATGGATATCATCTTAGCATGCTTACAGATTTGAGCAAGGTGTGCTTTCTTTGTCACGAAGGTGTTAGTGTTAGGGCTGGGCGATATGGCTTAAAAATAAAATCTCCCATTTTTTTCACACCAAACCCGATTTACGATTTTAATCAATTTCTTTTTTTCCTTCTTAAAAACACAC
>NW_023339762.1:3667539-3667799 GCF_004916995.1 Morone saxatilis | reverse complement strand
TTGAGATGAAGAAGAGGAGTTGTTTTGACACAAGTTGGGACTTTTTATTGGTTTGGGAAGTGAAACAATGGGGGAAAAACATGTAGCAATGTTACCTAGTTTGTTCTGATGGTCAGTAGGGAAGTCATGCATAACGGTGAACCCCATACCTGTTGCTAGGACTGTTATATATGAATAATACATGATCACTCACAGTAAGTGGTGTATTTTGTGTAAACATGTTGATAGTTTCCCTGTTTCTTGCCTTCAGGCTCTTTTTT
>NW_023339762.1:3650594-3667395 GCF_004916995.1 Morone saxatilis | reverse complement strand
GTGTGTCTGTGTGTGTCTGTGTAGTCAGCTTAATTCTGGTCTTGATGTGAACCCCAGAGAGGGTAGTTGCTACTGTGGAATAAACCAGCACTTATACAAAGAGAAACTGATTTTGTCAAGAGCCACAATTTAAATGTTTATTTAAGCTGAACTGAGATATTGCATATGTTATAAATTGTCTTTGTCTGAGACATATTGTCTTTTTAAGACTGCTGTCATTTCCTTACAGTTGTGGTTGAATTTACTATGGTCGTATGGTTTTTATTTTATTGATTTATTTATTGATTTATTTATTTGTTGCTTTTGTGCTTCCTTGACTACTGCAATGTGGCCAAGTCCTCCTCCACCCATTTTTCCTGGATCAAAGTATCCTTTTGCATAGAAGTAATGGGCGGATGGTTTTAGTCATCAAAGACCTTTTTTTCTTTTCTTTTTTTTTTTCAAAATAAAATCAAAGTTCAGTTCATTAATTTTAAAGACTGCACTACTTTTAATTTGCTTTGGAGTCCTTTACCAAGAAACTACTTTGTTCAAGCTTTTTAAAAATGTCCCAGAAATTAATCATATGCCACTAGTGTTTGATATTCTAGCGGTGTCTTTCAGGCCATCTTTGCTTTCAGTGTGTATTTCTCTGGTTTCTGCACATTCGTGTTCACACTCATGTAACTTGATCAGCTGTCCCCACATTAAGCCTTAGTAAAGCAATGGGATGTGTTTGAAATGTAATCATCATGGATCAGCGTTGTCTACAGGTGTTAAAACACTGGGTTCATGTGTCCTGTACTGAGTCCCATTTCATCACGTTTAACACGCTTAGATATTGTATGTGCCTGAAGAGAGTGTGTGTGTCTGTATCCATAGTTATGTACTTTCTCTGTACACAGCGGCGGTGGGTTGCCATACAGTCTGCAGTGTTTGTTCTTGTTGTACCTGCTGCTCTCTAGTGTGACGAGTTAGTTCTGGAACCTGGTCTGGCTGCCAAACACCTGTGGGGGTGTGTGCGGGTGGTGTGTTAAACGTGTGTTATGTGATGAGCTGTTACAGCTCTGGAAAGCTGGGGCCATTGCTGAAGCTTTTATCAGTCTGGTAGTATAGCTGGGAGCAACAACACGCGCTTCCTTTTTGGATCCCCTTCCCACCCCACTATGTGTGCGCGTAATTGTTTATGTTTTTTGCCCTAGGCGTGTAATAGACAGCTATACCTTTAGTCTGTGTTGGTGCAGTCTGTGGATAATATTTGCTCACTCATTCCAGCTGATGTCGGTATGAAGTGAAAATACTTTGATAACAACTGTCAAACATGATGTTTTAAAACTCTCAAGACTTTATAGCAGCAGAAAATGATAATTATATTTTAGTGTTCAACAAAACATTGCGGGGGGCAAGTTGTTAAAAATAACAACAAATCTTACTGTAAAGCATTTTGTACTTGTCTGTTCTCTTCCTCAAACATTAAGCAACAGCAGAGGCCATGGATGGGATACTAAAGTGCAGTTAAAACTAGAACTAGAGGTTTTAGGCTTTTGTCATCGTGAGCATGACCTAATTTGGCCTCAGTTGATCTTAAGTTTGTGCAGTGTGAGTTAAGCAGAACTGAAAGCTGTGTAAGAAAGCAATATCAAGTTTGTGTAGTAGTAATTTTGTAATTCATTCTTTTGTATTACCAGCGTGTAGTTTGTCCACCTATGCTTTTATTTTTTTTTCTTTGCTCTTTGAGTCTGAGTTCATATCATAATATTTTTTTGATAATCCGCCTACAGATAGATTTAGAGCATTGTAACATTTCAACTGTTTAGCTCTGTCTGTAGATGTTAAACAGATTATCTATATGTAGATGTGACAATTCATGAACATACTTTAACCAAGATGTTTTTTGTGTTTAAACCTAACCAAACTCAACTATAGTGGTGTAATACTTTAGAAAACGATTTAATTTGTTAAACAGTTGAAATGTTGAATCTCAACTAATAAGCTGTTGAAATGTGTCCTATATGTAGGTGAAGTGTTTTTTTTCTTTTTTAAATATTTTTGATAAAGTGTTTAAATGTGTGTTCTAACTGCCCTGTCTGTGCCCAAGACTTATCACTGTGTTGTAACAGGCTTCTTTTTGTGTCCAAAGTTGTCTCTCTGGGCAAATACACCTCTGATGATTGAAGCACTTAAAACTAGGAAAGCTACAATCAGTGTCTTTGTCCCAGCTTTGCAGGATTGTTCCTTAAACGTTTGAGACAGTCACCCTCAAGGCTCTTTTTGGTATTGCATAACCGGACTTCTTCCTCTTGAAGGAGCAATAGGAAATGGTGAAGTATAATTTCCCCCTCCAGGATGAGGAGGGCAGAATGGCAGAATGGGCTGTGCTGTAAACATAATAGACGTGACATCTGCAGTTGTGTGTCTACATGCACACATAGAAACACACACGGTCATATACACATTGAGCGATGGCCCCATTTATCACCCTGTAATACTGTTACATTATGGTCTTGCGTCCGGTTGTTGCTTGGCAACAGTCATTTCCCCTGTGGTCGTCACAGCAGTGGTTGCTATTTGCAGCACTGTTGCTCAGCTGCTGTGTCCAGGCCTAATGGCCCATTGTTTTCATACGCCGCCGCCTCACACTACTGCTGCAAGATTACTAGTTCCATTTGAATTGTGTAAGTGACAAAGTCCATTCCTTGGAAGAGATTTAGTTCTTTGTTGCAGTAACACCGCATGTACGTCATATGGGTGTAATGTTCACTTTGAGATCCCTGAATAACCTTTGTTGATGAGCCCTTGATTTCTTGCACAGACAGTTATGTACCATGCTTTGTGGTATTCAAATGTTTCCTTTCCTAATTGTTAAATTAAATGGAATTTAAGAGGTGTAATTGGGTTATATAAAATGTAAAACCTTAACCATAACATGAGGAGATAAGTGGAAGTTTGTGGCATTTATTAAGTGTTATCAAATGAGACAAAGGTGGTACCCTAAAAGGACCAGTGTGTAGGATTTTGTGGCATCTAGGAGTGTAGTTCACTCCCTTCACCCTCCCTTTCCTAGCGCAAGGGAGAAACTATGATGGCTGCGAAATGCACCGAAAATGTAACTGGCTCTATCTAAAACTGCTGTTTGGTTTGTCCGTTCTGGGTTATTGTAGAAACATGGCAGTTCAACGGAAGGCAACCGCCATTTGTAGATTTTAAAAAAACGCTCATTCTAGGGTAACAAAAAACACTATTCTTATTTTCAGGTTGTTATACACTACACAAACATATCTATGAATATTATATTAAAATGGTATGACCTAATTACACATGCCAGTTCTAGTCACACGCTAAGTATTATAAAGAATTTTTATAGAGAATATCAGTTCTGTATGGTGCTTAAAATGTTAACTGAAAAAACACAAAAAAGGAAGCCCTGAAATAAATGTTTACCATGTTGAGTTTATGTTAAGACTGTGCTTGAAAGGTGTTGACTCATTTGGTCATTTTAGAGGTAGTTAGTTAGTAGTTTTGTTCCCAGATTGGACAAAATATTTGAATATTAGGTGAGAAAGCAATATGAAGGTAAAAATGATGTGTTGAGAGTTAATATATAGTGGCCACATTGATCTGGTTGTGTTATTTAGATAAGACAGGTGAAATGAGAAGTAGTTTAGTGGCTAACTGACTGAATACTTCTTGTTGGTGACAAAGTGTAGCTCAGGTCTAAGAATACAAATAAAATATATATATAAAAAAAAGACAGCTAAATGTTATCTTCCTTTTTTTCTCCAACATCTGCCACTGAGGTATTGAGGTGTCAGACTATCTACATTCAGTTCACACTAATTTTCCACTACTCTTTTCTTTTGTGAATTATGCTGATGATGACCAGCACTAATTAGCTAGCATATCTTCCTGTACCTATTTATATGTTAGAACAGAACTGAAATGCTTAACAGTTATGAATTTGTGCTTTTGAAAGGTTTGGGTTGGTAATGGCGGCACAGAGGTTAAGCAAGGTGCAGGCAACACCAAGTGGAGTCGTAGTTAAAATCCAGTGTCAGTTTTAATATTGATTTTTATATGGTTTACAGGGTTTGCACTATTCACTTAGCTATCTTGTTCAGCCTCTCTTTTTGAGCTCCATCCATGCAACAAAAGCTGCAGAGACCCTAACCCTGCCACTCGTGGGAATCCATGTCTGTGTTGTCCACTGTGAAAGTCTCAGACATAACCTTTTCTGCCTCTGTTGTCTCTTTGTAGGGCTCCAGAGATTATTTTGGGCCTGCCATTTTGTGAGGCCATAGACATGTGGTCACTGGGCTGTGTGATAGCTGAGCTCTTCTTGGGCTGGCCCCTCTACCCCGGAGCGCTGGAGTATGACCAGGTAACATTCCTCTCACACATACACACATACAACAACTACTGTGTTACACGCACACACACTCCAAGGGAAGGGAAGGAGAGACCCTGAAGATGTAGCCCTGAGGGTGCAAAGAGGGCAAAATTATGTTTTTTTCAGACATCACAGACTACATATTTAATCCTTAATCATCATAATAATAACAATAATAATAATTCTTAGGTCTCTGCTTTCGCAGTAGCCAGCACTCCACAGTATGTTCATTATATAGTAAAACCTTTATTTGTTGTCACTCTCTGATCTCTCTCTCGCCATGTGACAGAAGTCGACAAATCCAGCATGAAATCCACCTAATACTAATCTAAGTTGAGTGAATCAGGAAATTGTTCTTGGCAATGTGTGATTATCTTCCCACAAGGTTGTGCTACACTATTGGGACTTTAAAAGGAGTCCCCCGGCGAGGGAGAGGGAGCATGGGAAAAGGCCCACATCACATTCACAGACAAGTACAGGATTACCCTGTGTTTGACTATAGGCAACTCAGTGAAGACCAGAGTTAAGCCTCATGTTTTCAGTGTATGAGTTTCGAAATTTTGAAAAAGAAAAAACTTGTACACCCTGATATTGTTTTGTCTTGGCATCTCTTTGTGTGAGAAAATAATATTTGACCTTTTATGGGCATCTACAAAGCTCTTCTCTTTGCCAAACCAAATGTTTGAAATTGGTTGGACTTCCGCAGAACACACCAAACAAAATTGACTGCTTATTTGGTTACTGTTTTTAATGCGTGTGCATGTGTCTGTTTTTGTAGTTTTTGGTGAGGTGTCACCTTCAGCAGCAATTTGGACAATCATCAGTCAGAGATAGTGGCTGATAGAGCTTTGCTGTCCAGTGATAGATCTGTTGTACCACTGGGCCATGCCAGGACGCACACTCACGCACATTGAGCCCCCAAAAGTATGCTGTGCTATGCCAAGGCTCACTGCAGTTCCACTCTACACAGCAAAATGTATTTATAAACATAAGCCTGATGGTAGACATACACACACACACACACACACACACACACACACACGTTAGCGTTTGGTGCACCATCAGCAGGTTCTCAGTCCAGTGCCCTCTGGCCAGTCAGTGTGTTTGTTCTGGGCCGTAGACACATGCACGTGCACTCATGCACACACACACACACAGGCTGTAAAACCAATCACTGTAAGATTTTCATTGGTCATGGGATTTCTGGAGTCTCATGGAATTTTGAGAGGGGTAATCAAGATGATGCATGCGAGAGAGTTGAATGAATTCTTGGTAAAAACTGAGCACATATCTGGGAAATATACAGATGGTTAATTTCACAGGAAGAATATATTTAGAATATTTATGACTTGCAAATGAAACAGTGCTGAAAACCACTGAAGATTATCAAGTGAGTTGAAATGCATTTTTATGACTTAGTTACACAGGTAAGTTAGTTTTTCATCAGAGCCATGTTTGTAACTCAGTTACTTTGATTCAGATGTATCATCTTTGTGCAATAGATCAGGTGAGAAAGTAACGAGTTGTGATTGTGAGGGAGGGGGTAAGTCTGACCTAGGCCTGCCCCTAACTTTCTTTTAGCTGCGCCTTTGTACACAGAGCAATGCAGCAAATAACAGCATGGCAGGCTGCAAACTTTACAAACCGAATCTCGTCTTAAAAATGACCTAACCACAAAATGATTGTGATGGAAGTAAAAAAAGGGTGATGGCAACACTGGACAGTGCAAGGCAGGGCAGCACATTTGTTGCCTCCGGTGCTGACTGTCAGTATAGCGGGCTAAAATACTTTTGAACCAGACACTGGAGCAACCTCCTCTATTGCTTTCCAGCGTGAATAGAGGCTCGGCTGACAGTGCTGTCAGCGGCCCGGCAGGAGAAACACTCCTTGGTGCGCTGCGATTTTATATCTAAACTATGAGCAGGATGCTCACTTTGTACATTTCGCATTACGCAGTCTCTGGTCATATTTACATCAGAAGCAGTGACGATTAAATCTGTCACTTCAAGTCCAAATAAGGAAATTGAATACGTGAGGCCTTGATGATACTTGTGTAGTTTAAGCATAAATTAATTCTTAGTACATTCAGCAAGGACTACAGTTTATAAGTAATGCAGGATTTAAACGCTCTTTTATCATAAACGGAATCCTCAGTTCATTAAATAATTCTTTATTGTGCTACATTTTTCCTTGTCAGTAACCTCTGACTCCCTTTTCTGTGTGTGTGGCATGTTTGCTGCATCCGCTTTGAGCCTGTGAAGCGCTCCATGTATGTCAGTTTGGCAGAGCAGTAAAGGTTGAAGTGCAGGGGTTTTAGCATGCCGTATTAGATAACAAGCAACTTATAGACCAGCTCTTGGCCAAAAGCCAAGTGGCAGAGTATAATGTGTTTACATGTGGGAGATAATTTCTCTGCCTCATGTTGTTTTCAAAGAGTCTTAATCGGGTTTGAACTACCATTACACCATTGGTCTATGTGATATATCAGAAATATCAGTTCATGCTATTCACTACTGGCCTGGATGATTTTTTTTTTTAGAGCACTAATGAAAAAGTCTTCAAGTCCACACTAACAAGCTGCTGACGTAAAGTTCAAAATTATATATTGTTGGAGTGCATTAGCGGAACTAAAGACATTTTTATTACCTGTGTAAAATGAATTAAATTCCATGTTGTTAATTTCCCCCTCTCCCTTCACTTTTTCTCTGCCTCCTTTCTGTTGTCTGTGTTCTGTATCTCTCTCTCTTCAGATCCGGTACATCTGTCAGACTCAGGGCCTTCCTGCCGAGCAGCTGCTCAGCAAGGGGACCAAGACCTCCCGTTTCTTTTCGAAAGAGTCCGACTCTCCCTACGCCTCCTGGAGACTAAAAGTACATGCACTCAAATATACACACATGAAACATGCATGTTATATGCAAACATGTTATAGACATGTAGTACAAGTACACATGCTCCTGTCAACCACACATTATCACCAGCCACTGGTTCCTGCGGTGGTTGGGGCACTTACACATAGATTAAATGGGAAGGTGAGATTTGAAATGAAAATAATAATAATACACTAGATAATCACAATAAGCAACACAAAACATAGTCCCATTCCTCAACGAACAGCAGGCCGCTGATCTTTGAACATCCACTCAAAGCACACCTCGTACACGGAGCCTATCAGCCCGCATCAACAGACAAGCAATACAAAGCAATCAATAGGTAAAAAACAATATAAAACATTGGAAAGTCAAGTCCTTGCAGCAAGGAACGAAAGTTTGTGACAGCACATTCTCTATAGGAAACAGCTGCATAAGCTTTTCAAAACAGGACAAAGCCAGCACACCCCAAGGAAAGCTCTAGGAAATGTGAAACTGTTTAGACTACCTGCTGAGCTAACTCTAAATACTTTTAAATGAATGTGAGCCTAATATTTATCCGTCTCTGTCCTTCCCAGGACAAACACTTTGACCACACAGATTTACATGGAAATGTGTAGTTTGCTCCCACTGCTTGTTCATATGTTATCTAGTACTTTGACCTTTCATTCCTTATCATTTAAACATGACAAACATACAGAGATACAACAGAATGTGTATACAAAAATGATACTGCATACTGCACCTATATACTGTAGATTTTTTTATCTTGATATTTGTATTCTTCCAGACAACAGAAGAGCATGAAAAAGAGACGGGACTTAAATCGAAAGAGGCCAGAAAGTACATCTTCAGCTGTCTGGATGACATAGCACACGTGAGTCCAACCAGATCAAATGACTTGGATCAAAATCAAACCAGCCCAACATAAGAGGCGCAAGAGATAACACACAATTTCAGTCACATTTGGAAACAATGTAGCAATGTGATGATTTAAATAGTTGTAACTTCATGATCACATCTCAAAACGCATTGAACCTAGTCTGCTGTGTAAGTACTCCTGTGACATGAACTGTTGTGTGCCCTGTGTGGTTCTCATATGCAGTGTTTTCTCTCTGTGTGCCTTTGCATCCATCTATCAGGTGAACTTGGTGTTGAGTCCTGATAACAGTGACATGCAGGCAGAGAAGGCCGACAGGAGGGAGTTTGTTTCTCTGCTAAAGAGCATGCTGCTGATCACCGCTGAGGACAGGACTGTTCCCTCCAGCGTCCTCAGTCACCCCTTCCTCACTATGACTCATCTGCTGGACTACCCACATAGTAACCAGTAAGGCTGCTACAACTCCCATTGACACAAAATGTCTTGGCTTGCACACTATTGTTTGTTTTCTGTTTTGTTTTTCTTCTCTGTAGTAACTAGCAATGCACAAAGAGATGGCATGAAGACGTTATTTTTTTAATGTAGTATGAACGCCAGTCTTGTAATTTTCCTCCTAACCTTCTACGACTCCCCTGATTCCCTCCAGTGTGCAGTCATCTTTCCGCATCATGGACATGTGCCACAGTCGGCCCACCAATGCAGTTTTTGACGCTCTGAATCAGAACACCATTCATTTCTCAAGACATCCTGTAGCCCCCACTGCCTCCTCTGGACTCCCTCTGGGCTACAGCAACATACCAGTTCACACGCAGGTGAGATACTGTAGCTGTGTGTGTGTTTGTGTTCTGTGTGACTGGAGCAGGGCATGTTTTACCTCTGTATTGTATTTTTCAGTGGTCAGTTCTTTTTAAACTACTAACAATGCCATTTAGCTTCTAGAATGATTCAGTCTGTCATTCAACATGAGGGTGGCTAGATTATTTCAGTTGACAGTTATGCCTGTACACATTGTCTTTTGGTGACAGCCCATTTTTCCAGGTAGAGAACATAAACAGCTATAAATATGTCTAATCTTTGATTAGATAATATTTCTGTCTGTACTGTTGACCTAATGTTGCCCTCTTCAGGGGAGAATGTGCTGCAACATATCATCTCAGAATATTGGTCTTTGTTTGTCTGTCACATGTGACACTGTCAATTGTACTCGAGAGTCATTGGTAATGTTAAATTTAATTTTGTATTTTCTTTGTCGTTCACTTGATTTCCTCTAAATCCATCTTCTAAATATTCTTTCCACATCATCTCTTTCTCTGCTCTTTTTGTTTCTTTCGATCATCTGCCTTCTCTGCCGCCTTCTCTGCCGCTCCCTCTTTGTACTCTTTTCTAATGCAGACTATAACCCAGTCAGCTCCCTCAGTGTTGCACCCAGGAATAGCTCTAGCAACTGGTAATGGTCAGTTTGGGTGCAGTGACACATTTCCACCTGCCCTTCTTCTTTGTCCTCCCACCATGCAAGGTATGTAGACTAAACACTGTTAGCAATGATTACATAGCACATTTTTGTAGTAATTTAAGTCCTTTTAATACAAACATTGCATATTTGGACAATATAACTTCATCTGTTGCAATATAAAGTGTCTAACTGTATTTTAATCTTGCTTCACCAAGATGAAATTTAGCCATGGCTTTTTTGAAGAGCATAAATGACAGGTTGTTTGTTTTATGCTTTTTTTCTTAAAGGTAACCTTAACCAACCAGCAGGGTATTCTGTTCCCATGGTAACTCAGGCCCCTCCCATACAGCCCTTACCAGTGAGGCCTGGTGTAATTGCTCAGGTAAGGCACAGACACAAACATGGGTTCTCTATAGTTGTGTAGCTTGTGTATCCTAGTCTGCAGTGTTGTTAGTCTGAATGAGTTAATACAGATCATAGCTACTGTATGGGGATCAATAAATGGTTATACAATGTCCCTGATTCTCCTGTTGTGTCCCTGTAGCAGGCCTGGTCCAGCCGGGGACAGCAGCTCCTCGTCCCAGCAGCCTGGCAGCATATGACTTCAGTGGGTCCTCCTCCCTCTCACCCCCCTCCACCACCCCCCTCCTCCCTTACCAACGACGCCACAGCTGGCCCACAGAGGATCGGCGACTGGGGGTGAGTCACCCTTCTCTGGGTCACCTAAACTTAAATCTGTGAAATTCCCTGTTTTTAATTTGGTTGCATTCAGTGTGTAAAGTAACATTCAGCTTTTTGTTGTAACATGATTTCTTAAATATAATATTATTTTGTAATGCAGCTTTGTTTGCTTTCATCAGAGTGTCGTGCGTAGACCTGGGTATTGTTTTTAAATTTTTTCTCTTCTGGTACCCAATCCATACTTTTTTTTGATACCAATTATAAGGATCCAAACATCTGGGAAATAAAGAAACTGATAGAATATCTGTGCAGTATTGGACTATATAAAAAAAACAAAAAACAAAAGAAACATTAATAACAAGGAGGAATGGCAAAGGCCATTGTAGCATCTCATCTGCCTAATCCAAAGAAGAAGAAAGGAATGTCTGATTGTGGTACTGGGAAATAGTGGCAGAGAACGAGAACCTCCTCCTTTCTCTGTGCTGAAGAGTAGATTACCTGGGTCTGACAACGCATTTCTCCTTGTTTACCGTCAGTCTGTAAGCAACACCTTATTTGCCATCAGTAATGCCCTCTGCCTCGGCTTCGGGTTCTCCAAGCCCGCAGTGTTGAGCCGAGGATGCACCAGGGCTGCTCTCCCGCGGGACGGCATTAGCTGCACTGGCTAGCTAACCAGCAGCACAAAGTTCACGTAGTTGTCTGTGCAGATAAGCAGTTGGCGGTAAAAAGAACAAACAATGTGTCCTGTCTCTAGGCGTTAACATTAGACACCCTGAGGCATGTTTACTGGCAAACTGGAGACACTGGAGATTTATTCCTTAGGTGCTGAAATTTTGTACCGTTGATGAGGTTTTTTTCCATACTCGATAGTATCGAAGCCATTTGTTGGTGCCAGAAAAGTTCGCTACCCAGCCCTAATGGCGTGTAATCTATTCCAGTCATTTTTTTTTAGTATAAGTATATATAAGTAAGTATAAGGCTGCATTATTTTTCTCTGGCATCTCTTTTTAGTTTTTTTCTTTTGATACCTTTTACCAGGAAAGTGTGTCCTCACAGCAGCCACTACAATTCAGTGATGCAACAGCCTCTCCTGACTAATCAGATGTCAGCCCTCTCTGCCCATCAGCCAATCAACATTGGAATAGCTCATGTTGTGTGGCCCCAGCCAGCCAATAAGAGGAACAGACACAGTCACAACAGGTGAGATTCTGCTCCTTAGTCACACCTTTGAAGTTTAACGTATCTGTTGTATTTATTTCTAATATATCCACTGTTCTGTTTAAAGGAACCTGTCCCACCTCAGCAACATCCACATATCAGCATGTCGGACCCCCAAGATAGCCGATGTTGTTGGACAGGCAGTGGTGCGAAGGGAGCAGCCTCGAAGGGAGGTGCCTCTGGTGGAAACCAGGCAACCGGAAGTTCAGAACACGGATGAAGAGGACGATGATGTAGAGGACGAAGTGAGCTGCTTCAAAGAGGTGGTACCAAATGGTAACAGCCACCTGGACCTGTCCAGTCAACAACAGCGAGATGTGGCGGTTCTGATGGGCGACACACCAAGCCCTGCTCCCAGTGTGATCAGCATCCATAGTGAACTGACCGACGGAGAGGATGAGGGGGAGGATGAAGACCCTCAGAGGTGCCGTCTGAGCGAGTGAGTAACATCAAAGCTCTAAGATGATGGAATTGGGATTATCAGAATCAACCTGTTCAAGCCCATACAGAGACATAGGTGATAGACAACAGCGACCTTCACCTGCTATATGGTAACCTGCATTTTTCTGCTCATAGGTGTAAAGAGGAGTGTGTGTGTGAGGCTTGCAGAAACACCAGCGTGTCTATGGAGAGAGTGTGTTCCCTCAGCAGCCCTGACAGCAGCCTCAGCACCAGTTCTTTTGCCTCCAACTCACTTCAGTCCAGTCCCTCTGTCTCACCGTGCAAGAGACCTAACAGGTAGTCTTTTGTCCAAACTAAGGAAGTAATACAAAGAAATACACTCCTGTCAGTTCCCATCATAGACATACAAATATTGTACAAAAATAAAGCAGGGCTATCTTGGATACAGCTGCTGCCATCTTATGCTGGTGGAGTCTGAGCTGTAGTGATCAGGGTTGGTGGTGCAGTATCGAGGTCCCGCCCATACACTCGGATGACTCAGTCCCAAGCTGGGCAATCATGACGTGAAACCCACTTTTTAAACATTAAATAACTAATTTAAAAACCAAACTTACCACAAAAATAAACACTTGAACGTACATCAGCGTGATAAGAACTAAATGACAGAAACCATCTCTGTGAAAAATGTATCTGACGTGTACTTGGATTGTTGTCCAACTGTAAATGGTTCCAGTCATCTAAATGTGTTATTTCTCCTCCGTATTCAGCATGTCTGAGGACGACGGCCACGAGAGCGGCTGTGACACAGTGGAAGGCTCCCCCACGTCCGACACATCAACCTCCCCGCGTGGCAACAGTACCTACCGTTACCTTGACAATAGTAACCACAACAACCGCCCACCTTTGGCTGCCATGGTAGCGTCACTGCCTTCCCCTGCAGTGCAGGGCAGGAGTCCCCGTGGCGTCAGGACAATGGTGGTTCCACCAATGAGAGTGCAGAACAATAACACTCAAAGGACAGCGGAGCGTGTCCAGAGAACGGGTCAGTGGAAACGTTTACCTTTTGATAGGGATCGAATATTTCTCTTGGTATGTTTTTGTACTGTGTGACTTGTTTTCAATATAGATGGAATGGATTTCAGAGGTGAAAAGGAGAGTGTTGTCCATTGGATTTAACCTTTTTTTTTCATTAAAAGCTAAAATACTGATGCTTTGAAAATATTGATGTGGAAAAATTGCAATATTGTTTGTGTACTAACACAGAAGTGCAGTTTTTTTCCTAAAATATGTGTCATCTTGCCACCTGTCATGTGGTCTGTCACCTGTGCTTTGGTGGTGTCTGCTTTGCAGGTCATGTGGAAGCAGTAGCGGCTTACCACCCCCTAGTGGGTCATAGAGGCTTTAACAGGTGATCAAGAGACACCAACAGGGAACCGGGCCACATTGTACCAATACCTCAGAGATGCATCCATAGGAGGCAATGCTAACATTGCTTGAGAGTTTTCTTTGTTGGCTTTTCCTCCATCAAAGAAGCAATTTCTTCAAGGAAAGTTTTCAAGGAAGAAAGAGGAAAATCTTGAGACAATTTGCTGAGCTGGTGTGTTTGTTCCTTATCTGTTACACATGCACAGTTAGATAACAGTATATTTAAAATATGTGTGCATCATTTGAAATTTATCAGCATCTAGTGTAAGCTTCAGTGAACCAGAATATCTCAAGGCAAAGCAAGTTCTGTTAATTTGGGTGCTGTGCAGAAAGTGTAAAATTATGAAAGCTCTCCTCATCTGAGCAGTCACTTTGGCTGATGTTGGAGGTTTTCTTCTGTTAATCCCTTAAGTAACTCACCCCAACCCTTCAAAATAATATCTTAACTGTAGCTTAAGTATCTAAAACAAATCCCATCTTGTTTGACAGCACCAAGTTATTATTGCATCAGTGAGCCAGATTTTTTACCTAAACATTTCCTGAACAGGAATCTGTTGGTTCATAGGAGTGGAGGGAAAGGTGGATGCATTTCCTTTGGTATTAGGTCAGAGCCTGTTTTTTTCTCTGCTGGTTCTTGCTATGCAGCAAAAGTTGCCCCAAGGCACTGATCTGAGATCGGTTTCACCTTTCTGTTCTGCCCAGATGGTAATTCTTAGGAATAGAGGTGAATTTAAAACTAATGCAGATCAGAGTCCATGGATCAACTTTGCTCCTCAGGTGCCTTTTCTGAGTGCCAAGAATCTGTTTCCTTCTCTTTCCCAGAATGTATGGATTTCATTGTCTAGTTTTATTGTGCTGTGTTTTATCAGAAGATTCCACAGTTAGAAAGCAAAAGACAGGTTTGATGATTCTTTAATAGCAGCATAAATTACAGTGTCTGTGTCCATAAAATGAGAAATTGCCTTTTCCTCTACACCACTAACTCAGACCACACAGATTTCATTGGAAGCAGGTTATTTTCTCGTGTTCACTAAGGTCACTGCCCTGCTATAATATAAAACCTCCTCCACACCGACTGTAATCCAGAGGGAGTGGCAAGCTTCTGCAGTATTGAGTGATACTTTACTTTGTAGTTGATCAAGTGCAAGTCTCTAGAATGGGTTAAACATGACACCTGAACATGTCCACCACTGTATTTGTTGAGTTTTTATCTATTGTTGTTGTTATTAACCTTTTAACACATTATTGTATAAACACTCACTCTGTTAACTAAAAATATTGATGGATCTTCTTTTCTTCTTTTGGTGAAATGTTCCATGTCAAATGTTAAGAACTGTTGGAAGAATGAACTACTGAGCCTGAGCTTTTGCAGCTGTCCTTAGACTGAACTTTAAGGTCCAGTGTGTAGGGTTTAGTGGCATCTAGCAATGTAGATGCAGACTACAACCCCCTACCCTCACAGTCTCATTCCAAGTGTGTAGGACAAGCTAAGGTGGCAAAACTTGTGAAATGCCCTATCTAAAGCCAGGTTTTGATTTGTCCGTTCTGAGCTACTGTAGAAACATGGCATTTCAACATAGTAAAGAACCCTCTCATTCTGTAGATAAAAACTACTCATTCTAAAGTTTTTAGAAGGATTCTTATTTTCAGGTGGTTATACACAAATAAAAACATACCTGTGAACATTACATTCTATTTCTGCCAATAGATCCTCCTAAATGTTACACACTGGACCTTTTTATATAAATAGGCTGTTTTTGTTCAGTTGGCTTCCTATTTTGCTGTGTCTTATAACGATTAGATTAATACACTGGTCTTCAGGTTTGGTTGTCTCTTCAGTTTTTCCTGCTTTTACTTTGAATGCAAATTTTGATTGTGAAAGTCTTTCCACTGCCTTGCACTGCCCTCTTAGAAATTGATTTCTTTCATCAGCGCTCAGGAAAAGAAAATATTTAGTTGTTATATATTTAGATCACAGTGTGCTCAGATGTATGGGACAAACTAGGACCAGTCACATCATTTGCTGCTCTTCAACATGTTTTGCCTCTGTCTACCTGCTAAAGCTACTCTGCACACACATCAGGATTCTGTGCTGGTCTTGTTCATAATCCAACATGTTAATAAGTTAACTATGGTAATCAGCAGTCAAACCCTTGGTGGTAACAAACATTTTCAGATGCCAAACCTGGGTTTAAGTTCTAACTGGGAATATATATCTTTCATGTTCTCTATATTGCACAGTATGCACTGTCTGGATCTATTTTCACTCTGGTATGCATGCTTGTTTGCGTTTGTAGTTGTTGGTCTGCTTCACTGTCTATAGTTTTGCAGGTCATGTGGACTAAACCTGACATCCATTTTTACAGTATATATGTCCTTGCCTGACTCACTTCTGTCTTCTCTCTATCCTAGTCTCAGAGTCCTGGTCCCGGTCCAAAGGGCGCTGCAGCCTCATAGGACAACAGAGCACTCCCTCCTCCGTCCCCCTCCTCCCATCCGCCCCCCTCCTGTCTCGGCAACAAAAGGTGACTGGGCAGCAGCAGCAGCACCCTCTGGGCTTTGGACAGGTGAATTTGGCTCTTTTCCTTTCTGACTATGTTGGAGCTGAACATATAATATATATTTTCTAAGAGTAGCAGGCCTGAAGTCGTATGACAGGAAGACGAAACTGGTCCCACAAATTATTCAGCAGAAATGACTCCTTTCTGAAGCACTTTTTGAAATACTGTTGAAATCAGTAGTAAAAACAATGAGGGCTGTGTTGCTTCGTGTCATAAAACGGGTATTTTAATGAGCTGACACAACAGCTTGCAAAACTCCAGGGCTACGTTGTGGACGCAGACAGATGTAAAAATCATGGGTGTATTCTGACAAATTTGTGGAGACTTACCTCCAGAGATAAAACTGGTTGCATAAAATAAGTGATGTCCATAATGCAAACAATATGTACCAGGAAACCTCCAGGACGTTTCTGATCCCGGCCAAGACATAGCCCAGCACACAACCTCCATGAAACCACAACATGTAGTTTTTACGCTTTAGTGTGAAATAGTGAGCTTAAGATGGGCTGGTAGGTGGATTTGTTAACCAGCTGCTGGCATGGACAGGCATGAAAGTGGTTTCAATCTCAGCAAGAAACTTTGTGTGAACCTGGGTGTTTGAGAGATTCTCATTGTGTTTGTCTGTTCTCTGTCCCAGGTGCAGCCGTACGGTTCAAACCACAGCAACAAAGAGTGGAACGGCAACTATGGGCCACTGCGACCCCACGCCTACATCCCTCCTACTGTCCACACACACACCTTCACACACCTGCCGCACAGCAGCCCCACGCACACTTCGGCCGCCCCGCACACGCACACCCAAGGCCTGCCCACACACACCCTGCTGTCCTACCCTCCCAACGGCCCCCTCACCGCTGCCCACCACCCCCACCCCATCCTGCCCTCTCGCCCTCCTCCCCCTCTCCTCCAGCACAGCTACAGTCTTTCCCACGCCCAAGGAGGCGCTAT
>NW_023339762.1:3645597-3650494 GCF_004916995.1 Morone saxatilis | reverse complement strand
CAAGGAGGCGCTATAGTTCACCAGGTGACCCTAGGCATCAGCACCCACCCCCACCACCCTGGACACCCTGCTCCCCACCCACACAGGCTCCTCCCCTCCCCGACCATCCACCCACATCACCAGCCTGGCTATGCCCACCACCCCCACCAGTTCAAGCCTCCCTTCCCCCCTCCTCACCCTTACATGGCCTCCCCAGCCGCCTACACAGGCTTCCCTCTGAGCCCCACCAAGCTCAGCCACCACCCCCAGTTCTCTTATATCTGAGGAGCAGGACGGGGCCGCAGCAGTACCTTCTGGTGAGGAAGAGCAACGGGAAATGGACTGGTGCTGCGACCTGGGCATGTAGAGCTAGCAGCAGAGCACAAAACGGACATTTGTGATGATGAGGAAGAGGAAAATGTGGTAAACAAGAGGAGACTGGATAACAAAGTATCATATGGGATTGAGAAAGAAAAGCAAAAGTAACAATGCTGAAGATAATGTTTTATGGTGACATGCAGCCTCTGTAATCTGGAGGTTCACGTCAGTGATCATGTTTGATTGTCAGAGCAACTTCAGCTCTGAAGGACCTCCTGCGAAAACATGTCAGCCAATGGAGAAAAATGGTGATTGATTAAACTTGCAAAGCTTTATAAGAGAGCATCACAAGAGTGAATTAATTCACAAATGATGACGATAAGGAAATTTTAATTAAGAATGTGTCCTTTGCACATTACCTCCTGTCATTTGTTGTTTGAGTAGTGTTCAGAGAATATGATCTAATTAGAGGCTGGAAATCATTTGTTGTTGCTGTCAGGGCTGTCAGGGCGCTCAGCCTCCCCTTCCCTTTATCTTTGTTGCCTTGTAGCATGTGCTAGCCGGTCAGATCTGTTTGTTAAGCCATCCCAGTCTGTATTAACCAGGATCGAACGCTCCTGTCTTTGTTTGAGGCGGACTTTACACTTGCCGTCTCTCAGTGCCTTAAAACCAGAGTCTATGACGTTACTTCAGGAGCTTATAGATTGTACATTTAAATGGGCTTGCAGCACTTAACATCTAGACTCTGAACACAATGGGCTTATTGGATAGATATGAGGATAATGCTTGTGGTTATGTGTTAATATTGGCAAATGTTGGACTTCAGTTTGCTTTCTAACTCAGAGTATGGATTTACTTTAGCTAGAGGCTGCACATTTAGGGCTTTGACTGAATGAGCTTTTTATGTATATAAAGAGTGATTTGATATTTTGATAATCGATTTCTATTCACTATAGTACTTAATTCATAACAGTATTGTCACTGTTTACTGTAACTGCAATACAATCTAGAAAGCCTCTGGGTTGCTGTGTTTCTATTATTTTGCATTCAGGCTAGACTTGCATTAATGCATTTTCTGTTTTAGTTTTTGGGAGTGGCATAGACTAAAAGTTTTGTTTTATGTTTAACTTCTAAATGCTTCTCAGTGTTTGAAATAACCTATCAATTTACAGTATCATTGCGGGGCTATGAGTGTTAGAGGTGTATCAGTAATTCTTTCAGATATTCGTGTGAGATAAACTTTTTGTCCATGTATTGAAGCCTGTTTCTCAGTTTTGATACATTCCTTCAGGGTGGATGCATAGCCTTGATTTTTTGTTTTTTTGTTTTTGTTTGATTTCCAGTGTGTAGTAGAGCCTTGTCTTTACCTGTCCTATCAGCTGGTATTTTACTCCAATCAGCACCAAAGACTGTTCATTAATCATTTCTGAAGCATGGTCGATACTATTTCTCCTTTCACCTCCAGCATACTGTTGCAGTTATCAACATTGGAATATATTGTGAGATCTCTATTTTAAAAATGAGGTTGAGGTTTTATTTTTCTGAGCTATGTTTGGCAAATTGTATTTGGAATGTATAGATAATAAGCTGCTATGTACTGATTATCTGCCACTTCGTAGCTGTGAATTTAGAGGATTAATCTCATTCTAGCCTGCATTCTTTCTTTTGTATTGTAGTTCTAACGACTAGATACATAGATACAATAGAAGTGAGTTTTATTTTAAAGTATATTGAATGCTATTCCTATATGCTAGTGCCTCTGTATATTGGCTTTGTTGTTTTGAAGTGATTGTAAACTGCTGTAATGGAAGTTATGAGTTTTCTTTTTTATTATTCTGTTGCTTTGTGTGTGTGTGTGTGTGTGTGTGTGTGTGTGTGTTTTTTTTGTGCGTGTGCATTTAGCATCAGTATTTCAAACGTAGGCTGGGTTCACTCTTGGATTCTGTAACCAGTGTGTCGTTGATGTATTATCGTTTTTAAGTTTTCTTCTGATGACATGGCTTTTATTTCCGTTATTGGACTGTATTCGCAACTCTTCGTACTGTACAACTAGTGCCTTTCTTTAAACAAGTGGCTGACAGATGACGTCTTGCATTGATATCACAGCAGTCAGAAAAATTTGTAGAATAGAATCCTAAGGGGATCAGCTCCTAATTACATTACGAAACCCCAAAGTTGTTTGTTTGTTAGACTAAGACGAGGTCTGAAAACAATCTTTTTTACAGAATCCTAAGAAAGTACAAGTCAGGGAATGTTTTATTGCGCTCACCAAGAACACCGTGCAGTACTCAAACACATAGGGCCTGAATACACACAAATGCAAAGCTTTATTCTCACACCGTGAATGTATTTGTGGAACTCGAGACTGTTTTTGGTTTGCAAATGAGTTATTTGTTGCATTTCTGATGGATACACGTTTTCTTTCATTTCGTGATTGGGATGTTGATAGTTCTTGTATGCAGCTATTACCATTGGTAGATATCAGCAAGTTTTTCAGTCAGGGGTTCGTTCAAAATGCTTTATCCATCAGTCATACTCAAAGTTTAGGTCCAAAGCTGTCCCATCCTCATCTACGGCGGCATAGTGCTGCCACTGTGACCAAAAAAAAAAAAAACCTGCTTAGTTTCGTGTTCTGAGAAACATTTCTTGTAAAAACTGAATTTGGTATCCAATAATAACAAGGAAAAGTGTCATTATAAAACGAGAAATAGTTTCTCATTATAACAAGAAACTGATCAAATATGTTTTTGTCATGGTGGAAGTAATACGCTGCATCTACTTAATGTATTACATTGTAATGGTTTTGCTATGTTGCTTGTAATGGGTGTATTTTGTGTACTCGTCTGATATGCTACTGTGTTGACGATCCTTAGACAAACGAGAGGATGCACTGTTCAGCCTGGAGTGCAGCCTAGAATTATAACTGATAGGTGTGTGTCACGGCACAGTAATCTGTACTTTACTTCAAGGAATATGTTCTGTTTTTTCCACCCTGTGGTGTGCAGCCTCTCTCGTCGATTCCCATGTCTCTGTGCTTTCTGTCGGCTCAGCACCTGTGATGAGATGAAAACATGTCCCACCTCAGTGATGTCCGTAATCCCCCACCGCTTTGGGCTGATTGCTTAGGATAGATAATCCCACCTCCCTGCAGCCTTACGCTGGCGGTTGCATCATCACAGTCACCAAAGGGTCACACAGTCACAGATCCAAAGCTCAGCCTTAAGTAACAAAGCAGGCCTGAGGACTGTTAAATACTCCTAAAACATTTGGATTAGGCGGTAGACCGCTCTCAGAATAAGGCTGTGGTCCCTGTGGGCCTGCTTTTACTGGGACCTCCCGGACAAAACTACCAATTCTACAAACATGGGTCTGAACATCTCATTTGGGTACTGGGACACGTTTTAGGTAGATTTTGTACCACAGCTAATTATCGGGTTGACATTTATTGTATTTAGACACAAATATGTAGACATGATTGCTAAATTGAAACTGTTACTGTTCTGAATATGTGTAGATCTGTGTGGCTTTATGATTTTATTTTTGATTTTATTTTTTCTTAAATGCTACACTAGTTTGACATGTAGCAACTGCACTGTGCAATATACAACAATATGAGGACTGGGAAAATGATAATTGTTTGGATGTAATAATGTGTGTCTTACCAGTTTGCGGTCGTTTTCTTTTCCCCCCTCTAGTTCTCAGTGAGTTTCAATGTGACCAAGCCTTATGTACTTTGTCACAAAAAGCGGGTTCCTTCTTGGTGACTCTTATTGGTGAGTGTCAAATTATGAATTAATGGTGTACTATGTCAAGATTCACTTTGAATTAAAAAAGATCTTTTGCTTCAGCCACTGTTGTCTCTGTTGATTATACGTGTCGTGAACAGGTTTTGCTGTCTGATTGTGAACCAACAAGCATTCGCAGCAGTGGAGGCCAAGGGCTCGGCCGACAAATATGTTGCTTCAATCAATGTCAGTAATTTGATATCAATAATATTTCTCTGTGGCTGTTTACCTAAGTTTTACCTAATTAGGCCGCCACTTTATTTTTGTGAAAAACACATTAACATGGTAAATATGACAAATACACACATCTGAGTTTCAGTTCAAAGCAATGAGCTTATGGAGCAGCAGCGAGCGGTGTTGGACAACTATTTTGGGAAAAGAATATTTTACGTGTACTTCGGTGTTTCTCATCTGCTAACATGGAGTCAGCGGGCTTTATGACCTATACTGCAACCAGCCACCAGGGGGCGAGAGAGATGATTTGGCTTCACTTTTGGGGAGCTGTCATGAAGTCCACCTTTATGTATGTGGTTTTAACTTTAATAGTCAGTCCTTATAATGTTGATGATGATGATTTTTTGGAAATTACGAGAATGAAGTCATAATATTAGGTCTTTGATAATAAAGTCATAACATTACGAAAAAAAAGTCGTAATATTACGAGAATAAAGTCATAATATTAGGTCTACGAGAATAAAGTTGTAATATTACGAGAAAAAAGTCATAATATTGCGAGAATAAAGTCATAATATTACAAGAATAAAGTCATAATATTACGAGAATAAAGTAATAATAATACAAGAATAAAGTAATAA
>NW_023339762.1:3637894-3645497 GCF_004916995.1 Morone saxatilis | reverse complement strand
ACTATAATCATAATAATAATAATAATAATAATAATAATAATGAAGAAGAGAAGAAAAAATGTATAGAGCACTTTCAAAACCAACGATACAAAGTTCTTCACATAAAATAAAAACAAGTCATATAAAGAAAAGAAAAGAAAAACATTCAGGAAATAAAGGATACTTCTGAAATCTGAATCTCTCTGATAAAAGTGTGTTTTAAGAAGAGACTTAAAAGAGATCACTGGTTCAGCCGACCTGATTTACTCAGGCAGATTGTTCAGACACATTGTTTCTGCCTTTTACAAACGAATCTTTAGCCCTAGTTTAATCATAAGGATTAACACGTGTTGTATGTGTGTTCATAAGCATTGTGTTGGGACAGCACCACTGCGGTAGCTCAGCCTGTGTATATGTTGTAGCTGATGACACAAACAGAAACATGATCATTAGCATTAAACCTCTGAGTAGGACCCAAGTTTCCAAAGCCAGATCCTAATGATGAGCCATAGAAGACATTATTCAATGTATACTACAGCTAGTAGGCTATCTACACTAAACACCACTGTGAAAAAAAAAAGTGCCCATTTAACCACACCATGCCAAATGCACTTCCAGGCGATTTGCAGGCGTTTATTTTGAAGGCAGGATGGGCTGGTTTCCGGTACTGTGACCGTGTGTTGCTGCAGCTGCCAGCGGAGATGGAGAGCGCCTTGCGGTCGCAGTAGGGACATCAGACTTCACACTGCGCGCGTACACACACAGACAGACTCGGTGAGACTCTTTGTTTCCGTATCGATCCCGCAGCCTCCAGCAGGCTCATGGAGAGCCGAGCCCTGCTTGTCCGCACCGGGGGCACGTTGATCGGATGCCTTTCACCACAGCAGCGCCGTTAGATGCTCTCCATTCAGGATTAATTGGTTGACCAATGGCTCCCAAACATGCGCTCCTCTCCAGCAGCGGTGGCCCCGGAGTTGGAGGGGTAAATAATAAAGGAGACCCCTGCTCTTCCTCTCCGGCGGTATGGATGCTGAACGCCGGGATGGTGGCCGTCTGTTCGCCGAGGAACAGGAGGAGGACGCGGGCGCTGGATGGGATGCTGGCCCGGTGGATTGTGACCATCGGCGCGGTGCTGATGCTGATGATGCAGAGCTCCTTGGCCGCTGACGGTAAGACACTGATGTTGTGTTATCTTCCAACCTGTGAGAGTGGCCCTTTTTATTCCTTATAATCCAAGAATTCAACCTTAAACACCACAACCGGAGTGGCGCTGAATGCTCTGGCTCCCAGTCTCAAGCTGGCTTGATATCATCCTATTATATTATTAATGCAGTTCTTTATCGGCCAGTTCTGGAGAATGTCTGTGTGTGGCAGATCTCATCAGACTGTTAGATATAACCACTAAAAACAACAGTGGCTTGTGTAAGATAAGGCAGGCATCTCGATGCGTCTGGAGCTGTTTTTACTGATCTCTGGGGGCATTGTTGTTGTTTTCACAGCATGTATTTTTTCACTAATTTGATTTATTGGTCTGACTGCATTTTAAAGATATGAATCGATTTAAAGCATCAGTGTGGTCACACACAGGCCCTAACCGATGTCACGTCCCCAAACACGCAGCCGGAGCGCACAGCGGACCGCAGCGCTGCGCCGCCACAGCGCGCTCTCCGCGGCCGGATGTTTCTTTGTATTAAAGATGAAACTTTTTATTCATTCATGGAGCATGAGCCCCGAGGTGGTCAACCTCGAACAAGATCCATAGGGGACGTTTCATAGTCGGCACAGATAAATAATGTATGATCTCCTTGTCTTCACAGCCATCTGAGGAAACCACGAAAATAGCATCAAAGAGGTTACATATTTCAGTCTCATTGACTACAGCTCTCTCAATATTGCCAACAAAAAGAAATGATATTTTTGATCCGTTTTCAGACATTATTTTGCTATTACTTGCTTAGTATTTGGACTCCCCAGAGGTTTTGTTAAAGGGATACATTGAATGTTTTTAAAGCACTGGAAGGTGCTTGACTGAACTCTTAAATAAAATAAATCTCAACCCCAACCAACCTCCAAGAAACCATGGAGGAGGCCTTGACTGGACGAAGTCAAGTTTGCACTGATTATGTTTTTGACAGGTTCTTGAAAACAAATGAGTATCACAGAGAGTTAAGCATGAATACAACTGAACCAAAGTGGGAAAGCTGCCCATACAAAAAAAAAACAGAAATCTATAAAACCCAGATGTAAATGCTTCCGAGATTCAAATCCAACTGCTCGAGCCAGCTCCAGATGTACTCAGAGATGCAACTGGCAACAACAACATATTTTTCCATGTAACCCTACCAATAACTAGCTATGCAAATAGATTAAAGTTTGGTTTTATTTACAGAGGTTCGGAGATCTTGGCCACTGAGACTGGATGTGAATGGAATTTCAACTTTGGTGCTGGCAGCTCTGAAGTTGACATTTGAAAAACCTAAATGTCAAATGTCTCTTTCCAGGAATAATGACTCAGTTTTACTCAGGATGTTTCACAGACAATGTGGAGGGTTTTCAGTATGAGGCATGGAGCTGCTGAAGTTTAAAAATATATGTTACTTTTTCTCAACCATAATGAACCAAAGCAACACACAGGTCTGTATCTTTAACCGTCGCTATACAAATAATACACAAATACAAAGAAGGTAAGTCAGCCCCCACCCAAGCTCTGCTTTAAATACACCTACCTAGTTTCTACATTAGGTCAACATCTCATTTCATACAGAGTGAATATGCTTCATGAAATGTTTGCTGATAATTATATTGTATCTGACCTGAAAGTAACCCTTGGCTGTCTGCAATATGTGGTGGCAATGAATTGATAAGTGGCTCTCAGGTCTCCATAAAATTATTCTCATTATTGTTAAATGTCACCAGGCGATATGTGTAGATCTCGTAGAAGCACTGATTAACTGAAGATGCCTCTTTTATCCACTGAGATCATTTGCTTTTATGGACAACAAATAATACCTTCTCAGGCAAACATAATTTGGTGCCACATAACAATATATCCCTCCTAAACACACCACACACAACCACAACCTTGAAAAATAACAAGCCGTAAAAAAATCATCCTCTCCATTTTCCTAGAATTGAGTCATTTGAAGCCAAAAGCAGAACAAATGGCCTTTTTCTGTTTCACATTGACATCACAGGAGTGAGTAAATTGTTGATTGGTTTACTTGCTGCTTTGTTTGCCTGCTGCTATTTTATATTTTGATAAGTATTTAAGTGATTGACTGGCTAACTGGCACACAGAGGGTCAGAAGAACACTCTCTCAGTCGTAGCACCTAAGCAATCTGTCTTATAAACTCTCAGATCAGAAAATAATGAAATACGGCTTCCTCTCACTAACACATGCCACCACTACTCAGGGTGTCCTTTGAGGGTAATAAAGAATGACTGCGCCCCTGTGTTTAGCACAGACGTATGAAATGCATACCCCATTGTTAGGTGCAGATTTGAGAATGAAAGCCAGAGATACTGAATATGGAAGTGATTGCCAAAGTATTTGGAAAAAGACAGTTTATGTGCCCAGCCTCCCCAGTTAAATCTGAGCAAATCGCCCACTCACTCTCAACATATCCTCTTTTATATCATGCTGCTGTGCCACTTTAGAGCAAGCTTTTCCACAGCATGGCTTGGGGAGATTTGACTCTCTTACCTGGTTACTCAAGCATTCAGCTGTTTCAGGTCGTTTTAGACGGAAAACATTCCCCGTTTATTTTTGTATTCTCCATCTCCATTTATAACAAAAATATGTTTTGGAGGCTGATGCCTAGCTGGTGTGTGATTTATGTATGTGTGTGTGTGTGTGTGAGCATTCGTGTCTGCGGGCACTCGCAGAATTTGTGTGTGTAGGTGTTTTCTTTAATAGGTCTACAGAGATCTTCATCCTCAGTCAATAGCTGAGATCTATTGGTCCGTGTTACCATGGGAACAGTTCAGCAGTTAGTACTTTTCTCACTGTGTGTCTGTGTTTGTCAGTCAGGGATTGAAATAACGTCTGAGTAAGTGTCAGGTCTGTTGCCTAATAATCAGCATCCAGTGACACACACTAGTGGAGATGAAATGCTCTCTGAAGCACTGGGAGATTGGTGGGGTTTGAACTCAAACCCTTCCAGCTGCCGAACACCCGACTCTCTGGTCACCTCTGAGTCACTCACTGCACAGTGCCGTTGTTTTTTTAGAATTAAACATCAGTTGTGTATGTGACCCTTTTCTCAACTCTTTCTGTACTCAACATCTACTGCACGAGTTAAACCACTAGCCTAGCATTTCTTGCCACAATTTAGGTTTACCAGAAGTGTCCAGAGGGCTCTGGAGAATAAAGGAAGATTAAAAGATTGGGCTGCAGCCAGTAACTAATTAGTTCAAAATTAACAAGAGCATGTTGCAAGATGGTAGATTGTCTTTGTCTTTTCATATCTTTCCTCCCATAAATCTTTAACAAAGCAGAAGAAACAAGGAAAAGACCACATACAGATATAAAGACATACATTAAGATAACAAATATGGAAACAAAAAGATCACTGTGGTAATGGTGATATATTATAAAAAAGTAAGGCTAGGTATTGTTAAAAAATGTCAGTATTGCCAATATGATACCTGAAATTTGGTACTGGTACCAAAACGATCTTTTTTTAAAAGAAAAAAGCAATTGTTTAATGGTGTTTAAATACAAGCAGATGTTCTTATAAGTAAAATACAGTCAATTAGCAAAATTATGATTTAAGTTAGTTTAAGTTATCAAAGACTACGGGAAGTTAACATCACAAAAAAGTAAAACTTGTATGAAATAAACATCCAAGCAAACTGCTAATATTAAAGCTACTATTTACTACTAGTTATTCCAAAAATAAATGGGTTTTTTTTTTTTACTTACGTTTATTATTATCTGGCCATGCATATAGTTTGGGGTTTATTTGCCCAGGTTTTAGATATACAAGCAACAGAAACTGTTGAGGTTATCCAGAGTAAAGGTGCTTGTAGCGACTCCTATCAATAAAAAAAGCCGGTAAGTGGGCTCTTCACTGTGATGCGTTTAACAGAAAAATTGATATAGAAGTCAAGATGCAATTTATACCATTTATTAAGCGAAAAGTCTTAATCAAAACGTAATATTCAAGCCCTACTCACTCACTGTGTCTCAGTCCTGCCATGCAAGTCAACAGGTAAATAAGAACTGCAGTATAACTATAGTATAACAATGACTATGAATAACAATAATTATAATGATAACAATGTACTGCTGTACATTGTGCAGAAAACAAGAAGTAAACCAGAGTGATATTATGGGTTCAGGAAGTTCTTCAAAGATGGGAGGAGTTCAGACAATCCAAAACTAGTTTACAAGAGGACATCAGTAAGGACCAAGCGAACTTCAGAGAACCATCTTTTTCTCAAGTATAATAACTTTTTTAGATTTTGTTTGCAGCCTAATACTATGTTATATAAGCGTTGAATAAGTTGTATATAACAATATTGCTCTGAAAGTGATCCCACTGATATTGTTCGCCACTGTCATTGTTACAGTTGTGGTGTAGGAAGATTTTTAAAACGCATATAAACCCTTGTTTACTTTAGTGAGAATAGAATAGTGTTAGCCATTCACATACATGCAAGTATGTGTACTTTTTCCATCAAGAGGGAAGACAAATGATTGACAAAGTGATAACTTTCCAAAGTTGTATACACTGTCTCAGAGTATTATAAACCACCACCTGCAGTGTTTTGGCATCTTACGCATGCATGCCTTCCAGCTTTTGGTACTTGACAGTTACAGCATACATTTTCTATACCTACTACTCTACGGACACTCACACTAAGAAAGTGTTTTGGTTTGATACCCAGCCCTAGACACCAGTCTGATTTTAGATACCTGAAGGGACGATACATTTCATACGACTGCTCTGATGCAGCTGCTGTAATTAAAGGTCAGTTATGTAATATAAATGAGGCCCCACCTTTCTGGCTGAGTATAGGATGACATGTTTACATATTTATTTGGCCTTTAAATGGAGGAACCAAGTCTAATAACCTTGACGGGACAGTGAGGAATGGAACGGCTGACCACATTGATAAATCCTCTGCTGATAATCATTTATCTGCTGTCATCAACTAAAGTGATCGATTGTGCTGATTATGTGCAGTATAGCCTGGCTCCTGTCTGTCTCCTGTGGTTTCTGAGAGTGGAGGAGTTGGCTGAGGATCAGAGCTCTGACAGTTTGATTAAAAGTTTTGTGTCTGTAGCCGGAAAAAGTTTCTTGTGATGCATCTTCTCTGAAGAAAAGCAATGTTACTGTTCGCTGTTGTGTTATATACAAGAGAGCAAGAAATAGAGCAGGTAATCAGTCATATTCAGACGCTCACTGAGGTTGAATTTAAGTGTGATTGTGGGGTCGATACATTTTCAGCTCAAAGTAAAAACTGGCATTGAGATGGCGTGTTAGCATGCTGCTGCTTCATATGCATACAGTCACACATGGGGAACCCTGTGAGAGCAGGATCTGCAGAGCTTTTGCACTGTTGAAGCTGATTTGGTTGCACTCAAATATCAAAACAATAAAATCCATAAATATTTATCTCAGCAGAGCTTTATTAAATCTGAAAGGAGAATGACTTTACACTGTATTTTTCAGAATAAGAATATGTCATTTTTAGTTGTTTGTACGTAATCGCAGTGAATTCCACAAGGTTCATGGTGCACTTAAGCACCGAGCTTGTGTTTAATGCATGGAGGCTGCCGGTTGTGATCCCTCTGGAAACTTTGATGATGGTTGACAGATGAGAACACTTGCTGTGCTACAACCTGCTTTAATGATGTCAGCTACTTGGCTTCATAAGGATTCTCGCTCACACACCATCGCTCAGTTCATCGGTTTAGAAACCCTGACAAATTGAATGAATGGCAGCACACTCCGCTGTGTCCTCTTCAGCGCTGAAGTAAATAACATTTCCAAGATTCATTCCAAAAGGTTGCCGAAGCCACAGTTCACTTCGTTCACTTCTGCTCAATTTATTTTGTGTCAAACTATGTCTCCTAAATGTATTAAGAAGGATATGTCACCAAATAACGGAAAATAAAGCACAGTGCTGTGGCAAGTTTGGTAAAAGCTAAGGGATGTTTTTTCAGCCTTTTGTAATGGCAACATTCATGATCCATATGTGGTAATGTAAGCAATAACTGTTAACTGTTAAAATAATGGGCAACTCTTTATGTTACATACCAATGGTGCTGACCCAAGAAAACAAATTTTTTCTCAAACTTTTTGCACCGTGTACCACCATCATGGCTGACGTTAAAATACAGTACAATACAGTATGTAGGCCAGCCTTATTCAGCTACGGAGAGACAGTTCACACAGGTTTATTCCTAATAAGATTATTATTATCATTGACTGTTGTTAAATCCTGAATGGGACCAGTTCAAGATCCACATCTCAATTGCAATCACATTTTAGTTCTTAACAAATCATGGATGTATACATGGCAGAAATAGAATATATAATGTGTAGGTATATTTTTATCAGTGTGTAATCACCTGCATAGAGGAATCCTTGTATTTTCGTTACCTTAGAATGA
>NW_023339762.1:3605665-3637827 GCF_004916995.1 Morone saxatilis | reverse complement strand
GCCATGTTAAACAGCCATATTTCTACAGTAGTCCAGAATGGAGTTTCGCAGCCACCGTAGTTTCTTCTACATGCTTGGAACATGTGGGTGAAATGAGGGGGGTGTAATTTGCAACTGCACCGCTAGATGCCAATAAATATGACACACTGGTCCTTTAAAGAATAAGGCTGGTCATAGAGATAGATAGATAGATAATTTTTCTTACTATTAAATTCCGAGACCAACAATGAACTGATGTTACTACCTGATGTACTTATGTACTGGCTGTGTATGCTGAAAACCTGATATAGTTTCTTTCTCTGTGCCATAGACCTCCATTGTTGTCCAAAATCTATTAAAATCAGATCAGTGAGCCACACTGTTAGAATGAGTGAGGCTTGCTGCCCAGCTAGTTTCAGCTTGTTCCATTTTTTTTTTTTACATAAAGTGTCTGTCATCTGTTGTTAAAGAATTATAGAACAAATGTGGCTGAGTACTACAGACAGTGTAGTATAAGTAAGACCGTATTGAGATGAACACATTGGTTTTGGTCTTTTCATGGAATTTGTAGAAAATCAGAATAAGAAATATGTAGAATAATGCCAAAGAGCAACTCTGGTTGAACGTGGGTTTAACAGTTTAGTTTATGTAAGTCCTCTGCATACTTATAGTGTATTGTGACAACATATGCTACTACGAGCACTGATTCACAATGATGAAACTGGCTGCAGCACCTATGGAGGCTTTGCAGTTACATCGTGCTAGATGTTGGCAGGCATTTCATCAAGATGAGTGACAAGAGTTGGAGCATAAACCTGACTAGATAGGGATGAGACTATCTATCTAACTATCAATACTGCTACTGCGTCAAGGATAAAAGTTTCATGTCGGCGCTTTAATTTATGCCAACTACTCAAGCTCAGACCTCAGCTGTCCTTCTTTGCGTCACTGCGCTGCCCCCCCCCCCTTTTGTCTGAAGAGCTCAGGTGATCAGAGGTGTTGCAGTACATCTGAGGATTCTGGCTGGAATTGATCCAAGGCCAAAGATCCTGCATGTGGTCCCAGCGGTGGGGGGTGGTGGGGTTGGGGCGACGGGGCGCAGGCACTGCATCATCCCTGCACATGTTCTAGGCATTAAAGCAGCAGTGGCTCATTTTGCATCGCTCCGCTCGGCTGCACTCCGCTCTGTACTTCTCTGTGCCGCTCTGATTATACACTGCTGGAGCTTTTCACACCGACAAGGAAAAAGAAAAAGAAATCGTTTTGGCTGTTGCATACCACACAGATTTAAACCAGAACCATACGAGTATTCTGACATTGAATGGCAGTGTAGACTTGATTAAATAATCCCCGTTAATGCGTAATGGAAAGCATATTGTGCTGCAAGAAGAGACATTTCATAATAAAATGCTCATCGTTTTACACACCTTTTCTCGGTTTTGTCAGCCCCCCCTGCAATATTTGTCATTTATGACGCGTCCGTACCTCAGAGACTCTCCTTCACTGCAGGTAGACTGTGCAATGATGCCTGCTGTCATGTTAAACCTCTCTGCTGGCAGCGCTTTCATTGCTCTCCCTGTTGCCAGGCAGAAACACAGAGCAGCAGCTTTATTACACAAGGATGACGAACTCTAATGATATGATTGGCACAACTCTTTAGTTTTTAGTTACAGCTCGTTGTTTTTGTGGTTCCCAAGCTGAGCATCTCTAACAGAGAGATGTTATGCACCTCGGCCTTTTGCCCTCTATCGCACATACACACACTCAACGCAGCACTCATCAGTGTATCAGACAGCGCCTTTCTGCTGCACTCTGAGTTCATCATTTCTGGAATATGTGAGTGTGTGTGAGTTTGAGTGAGGCATATCAAGAGAGACCTGAAGTTAGAAAGGGGGAGAGAGAGGTTTCATATGCAGATCATAAATATTTCCCCAGCTTGTACGTTAAATACATTATGCATGGCAGGGCCCTGTTGCAAATCATACGGGTAGGCAGAAGCTCTTTCGGATAAATTGTTTTTTATAATTCCAATTAGCCACACTTTGTATTTATCTCATCTGTGGGCGCTGCGAGAGGTTGCATGTTCCCTCCCCGGTGTGTTTTAGGAAGGTTAATTATTTTCCGACAGTCTCGTGTGAGAGGGACTTTGATGTACCAAAGCATCTTTACATGAGAACACTTCTCATGTTCAAAGCTCATTCATGTGTGCACACGGTACACAATATGCACTCATGCAATGTGGTTTGTAAAGTGTGTATGCCTTAATGTGTCCAGGGAGAATTCACAGCGTGGCAATTTACTGCAGGGAGCAAAATACCAGCACACTTCTGCATGTAGACTGGAGACATCTGTGTGTGCATGCAGCGTGCTTCCCTCCAGATGTTGATACAAGAAAGGTGCCAAGTTTCAACTGAGGAAAATTGATATTTCTTAAGGATCGATTCACCCCAATTACACACACATGCACACACACTTATCTCTAGTGATATTTAGCAGTACTAGTAATTTAGGTTTTCTTCTTTCTTTCTTTCTTTTCTTTCTTATATATGCTAAGGAGAAGGTATACAGAGGTGATAATGCCAGAACAGATCTGATGATAGTTTATTGTTCACCCTCGAGTTTCAATCGGAATGTGAAGCTAGACATCGAAACAGCAAGTTGTACTCCACAAAGAGTTAGTTTTATCTGTATTTTGGATCATCATGACCTTTAGTCTAATTCCAGAGACTAAGTTAAGAGTGTATGTATACCATATGTTTACACCATGGCTGTGTGGTGTGTAAAATTCCTCCCTTTTTCATTCATGCTCTACTCACAAACACTCAATAATTCACTCTATAGTAAACAGTAAATTCACATTCATTTTTCATCATCACTTACAGAGTCGCACGACTGTACTTTACATCTATAAAATTAACCACGTGCCATTGTTAGCGGAAAATGGCGTACGTGCCATGAAAAGGACTTTTTATGTTTGATTGTGTTGGGAATTTATGAGGGCACTATACAGAGCATAAATTTCACCAACAGAATTCGGACACTCAAATAAAATGGCAGACAGTAAACACGGTGCTCTTTTATAGAACTCAAGCGTGACTGCCATCTCGTGTTAGCTTTGGGGCAGTTTGTGGGCAGGACTCAAATATTTATTAGTCTTATAGACCTTTTTTGACACGTCACAGTAGGAAAAGCACAGTTGTAAATAATAGAATTATAATGTTTGAATTCCATTTAACTGCTTGAGTTTCAGGGTCCTGGTATTGTTCATGCTGGATCACTGTCACATGGTCACAACTTGCGAGATGCACCGATTCTGTTGCCTGTTGCCGAGTCGATGGATCCTATTCATTTTCTATGGAGAGCAGGAGAGAACACTTTGGATACGCTGCAGCGAGCTGACTGACCGTTTGCCGTATCTGAATTTGCATAAACATGACTGGACTTTAACTTTATGTTAATTGAGTCTGTCCAACGCAACGCAGCATGCTCACGAAACTCAGATCCAACTGTGAGACTACTAGGCAGTGCTGATCAAATATGAATCAAGAATCTGTTACTGCATTGCCTATCTCACTTCAAATGTTTTCAGAAATATACTACTACACTAGTGTACCGTAATATGTTCAATAAGTTTTCCACCCGGCCACCATGTTGTTGATAACGGCCGATCCAATATCAAGCACCACCCAACTTGCAATGTGGTTGCGCCCTACCTGGAGTGTTCAGTGATCCGGTGCATCAAGATGCGTCCTCACCAGACCTGTGTGTCTACACCATTACTGGGGCACTTGAACAGAACAGAGCCATCATTAATGTTATTAGCACCTGTGCTTTCCCTACTATGACAAGTCAAAATGCCTGCTGTGAAAAAGGTCCATTAGTGCACAGAGTGAGGTCACCTCATGGGCAGAGGTCCAATCATCCAGAATAATTCAGAACCTTTAAGACAATACAGCTTTTAAAATAATTTGTTTTTTATGGTTTAAGAATTGGAGAACATACAAAAAGGAGAATTTGATTCTCTTCAGTAAAACTGACCACTAAACACCACATTTAAGGATATAGATACATTGCTTTTAAAACAGTATCCATTCAGTTTTTTGTAATAGTCTTTTATATACACTGCTGTACATTGTGTCCTCCCATACAGAGATTTATGTTTGTTTGTCTTGTTATTATTATTAGTGATTGTCCAAAGTCAAGCGTGTTTTATGTGCATTATAAATGATCACATAAACTGATATCTTCATGATATGTTAACGAGCTGAGTACTACTTTTTCATTAGTCTGATGAAATGCAGACATGTTGCCCATGCAGACTTTAACAAAAGATCCCTTAAAGAATACTTTTATGGGCTAAGTGTGCACCACAAACATGGGAGCTTCATTCTTTCCTTATTTTCACTCCTGGTAGTTTGATTCAGTCTGTCAGCAGCACCAGAAAAACATAAACAAATTCCCAAGAAATTTGATGGACAGAAGGTACAATTGAGTAAATTTGCTGATGATCCAAATATGAAATGTCAGTCATCATTTCATAGCTGAAATGGAACTAATGGGAATTTGGACAGTTCAAGGTAATTCGTCAAGGTCAGAAAATCAAATTTTATAACGGCAAAATTGAGAGAATTGTTTAGTGCAGGTGTGTGCTTTTAAGAGTTCTGTCTATAGTTGCATGATTGAATTGAAAAAAAGGTTTTGGCGTGACCCCATCCTGATTTCCACGAGGTGCTGAATCCCCCTGTACAGGCAACAAATGATTGATTGAGAATGATGGAGAGCACACACTGTTCCCGGTAATAACAACTTTAGAGATGAAGTGTCAACTCTGAAATTGGAAATTCCCCTCTAGAGGAGTCAGGGTGGACGTGTGAAGCCCGAAGGACAGCGATGAAAGACAGCAGGAGTCAGATGAGCACAGGAACAAGCTTCATTTCCTGATTGGTTAAATATGAAGTGAAGAGACAGGAAATGCCAAATGTGGGAAAAGACTGACAGCGTGAGAAAAAAAAGACAAGGGAGTGAAAGAAGTTGACTTCCTGACTCAACAGCTCCGTCGTCATCATCACCATCATTAGCACTTTCATTGTCACCATCAGCTCTGTAATTGCTGTATCTATTCAGAGAAATAAAAACCAAAGATTTTGGTCATATACACTAGGTAGAAGGTAAAGAAAGGCTAATTCTTTCTTCAGCCTCCAGAGTCTAGATTTGACTTTTGATACAACGTGGCCTGAGCTGAAGCTTTTTGTCTTTAAGAGTAGAATTTTATCTGAGAGTGAAGTTCCTTCAGTGATTTTTCCTTCCTCTTGCTTTTAGCCTCAGGACATGACAAGATTTATTTTTCTTCCGTCACTGAAATAAAAACGAGGTGCATTGCTTTTGTGTGAACTCAGTGCTGTTCTTGTAAGGCTTTTATATAATCAGACCCATTGTAGAGTGCGCCTTCAAAAGCCTCTGCATTTTTGCTCCGCGACTCACTACGCCATCCCGTCTTCAAGGTGTGTTTGTATCATTCACTCGAGCCTAGTCTCAAGTTGTTCCACTATTCAATTCAAAATCAGCTGCTTTAGAAAATCTTTCATGACACAGAATATGCATTCCAGCTTGTCATGACTGAGAAAAATCAATTTGTTCAGATGAAACTTGTAGGGTAGAAGGTTTTTTTGTTTTGTTTTTTGTAGCTAGATGTTGCAGAGTTCCTTGTACCCACAGGAGGTTGTTTCAGCCTCCAAACAGACAGGCAGCAGGGATTTATTTCTACTGTAGCATCTGAAAAAGAGAAAAGGGGGAGAGGGAAGGAAAGCGAGAGACAGAATGAAAATTTAATCAGCCCTTGCTTCTTAAGGGTTGACTGGGAGCGGGAAGGATTTATAGCTGCTTGGCCTCCTCTCCTTCAACTCCCCATGTATCACTGCAGCTGTTCACCTCCCTCCTTCACCCCATCACTCACTCACTGCTCTGTCTGTGTGTGTGTGTGTGTGTGTGTGCATGTGTCTGTCCAAGTCTCTTTCCATTTGTGTGTCTGATGTGTCACATGGCCTTGAAGTCACAGTTCTAAGTATGCTATTCAGAATTAAGCATCATTCACTGCAGCGGCAATAACTCTGCACTCAACATGTTGAGGATGGAAGGACAGGACAACATTGATGAAAAGAAGTCAGACAAGGTTAAGGAACACAAGTGGTCAGATGATCAAACAGTCACCTATGTTAGCCAAACTATTTAGGAAGAGAGAAAACAAAGGCAGACGGATTAATTGTCAACCAAGTTGTCATCAGTAAGTAGCTGGAGATGCTAACAGTAGAAGCCGGCTGCTTGTTTCCTGTCACCTTGGAACCATTAACATCACAACCATCAATGGACCATGACCTCAGTCTTCTCCTAACTGGAACCCAGGCGAGACATTTTTGTAAAAGTCATGTTTAACTGTTGTGGAGGAATTGTTGCATAGTTGTGAAAACACTTTTTTCCTGTGAGATGATGATTAACATTTTGGGTGTGTTCACTTTCAGTTTTACCTCCTTTCAAGTGGAGTCTCATACCTATGAATATTTTATTCTATTTCTGCACATAGATTCTCCTAAATGTTACACAAGTTACAACCATAGTCTGATCTGCTGATCGCTGAGCAGCTCCATTGGAGCACATCAGTGCTGGTAATGTCGGCCAGCACTGTTCTATTTGTGCCATAGGTTGTGGTTGCAGCAAACAAACTATGTGTTAGGAAGGGGTAATCATAGGCAACTCGAAGACATGGTGAGGAAGTGGTTACAATTTAGAAACAAAAATAATGAGTTGTTGGGTTGGGACAGTGGACCCTGGTCTCTTATGAAAGGTGAAAGTGCTACACCCTCACTACTCCAAGGGCACACTAGTTCTTGTACTGGTGTCCAACTTTTCTAAATGAAAACACCATATTTCATGTTTATTAAAGTATGTCTCTTCTGTTTCCATTGTGATGTTTGAAATATTGTACAGGTATTATAGCTGCTATTTACATTATTATAATATGAATTCAGGCCACAAAATATTTGGACAGCAGATAAACAGTAATATTAATAAATGATATTGCGCTTAAATGACGGTCAAATAGTTATAAAGTATAATACATTTCAGGACATTTCATTTGTGTTTGAAATCAAAGTCCTACAATTGGCTGCAATTAAGTGAATTCATTTCCACATGGCAGCTTATTTTCCTCATTATGTCTGTCTGGTGGAGCGAGGTTGCATTGCTGTTTAAATGGAACAATTGCTTTCAATGAGGAAGGTAATTATTCCCCCTGGGTAAATCAAAGTCAGCCAGCATGGTTCTGACCTCCCCACACACTCTGCTGTCTATTTACCAGCCCGGAGAAGAAAATTCTTCATAGAATATTCATAGCTGCGCATAATCGTACATGATGTTCAAGACCTAGTTTAGGTGTGAAGAAGCTGTAAGCTGCCGATGCGCTCAACAACCCAGATTAGATTGTGAGTTTGTAAGAGGGAAATGCTGAAAACCCAGCGTACCCGTCGGTTCAGATGGCTGTATGAAATTCACTGTGAAGATCAGACGTAGTTAGCTGTAGAGGCATTGTGAAGCCAGGGCCTGAGTTGAAGCACTGCGAGCCTTAAGATGAAAGGAATCAGTGGAGAACATCTTTGGTTTATATATTTTATACTTTACAATTTAAGTGAAGCACTGTTGCAGGGTTCTGCAGTAAAATATCTTTTTCAAGAGACTTTAGAGACTACTGGCACAGACTGTCAGTGAGGACGTTGAACTCTGTGCCACAGTGTGTGTATGTTCGTGATTTTATGGTACTGACAGTTACATAACGGGCAGAGACTAATTAGTGTCGACTTTCTTCTCTTTACTGTACTTTAAGGAACTGCAGAGACTTTATTTTCATCAACATCTTTATCATCTCAACAGCATCACGGTGTGGAGGCAGCCAATGATACAGCATGAGTCAGGTTAAGGATAATGACGACTAATCGTATTAATGTCTACGGTCAGTAATGAAATGGCACTCTGTACTCGCACCATATGTGTCTTATAATACACACACACTAATACACACACAGAGAGTGTGCCACCACAGGGGACACAGTAAGGGCAAAGGCACATCAGGCGCTCAGGGCCAATCACGTTCACTCAGCTCACTTATTGGTTCGTGCAGAGTCACATGGTGCATCCTGCAGCAGTTTTGGCATGTGTTTTACTGGGAAATCAATAATGCTTTACACACAGCCACAAATACTACAGTACAAAGACTCTCACACACACACACACAGGCACACAATGTTTAAAAATCATCAGTCAAAGTGCCAGAACAGCCCACTATGATTAATGCTTCCGCATAAGCGTGTGTGTGTGTCTGAGTGAGCAAGTGAGTGTCTGAGTGTGTATGAGTGTTCACTTGTGTGACGACACGAGTGTGTGATGTGTTCTGTTTTGAGGGCGCACTTGAGTTAATAGGAATTCATAAGTGAATTAGAGCTTTGAACTTCCTTTCCTGTGTGTTTAGTGCGTACAGTACCGTAAGCATGAGTGTGTGTGCTTGTGCCATGTTTGTGTGTCACACTACAAAGAGGCCTGTCCTCCTTTCTGACAATACTCAGAGGAAATGGTTGTCTTCAATAATTTGACAGTTTTCTCATGTTTTTTAGAAAACCAGCAGTTTCCAGCTGACAAACACATGACAGCTGTGAAAATACAACCTGATGTGACTGGATTTTGAAGTGAATTGAAAAATGCGGTCTATATACTCTCCATATAAAAGTGTGACTTTTATGGCTCACATGGAACTACAGAAATCATTTTGTTGGTTTTGATGCACTGATACCACTTTCTTTCAGACCAAACACCAGTGCAAGTACTTACATTTGGGTACTTGCTGATACCGAGTCGTGAAATGATACTTAATAACACCATTACAGTTACAGACTTACAGACTAAATGTTGTTAATGTTGTAATGTAAAATATTTCAAACATTGCTTCTACTGCACCTACCTGCTCAATTAATGAGAGGTTACGTAAGCTTGAAGTAGTTTTATGATTACAGTTACAAGTATTTGAGCACAGTTTGTTCCGTGTTACACGTTACGGTTATGTCATTGAGATTCACACAGAAACATACACTAAGTTTGGACAATGTACAAACTGAGTAAAATGATCTTGATGCCACCTACAAGAACATGCTTTGATATGAATGTACAAACACACTCATGTCATGAATTAATATAATCTGCTGTCATTAAATCCTAGTTTTATTCAGTAGATGAAGTGTATTTACATAAGTACTATACTAAACTGTACTTTTGAGGTACTTGAGAATTTCCATTTCATGCTACTTTATACAAAACATATGAGCTGTGTATATGTTTGGATCATTGACAGTATATATAAGGTTTGAATGCATAGTTGTAGGTTGAACTACTCAGGAGTATTCTGTTCTAAATGGTACTGGTATCAGGAGTGATAATCCAATATTATAACACTATAAAAGCCATTCTGCCACATAATGATCAGAACTGGAATGATCTATTCTAGACACTTAAAGCTGTAGTAATCAATATTTTTATATTAACCACCGATCAAATATAAAGGTGCCAAATCCACAGAGAATTATCACCCATTTCTGCAGTTCTCCTTAGCTCTAAGGAGCATTTTTAGCATCTTTCAGCTTTACGACCTGCGACTTAACTGATTTTATTCACACTGTCTATCACTTTATTTCACCGCTGTAGTCAATCACATTTTCAGCAGCATCATACAGCTGTTGAGTCTAAAAAAGCTCTGATAAACACACTGTATGCTACCTGCCCATGCCCAAACAGGCATATAGAAAGTGAAGAGCCAGATATGTTTCTCTAGGGTTCGTAAATATTGGACTTTGATCAGGTGAACAGAAATACACAAATATATACTGCTGGACATGTAAACGGTTAGCTTAAACAATTATCACAACAACTTTATAAGGTGACAATACATCAGTTGTGTTTAAAACATCCCCAAAGTGGCCCAGAACAATCTGTTAATGCAGGTTTAAGTTGTAATTAAGTACATTTAAATTAAGGAGTTAGTACTTATATAAATAAAAAACCTCAGTACTTATTCTTATACTTTATTAAAAATATTAAAACTTTGTTTTTGTTTACCTCTTCAGTTAAGTAACATCTTAGTAGCATCTAATTGTTCAAGTGTTATGAAAAGTGATAGTATTGTGACCTTTAAGATTCAGTCATTTTCTATTTACACAACACCTTTGCAAAAAGTCAGTGGATTTCAGGATTCAGTGTCTGAAATCACCTGCATGTCGAGCAATAATCCAGTTTTACAGGCAAAACTTTTTTATGCAACCTTGAGTCTGTTTGTTTTTATGAGACAACATTCAAGCACCTTCCATTGGTGAGGTGAAACTGAGGCTGTCAAACTATTTTATTACTGTGTGTCTCTGGTATTGCTGTCCAGATTCAATAAAACTAGACTGAATTTCCCCCCGGTGACAGATCCCTGCTCCAAAAACAGACACTACTTAATCTAACAGACTCCTGCTCTCCATTTTATCCATTTTTGAGTTGAAAATTGAAATCTAAAAATAAACCAAACAGCACTATGTGCTGTTTTGTGGATGCAGAGCATTACTAAAAGCCACTGAGAGATACTTTGGGGTGTCCATTGACCCGTGGAAGGTATTGGCAATCTGTTGCAGCTTGGAGATAGGAGACAGTTTGACAGACTTGAGAGCCTCTTTAACAAGCACAATTGTTGAGTTTGAAGCGTCATTCATCAACTTTGCACAGTCTCTACTTCGAGTGCAATAACTTTTTGGCAAATTTGAACCCATACCCAGAAATCCTCTCAGTCAGTTGCATTAGTATGCTCACCAACATAGCTAGTCTATAATGCTTCAGCTATATTCAGATCACAAGGACATTACTTTATTCTTCATTTTCTGACTATAAGCTGTAAAGCTGTCTTCCTTTGGGATGTAAACAGTGTATACTAGAGGGGACTAGAAAGAAAGCCCAGTTTTGTTCTGGGTAGAGCACTTCTCCCTGCGGTACAGTAGACAGATTGGACACTTTGTGTGGGTGGAGAAGATTTCCCACCAGTGACCATTCCCAGCCAGCAGGGTAACACTGTGGGCTGCCCGACTGTAGGCAGGGATGGTTCCCAATATGGAAAATCTTTCCAGTGGCTCATTAAACTTGCAGTTGCTGATTTTCTTCGGCCACTTGGGGACAGCATAAACAAGCTGTAAACACATCACTGACATATTATCACCTTTTAAGTTGAACTATTTACATAAACAGCAGATACAGTGACACAGATTTGATGTCATGTTTCTGTCCACCTGGTGAATTTAAGTCTTGTATTCATTCTTATTTTAGCTCTGTTTTGTATCTGCCAACTCCTGAGGGACATATCAGGCTTCCTTGGTGCTAAATGCTCCACTGTGTTCACCAGCTAGGTGTTAACCTTGATGTTTAGAGCTGAGCAGTGGATATTTAGAGCTTTGTTCCCTTGAAAACAGCTGCCTGCTGCATTTGAAAACAACGCTGATGAGAGTGGTGAAAGTGAACAAAATCGTAAATTAGAGGGCTGTAAAACCAAAACCATGAGCTGAAAGAAGCTAAAATACACTGTAGGGCTGAGGGAACTGCAGAGTCAGGTCGAGTTTGTCACTATGAGCGACCCCTTTGACACACAGTCATCCATTGTTAATATATAAATATTGATTATAGCAGCTTCAATGCCTTCAAACCCCCTGCAAAAGCAATCCACAACATTGGTTACAACATCTAAAGAGTAAACCTCTCCAACAACCATTTCCCTCAAAGGTTGTCTTCATTTCCTAAGGGAACTAAAAAATATGACAAATCTACAAAGTCCTTTTCAACAAGACAACTCTATATCAAATGCAAATGTACAGCAGGAAACACTACTCTGACAACCAATACTGAAGCCTTGATATATTTATAGCTTAATTGGAAACATTCCAGCTTTTGATTTTTTCACAGAAATTTGAGGTCTTATAGTTCACTGATGAAAACTTTGGAAACATTCTTTCTTTCTGTTTAAATTGAACTTTTTGGATGGTATGTTTATGTTGTTGACATGAGTTATGAATCCCCTGAGGTTCACTCAAACTTTGAGGAAAACATTTTAGTTTATTTTACTCGTCTGCTTTTCTTTCATAACCACATGCTTGTTCAGTCAGAACAGCCCTGCAGTTGCTTTGTCGAGCCTCAGGGATTGGTCCTGGTGCTGGAAAATACTGTTTCAAAGGAAGCACAGAAGTGAGCAGCACTGACCCATGATGCACTGGGCTCCTCTTTCCTCCTTTAGTTAGCGATTCTGCTTCATAAAGGGCTCCATTTTCTCCATCGTCTTCTCTTTTATGTTGAACCGGCTTTGCTTTTTTTCAATCTGTTCATTAAAAATTGTCCCCGCGCTCTACTGCAAGTTAAATTTCACAGTCTTTCTCCCTTAACTTTTGCTCTAATTATACACTGCTTACACTTTGGTTGTTAAGTAACATTTGCTTAAATCCATTTTTGAAATCCAAATCTTTGCCTGCTGGGGTTGTGATGAATTGTCTGCAGTGCCAGGTTGCCTGACAGATTTATTGGTACACAGCACTAAATTGGCTTCACATAGTCCACAGTTCTGCTGCGAGATTGTTGTCCAAATCCAAATTTGTGTCTCGTATCTTTCCTGGTATTTTTTATGTGGACTTACTGTTTGTTTAAAAATAGATTTAAAATTGTGTACAGGCTGTAGATTCATCAACACTTTAACAACAAGCTCTCCTCCCCTCTGTTCTATTCTGTGGTAAATCATGTTGACTGGTGGTGGTAGTATCTCTTTTAAAGCCTGAGAAACCTTCAGTGTTTTAGTTGTAGTGCTGCTGAGACAAGGTGAAGGCTGAAAAGGACAAACCCTTTGAAACCACCAGTGAAACAAACAAGGCCTTAGCACCATCCATCCATTCACTTTACAACCATACACACACACACACCACACCCACACACAGACACACTCATATGAACACTTCCACAGCGATCCATCATCATCTGTCATCACTGAGTTGCTGTCACGCAATCGAGGCCTCGGCAGCAGCAGGTTGGCTATGGGAAATGAAGCGAGAGATTGGATCTGAGCTGGCATATATGCGTGTGTGTGTTGTTGTTTTTTCTTAAATTTGAATGTGTTTCCTGTTCTGTAACTTTTCTACTGTGAGTCTGTCTGTGCTCCTGTGTGAGTGCTCCTTTATTTTCCACATTTGTGTGTCTGCGTCCATGTGTGTCACTCTATCTCAGCTTAGCTTGTTTTGTTTGTGTGTTTGTGTGTTTGCATGTACGGGCGTCTGGGTTGCTGTGTGTGTGTGTGTGTGTGTGTGTGTGTGCGTGCATGTGTCTGGATGTGTTATTGTCCTAGTCACTGTACATGTAGCTTTGTCTGTGTGTGTGCGCGCCAGAGTAAATGGATTTAGGCAGATGATGTAATAGTTTTTGTCCCCTTGTGTGTCGCTCCACATGAGCTAACAGCTCCGGAGTTCAGTGTGTGGTGCGCGCACACACACTCTGACGTACAGTGTGTGGGTATGCATGTGTGTGTGCGTGTGTGTGTCTGTGGTGAGCAATTTCACTAGATGCATCTTGTTAAAAAAGACAGGAAGGTACTCAGCTTAGCAAAAACCATAATCCCTAATTGTTTAAAGTGCAGTATTAAATGCAGAATTTCATCTTCAACGTAGGGTGATGTAGCTGAGGGGTTTTTTGGGGGGGTTATTCTTAGAAGGACAGGACTGAAGAGTGTGTGTGAACTCAAAGGGAAAGCTGCACCCGATATTGAAGATGGATTTTATTGTGTTTAAGACAAGCATTGTGTATTTTAACAACCATTACAGCCAATAAATAAAAAATAAATTAGGATAATTGAGGCTGACATCACTTACTGCTTTGGAGAAAATAGGCGAAATCCTTCATCCTGAACCTTCATCCGGCTGCTCAGTATTTTATTGGCCTGCTGCTCTGCAGTCACTGAGCTGCAGTGCTTGATCATTTTGCACAATGTGAGCTGAAAGGACAAAAGACATGTGTAGAGCAGTGCTGTTTATGAAAGCTTTCTGTACCAAACTGTGATGCACATGACCCACCGTGCAGTGTTTCCACATGTCGTGCAGAAAGACGAATTAAGGCAATGGATTAGAAAATTTCAGATAACAGAGAGAATCAATTGACCTTTGCTGCTCCCATTTTCTACAGCAATGTGAGTAACTTTTCCATGACGAAGAGAGGATGATGCCAGAGGTATTGTAAATGACGAACAGTGGTTTGATAAAATGAAATTCAAAATGGATGTGCCGCACAGTAAATGAATAATGGAATGATAAAATTGAAAGCTATGACGCAGGAGAGCCAACCTTCTGCTCTTTGTGTCTGTGTGTTTGTGCGCTGACACATGCATGAGTTGATCTTCTTGGAAAACAAGCAAAATTATTTCTCTTCATTGACAGATGACTTCTTTTTTCCCGATCTTTTGGTTATATTTGAAATATCAAAATCCTGCAGTGAGTACTATGGGTTTCATGCACGAACCACTCGTATAAACTTATTAGACTTTTACCAGTTTTATACTTTAAATATTCTCTTGGTCCAGGTGGTACAAGTCATGTATAAATGTACAGCTACACTTGTTTTATTTAAGAATTAAAATGCCTTAATCTGAATTAATTTTGAGTTTGAATAATTATATGAAAAGTAAAATAAACTTCCAAAATGAATATTGTACCACCCTCATCCTGGTTTGCATCCATGGTGTCCAGAGAGTGCATTCTAGTCACTTTGGTGATTCTCTGACTTCTCTAGCTCTACCATGAGGTTCACATTTATAGTTTTGAACTGTTTATCTGGAGCCACCATCAGGTCAAAAGGTCAGTTAGTGCACTATTGTATTGTCTATTATTTCAACATTTATTTAACCTTGAAATTTTCCGAGGAAAACCTGGCCAAGACAGCACACCAGTTACAATTGAAATAGAAATAAAAACAGAATAGAGAGGGGAAACAAACATCACATATTTGAATTAAAAACCAACTCAAATAAGGCAGTTGCATTTCTGAGTTAAATGGAGTTTTAACATGGCCTTAAAGTCATAGCTTAAATTGTTAGCATGCTGATGTTAGCATTTAGTGCAAAGTATGGCATATTTTGGCATGGGAAATTAGAAAATTCCATTGTTGTTAGGAAAATTCTCTCACTCCAACAGGTGCTTCTGTCTTATCCAGGTGTCCAGGTAAACATCCTCGGTTGCACAAAGCAAAGTAACATCACCTTCTGTATAATGGAATATATTTTCTAAGTCATGGAACACTTTGCAAGTAGTTTTTTAGCATATAACTTCATGTCAAACAGTTCCCTTTTTATTTTGGTCGCAGTACAGCAATACTTTTGTGATTAAATCTAACCCACAATTACAACCTTTTTATAGCAGAAAGTCTACTCATGAACAGGTGGCATTCATCAAGTTGAAACAAGGGAGTTGTATGGAGTTAAAGGGTAGAGGTTTAGGATAGAATATGAAAAGGTGATCTCCCATGATCCTTGGAGAAATACTTGGGAAAAAGTTGTCTCAGATGAACTTATACTTTTTTCTAAACTCTCCTCTGATCTCCTGCAGTGTCTCCAGGCTCATGTCTAGAGTGACTGTGCCATAATCTCCCTGCTCCATTAGGCCATACCACAATTTGGATAAGACACATGAATTGTTTTTGCTTCCTCCAAATGCTTTCAACACCATCCAACCCCTACTGCTGGGGAAATATGCTCTAGGCCACTAGTGTGAAGGCCCCCACAGTGTGCAGGATTATAGACGATCACACTGGCAGGCAGTGGTTCGTGAGCCTCCACAGCTGTGTGTGTGTGTGTGTGTGTGTGCGCGCATCTGAGACATCTACAAAAAACAATAAATAGTAATAAGCATGGACGGTTGAGTTATGGTTGTTTATATCTGTATTGGTTGATATTTTTGGTTTGTTGACTGTTTTTGAGTCTTTTAAGATACTAGGATGAAAAAAGTTCAAGGCAACTGTATAATAAAATATTAAACTAAAATTTCTTCAGAAATACCCTATACTGCTCAGTCTCAGTGTGCACAACTATAAATTCAGAATTCCTGCAACCTCTTTATCTCAGTCTCCCCTTAGGGTGGAAGCAGCTTTATGTGTTAACATACTGATTTAAATTGACTTATCATGGTTAAAGTTATAGTGGAATATTTTACAGTAGACTTGATATCTTACAAATTCTTAGTAATATAGAGCTGATAATATAACTTGCCGTACAAGTCAACAAATAGTTATATTATATTATATATATATTATATTATATTTTCCCAACACGGTAGATTTTAAAACAAATCATGTATTGAAAAATAAATGAATACCTGACAGTTGTCAAGAGTCACAACTCAAACCACTGACTGACTGACTGGAACTAGTGGACCTTGGGAGAAAACAGAATCATTGGAAATTAACTCAAGTTTCTCTTTAAAACTTGGGCTGTGCCCATGGGTGGCTCGCCTGGTCACACACATTCTTGCATTACAGATAAACAGATAAACACTAAAATAAGTTTCTAAAATGGTTTTAGACGCAGTAACAGAATCTTGCTTTATATTTGATTAGCACTGCCTAATTTGACAGTTTGATCTGAGTTTGGTGCGTTGAGCTGGACAGACAAACTGAGAATGACCTGTCAATCACCAAGTAGCCACACCAAAAGCATGACCTCTGCGGTTTATCGTCTATTTTACTTACAATGGGCACCTAATTTACTAAACCATGGACTCATGCCTGTATGAAAGAAGGACTTGAAATAGCAATTGACCATAAACTCACAGGAAACCTGTTATGACTCATCAAAATCAGTGAGAAGTTGGCTCATTTTCCGCATAATACTTTGTAGCACATGGAACTGGCCACTGCTGGCTATTAGAAAGAATGCAGCTTTAAGACACAACTGTGTTGGCTTAATTTCTCAGACTCAGAAGCTTTGTCCAGTCATATACTGTCAATGGACGCACATATCCAAGCTTCAAAGAATGCAGGACGCGTAAAGTAGTTGTCATGTGACCACATGGTTAAAATCAAGTATATCTGTGCACTAAGAAATGAAGGTTGTGAAAAAAAGTGTGGGCCCTATTTCAGATGAAGCAAGTTTAACATTTTCTGAACAACTGGGGTCACAAATGACAATTATGCACACAAGTAAAAGGTCAATCAAGTCATCAAAGTGACTCAGTAATGTCACTGACATAGCAATCTGTGTAAGATTGGCCACCATAAGCCACTGGTCATGCCAGACCAGTTGTAAGAGCAAGATTATGTTAGTTCTGCTTTCAAAAGTTACATAGTCTTGCTTTTTATGGCTCAAGACAACTGTCGGCTTATATGTAAGTGGAAAGGTCACTTTTAGTTTCATCATGGTCACATATTTGAATATAAAAAATACAACAGACTGTGTAGTGTGTATGGTCTATTAAATGTTTCCATCTGCAGTGCTTTTAATGCAGCTGGAGCTGTGTATCACATATCAACAATGAGACACAGAATAACTAAAATGCTGCCAAAAAGGGGAGGAAAACATGATCATCTACAATGGTGAATATCCTCCCTACTGTCTGCAACACGCTGGAGGTACAACACCGCGCAGTGTTTCAGGTGGTCACCAGAGAGTACCTCCCTCCCACAGCAGCTACCACACTGGCCAGATGGGAGGTTGCTGAACACAGCACCAGCATTATCTTCAGCCAGCTGGGAGGGTGTTGAGAAGTGTTTAGGAATGGATGCAGAATCTGCCGCCTCTCTGCTTCACAGCCCCAGCTCAGTCTGAGCTTGTGTGTACAGCTCCAGCTAATCTCCAACTCTGCTGGAGATCGGAGATGTTACTATCAAATATGTTCAAGTCAAGCTTCCCCACTTTTATGTTTTTTTTTTTAGTAGTTACTGCCTATCCATCAAAAGGCTTCCTCGATCCTGCCTCGCGATCTTTGCTACATGCTCTACCCTCTCTGCATTTCATCTCTCCAGTCTCCTGAAAGGTTTTAACATGATCCAGACTACTTTTTGAAAGGTATTTCAGACTGCACAATTTCAAACATACTTTAAGCCTTACAGTCGGTGTTTGTTTTTTGTCGTCATGTCTGGCTGTGCTACCTGGTTGTTACTTTATAAGTCCTGGTAAACATAGCCTCTGCGGCCGTGATGCCACTGAGTGTATGTCCTGTATAATATGTGTGTGTGTGTGGCAGACGGAAAGAGAGGGGAATAAGTGGAGATAGAGTGGTGTTTTGTGTACGTGTCTGTTTTTATCTTCGTAAAAAGGGAGAAAGCGGAGATAGAGAGTGTGTGTGTGTGTGCGCCAGTATAAATCTATTTTTGCCACTGAAAATGTGAACGTTTGTGAGTGTCCAACTGTTCTTGCGCTGGAGTCTTCTTCTCCGCCTCAGAATAAATGTCTGCTGTCCTGTGCGAGTCTATGTATGTGTGTTGGGAGTGCACGTGTCAATTAAGGTCTGTGTGCTCATGTGCATGTGTGTGTGTGTACGTGCACGTCTCAGCAGCCCAGGATGTCTCCCTAGTTCTGTTTATGCTAGACTGGCTGACCTACCGAGTGCCCCAGAGCTGTCACATGACTGTGTTAGCCAGTCACACGGGACCCTGTGACAGAGCAGCACAGATGAGGCGCCATTCTGCTTCCTGCCTGCCTGTGTGTGTTTGTCTTAATTACTGCATGACTGCATACTTACTGCCTTACAGTTTTACCTTATTTTACCTACTTGTGTGTGTCTGTGTAGCAATGTGCCTTCTGCACTTACTGAACATCTCAGATCAGTCTCTGTAGGTGAAAGTGTGTGTTGCAGGTGTGTGCTTACGCAATCATCAAACTGAACCCTCAAGGTAAACTCCTCTTAGACATTCAGATTGTTCACACTTCATAGCTACTCTGGTTTCATTTTTGTGTACTCTAGCTCTGAATCAAATCAAATACAAACAGTCTGTTTTAATTTGCCATTACTGGCTAGAAATGTTGAACCAAACACTGGCTCTAGATTGGACCTTTCATTGGTTTTTGCGGGTTTCACGGTCACCGTAGTTTCTCTTTCACACTTGGAAGGCTGAGCTATATTCAAATGGTTGCAATTGGCAACTTGACTACCAGATGCCACTAAATGCTTCACAGTCTCCTAAACCAGTCTTATATCGAGAAGGTTGTTGTTTCTCATAATGATGCAATGATTTGTCGTATTTGGTATACTTAAAACACACAATAGGTCACTAAAAAACGGGAGACTGTTGGTAAATTTAGCAGAATATAAAAATGTAATGTGTGTGCTCACTGTGCGGGAAATAATGGCACCTTAACAGGCAAACAAAATTAGATTTTAAAGCAAGACTGTGTAGCTTTTTTGAAAGAAGAAATAACCCATTCTTCCTCTCACAGATAGATAGTTAAAGAGATTAGCATTAAAACACATCCTTGCATAAGTCAATACGTAATACTGGTATGACCAGTAGCTTATGTGTCTAATGTGTCCAACTTTAGCTCGATATTGCTATGTGACTGACATTACTGGCTTAAATCACTCTCATACTTTTATCAACTACTGTACATGGATTTGGATTTTTTTTTTAAATACAACTTGAATAATACTCAGATACAACTTTCGAAACAGTAAATAAGAATCTGTGACCTATATCAGCCTTCAACAGAAGCATGAACAGCAACAAGTGCTTACCCACTGCACCATAATGGTTGGCCTCCCTCAGTTAGGCAACTAATTCACTGAGTAACTACAGGTTTATTAACAATATAATCTGTCTAATAGACAGCACAATGGCATGGTAAAGCCTCCAGGGGAGCCAAGCAGAAGTGGGCAGCAGCCAGGCAGCCTAAAAAATTGCCAGACAATGCCAGATGCTTGATAAGAAGCAAAGCAGTCTGCCAGGCAGCCAAACCAACCCAGCAATAATAGATATCCCAACAGAGTGCCCTGTATTAGTTTGCTTCCTGTTAGACACCTGGCAGTCTCCAGCAGTCTACAAGGCAATATTATTATTACTCTGCTGCCAACCTTCTGACATTTCTGGAATGCAGTGTAATAATCTGCCACTAGCTGTTTGACATCTGTATTTATTTTGACCACCAACAGTGCTGCTCCACCTTAAATAGACCTAAATCACTTGAACTGCAGTTTGTATTTTGTCTTCTCTTGAGGTGCATTTCTGTATAAATAGCACATTAGTTTTCCCCCTTTCTTTAGTAATCTTTCAGGTGAATGTCCGACTTCTTGTAATATATCTTTCCTACCGTCCTAATGCTGTCTGAGACCCACAGCCTTGTTATATGCACTCATCTGGTAGGATAGATTAACAATAACACTGACTTAAATATTATGTCAATTATTTTAGAAAAGGACATCCGATCACCAATTTTTATAATACATTTTTATAAATGTCTTATTTTTATAATATTATTATTTTATTTGTGTATAGAAGGATGTGATCAGCTGTTGAATTGGAACAGGGCAGATCTCGAGGGGTGGCTAACATTAGCCACGATAAGCCACTGGTCATACCAGACCAGGGTGTGCCTTGTCACCCCCAGTTTGGTGTCAAGTGTTGTCAAATTCAACACAAAAAATAACAAAACATAAATAATAAAACATGATTTCTAATGCCACCTGTATGATATTGCTATTTCTACCCAATGCCTTATTAATGTGTCACAATTCAGTAATAATATTAAATATATATATATATTTCCCACCCCTTTAGGTCTCTATGCCACCCTGTGAATATAATCCGAATATATTTTAAGTTGTTTCTTGATGTCTTTGGTGTAACCTATTACCTGCAGTGTGAGAGAAGAAACAAGGGATGCTTCATCTTCAGTTCAGGCAAACCAAGTATACAGTGAGTAATTGATTGAATATGTTGCCATATTTGTCTGTAGACACAAACTACTCATTCTAAGATAACAAAAGCATAACAATTCAAGTGATTATACACCAATGAAAACATACCTATGAATATCATATTCCATTTCTAACAATGTTTATCCTTCTAAATGTTACACACTGGACCTTGAAGTCCCTTATGGCGTTTGGCATAGGGTCAAATGGATTTTCCAGGGTCAGCAGTGTTTGCCAAATGTGCCAAAACAGGTGACGTTATACATACCACAGTTTGGGAGTTATGATTTGGTATGCTTTTTTAGCAAACTTACATTGATTACATTTGAACATGAGTTGATATGGTGTATGTGGTCCATCTGTTGTGTTTTGTTATATTTTTGATCCTCTTCAGCTCAGCATAGCATTTTGTCCAATCAAGATTCTGCTTTAAAATCCACATCAGGGCAGAAAAATAGCACGCAGTATGTATTTTTCACATTTATAAATTTAGTTTCATTCAGTTTGCTGAATCTCAGGGGCAATAAAAAAAATCCATGTGTGAAAAATGTAATTTTGTATGTTATCAAGTGCGTGATGATGGCTTGCTAAGCGCATGCAGGGTTGGGTTGATTTGGTTGGTTGTTCAGTAGGGGACCAAACCTACTGAGCCCACTGACCTCTCACATCAAACAGAAGGCCGTACAGCCTGAGGTCTAAATATAATCTACAGCTGACTATTAGTTTTGTTTTCATCACCACTGACCCTTCCTGAAAACACATGTCCTCTATAGCTGCAATATTAAATTTTAATAAATTATCCTTTTGAAGGAAATCAATTCAAACGAAAGCAGACATTTTGTTTTTGTCTGTTTTGATTTGTTGTGTGCCCTGTTCATGCGGCCAACTAATCCTTGTAATTCCTCATAATTTTATCATGACAGATTAATAAACAATTTACGGGTCAGTTTATCATTTATCTTTGAACTGTTGCCACAGTGTGTTAAGCCCACATATGTGTTTTCATCCTGCCATTAAAAATGATATCTAATGCGGCCTCTTATCATAAGCTGTGTAAATGCAGGGCACTGATGCCACTATACAGTAGGTTGGTCTTTGTCTTATTTCTGTAAAACTTCGAGGGTGATTGTGATCATGTGGTTTAATTTAACTGGAAGCCAAAAGACCATTTACTTCATTTTATCAGGAAATATTTTCGGTCCATAAAATCCTTGAGTGTAATTTTCTCTGTATTTATTAAATAACACAAATTCATTTTGTGCTCTGCTCAATCGCATAGATGAAGGTTGTTGCATGAAATTGATGTTGTTTTTGTTGTGATAACATCATAGCACCTTATTACTGCTTGTTGTTACAGCTGTATTTCGGGGCAACGCACGACAGACAGGGCAGACGTCACATAAGCACAGAACACTCTGTTTCCTTCTTTATCTATGGTAATGGTTACCCTGGTGACAGCATCCCTGCGGTTGCTGTAGAGACCCAGCAGCAGAAGCAGCCCTGCTGTCAAGCTGAACGGAGCTGTTGATTTACTGTTACCTCAAATAGGTTCAGTCTCTGCCTCGTTTCTTTTCATCTAATGATTGGCCTGGTATTTGGATGGCATTAGTTTGTTGTTTTGAGGTTCAATTCTTTTATTGGACGCAGCTCAAGTTAAGTGTCTTTAATACATGTAGATTGAAACAGGGAATTTCTGTGGATTAGCATATTAAACGTCTCATCCTTTTTTATATCTCCTATTTTCTTCCTCTTTGATTTGGAGGACATTAGGCTATCAAAGCCTTGTTATAGTCAAAGTGTCCTACAGTAGAAACTGAACATGGATAGTTCAAAAAGCTCTCAGGTTCTTAATTTGTTCACTGTAAAACATGTCTGAATCCACAGAGGCAAAAAAAGGGGCAATTATTCATTACTTTTTCTGTCCCCCCAGCAGTCTCCAGTAAGGCGATGATACATACGCATGACAGAGCTTGACACAGCAATTCTTTAATGTTTGGGACTGAACTGACCCAATCACCCAGAATGTTCGACTTAAACAGCTGTGAAAAATGGCATTTTGCCTTGACATTTTGTGACTTTTTGTGATTCCCAACCCCCATACCAGTCCAAAAACTACACACACACGCAAAGTGAAAGAAACCTACTCAGTCTCATCTATGGTATGTCGATGGCCTGTTTAATTAAGGGAATTAAAATATTAACTACGGCTGTAAAGCAGTAGGATTAAATGATTCAATCATTTTTAAATTGAATGGGTTTTAGCTTTTGTTGTATTAGGTAGATTGCATGTTTCTTCTCTTTTATATATATCTTTATGTAAAGGAACATATACTTGAGTGGGATATTTCCATGTCAGTTTCATATGGCATCACGTTGAGCAGAAGCAACCAAGACAACGATGGCATGGTGCAGTGGAGCCACTAATTTGACTGTACAGTTCCTAATTGCTCTAACAACACAGGAAACACGCCTATTGACGTTTTCACAAGGAGCTCAGTGGCTTCTACAACTTCTGTAAACAAATATAATATCCTCATTAACTGTATGTTGTGACAGTATCACATACATTGCAATAATGTTAGCGACATACCTAGTATTTGATTTAAATTTACATTCCATTGAGCTCAATTTGACGCCATGGTATTACATCAGGCGTTGTAATATCAAAGTGAGGCAGTACTGCCATGTCAAGGCAAAGCAGCTCCCATATGACATCCCAAGAGAAATCACATCAAGTAGAGAATAAGTGATGAGCTGAAGTCTTTTACTGGGTTTTGTTTGTGTGTGTCCCTTTCAAATGAGAAGGTGATGCAACTGACAGAAACCGAGGTGCTTCAACCTTAGCCATTAGCTATTCGTCATCCGTCCATCCACTATGTGTGCGAATTGGATAAATTGTGTGACGAGGTATGGCATTTACCACAGCTTGGCTTGGCTTGGCTTGGCTTTGTAGAATAACTGATAAAAAAACAATCATGAGAAAAAAATAAATTAGTATATGATGGTTTTATACAACTATTAAACCTACAAAGGTGCTTTTCTTTAATATTCCCTGTTTAGTTCATGTTCTGTTGCAGGCAGTTCACACATTGGGTAGCTGTTGTTGTCAGGCAGTTTTTCTCACTCTTTGGCAGCTCTTCTGAGTATTACTGAGAGAAGATGGCACACTACCTTAATTCTACTCACTTTCCTCCTCTCAGAGAATAAACTTCTTAGAATTGCTACTTCTCTACTTGGGTTTTCTGAATTGCAGTGCGAGGAATTAGTAGAGATGCACTGTTTTTGATGCCCAGGTAGCCTAATAATGGTATGATGGTCTTGGTCACATCTTGCCTTGCCATGTTTTTGCGTCTCCCCATCCATCCACCCATCCATCCTGACTGACTTTGTACTCCATCTCACACAAACAGATGGACACTCTGGATCACTTTGGTGCTGTCAGATCCTGTCAAAGCGTCAGTCCCGGTCACACTAATCTGTTGGCAAATATAGAAACTCATAAATGCCCGACCAAATATTACCATGAAAAACATCTCTGTGTATTTTTTCGGTATAGACATGACACTGATTGGGTATTCTCCTTGCATCATCATCCATTGATCTGTTTACCTGACCATCCATCCGTTCGACTCCATTCAAATTGTTTCCTGTTCTCGCCTCCACACAGACAGATGGATGCCCTGAATAGTTCCAGGAAATTGTTACATGTCCATCCTGTTGGACGGCCTCACTCCTGTTGGACAAACCTACTGGCTTTGGACCATTCTTACTCCCACTGAGTCTCGTACCACATCGAGTATATCCGTGCTTTGACTTGTTACCAACCCTCCCACTCTAACCACAAAGGCTTAATTTTTTAAGAGAAAATCAGTCATTTAAACATTACACATTGGCAACAAGAATCCTATTTTTCATCCTTAAATGACTCACTCTTCTCACCAGGGACCACCTAACACATGGTTTGATAGTATGCCCTTTATTTGGTTCATCTTTCAGAAATGACCTCAGCCACAAAGCCCACCACCGACAATTAAATTGCATTTTGCAAATTGCAAATTACAATATAATGCAGATTACAGTTTAATGCATTGACAAGAATTTTATGTAAAAACATACATGCATATCTGTCAGTCAGAAATTATAACTGACTATACAGTTCCACGTAGCTTTTAGTGTCTTTTAGCCTATTGTTTCGGTTTTCCAAATTTACTTATGGTTCTGTCTGCTGCTTCCATACGTCTCCCATATTAAACCATTATAGACAGCCATTTCCAGCAAACAAACTAAGACGACTGTACCCTATCAGAATCTTGGGCTAGTAAGCTAAACTAAGCTAAATATTTTTCAAAGGAGTTGGTTCACCAAACCAAAGTTAAGATGAAAGATAGCATAAGAGAATGTTGGACGACTCCAACGGAATGCCCATGTTGCTCTGTGTCAGCTGGATGTGTCAGTATGCAGTTGTTTTCCATAACAACTGCGTAAGCTAATGGTATGTCAGGCTGTCTTTCTGTGTTCGTTTTTTAACCACCTACAGTAGTGTTCAGCCAGGCTAGCAGCTCTGTAAGGCTGTACACAGCTGTGCTTTGGGCAAATTGTCAACATTAGCATGCTAACATGTGCGCAACAACAATGTTAAACATGCTGGTATTTGACAGGTGGTGATCATTTTAGTTTTGTATGTTAGCACGCTAACATTTGCTAATTACTACTAAACATGAAGTACAGCTGAGTACAGCTCAAGGGAATGTCATTAGTCGGATATTTGTCAAAATATTTCCGTCCGGAACAACCAACCAACATTGCTATCCATAGAGCCAGTGTGGCTAAAGATCTTGTTTGGTGTGGTCGCATTTATACAATATAGTGATAAATTGAACTGTGTGAGGGACTTTAAATTATCCTACACAGCAGTATGCAGCCCTGGACAGGTTTGTAAAGAAGAACAAGCTGTGTGCAGTTTACCACTGTACTGTATCATACACTAAGATCATGATGGGAATTTCAAATCAGTTCGTTTCTCCTTGCTGTCATTTAAGGCTGCTTCTACCTCACAAAGTTGTATAGCCTTGTATAGCTTTGAGATAACACATGGAACTACGATGCACATGAACTTTATTGTTTTTATTTTTATTTTTATTTTTATTTTTTATTTTTTTATGCCTTTTTTATTTGATAGGACAGCTGGAAGACAGACAAGAAAGGAGGAGAGAAGGGATGACACGCAGCAAAGGGCCGCAAGTCGATTCGAACCTGTACTAAGCAAGGACTCAGCCTCAGTACATGGGTCGCCAGCTCTACCCACTGAGCTAACCATCAACTTTTTCAGCCCGAAATGCTAGTTGGTTATTCTGTTAACTGAAATTATTTTATTATTATTTTACTTATGAAAGCTTGGCAGACTTTTACTCCCCCTAAATCTTGGAATATGATGCCAACAATCTGCACAGACTTTTTCTTCTGTCTTCTCAGTAACATACAGTATATGAGCGTTAGTGTGCCCAGCTTTTGGCACATTGTGTTCTTCTGTTTCATCACTTTCTGAGGCTGCACAATTTTCTGCCATGGCTTAGACCACTTTTTTGCTCGGACTAATGAGGTGAAACTACAGTGTCTTCATTATTGTGGATCATGTGACTCTATACTGTAGCCCAATCTTATAAATTAGACTAGAAAGTCTGGCCTAGTTTTAGTAACATATTATGCCCAGGACAGCTCTGAGACAGAGATTAAGATGCATTATTTTTCATCTGTCCTGTTTAATAACTATAATAAAGACTGGCCACCAGTTGGCTGGTTGGCAGATACAGCTAACCAGACTACCCCTCCCTCACTTTTTCCTCTGAGCTTCACAGAGCTGAGGACCAGTTGGCTTAGTACCATTCTCACACTTCCTAACCACCTGTCCTGCTCACAGTCAGAGTGGCAGCATGGATCAACTCTGCTTGGCCCACAGCTCCAAGTAAGCTACGCGGGACTGAGGAGAGTGAAGCCATGGCCGTAGACTTTTATTATTATATTATCACTGGCACCTGGACACGGCTAATCTGAATGGTCAGAAAGCTTGTAGTGACCTGGCAAGGCTTTACAGGGTTGGGTTGGCATCTACAGACATTCAGTGGGGCAGCAGTAGACCCTATGCCAGCTGGCAAGGCACTATGGTCAATACATAACATGACACTGGTCTAAAGCCTTGTAAATGACCAGTAGTGCTTTGTGCACCATTTCCATTTATGATTCTCATAATCTGCTATAAGCTGTATGTTCTCACACAGAAATAGGCAAAAAAATGTCCTGTGTGTCCAAATAAATAAAGCAGGTCAGTTCTGATCCACATTTATCCATCTTTAATCCACACTTTCTGTTCTACCAACCATCATCCACCATCCATCTATCCTGTCCATATTTGTTCTCAGTGGAGGCTCTTCTTTCCTAGCGTTTTGTCAGAGGTCTGATGGTAGAGTCACATATGTTGCTCTCAGCCAGAGCAGGTGGCTAGCTGTTGGAGAAGAAAACACTCAAAACACTACTAACAGTTATGCATATGGTACAGTCCTTCCAATGATCCCACCAGCCATTGATCCACTCATTCATTCATTCATTCATTCATCTCTCCATCTATTCATTCATCCTTCCATTACTCCATTCAAACAAATTGATTCCCAATAGCTATCCAAACAGACAGGTTCCATTATTGACCCAGTCATATTGTTACTCATGGCATATATTAGTCCTTATCAGGGAAGGGGTAAAAAGTGCTGGAACAACTCAAAGTCCAGTGTGTAACATTTAGGAGGCTCTCTTGGCAGAAATGGAATATAATATTCATAACTATGTTTTCATTCATGTATAATAACTTGAATAAACGAATCATTGTTTTCGTTACTATAGAATGAAATTTTAAATGAAAGAAATTTTTATCTACAGACATGATGAACTGCCATGTTTCTACAGTAGCCCAGAGTAGACAAACCAAACACTGGCTGTAAATAGGTTCTTTTGCATTTTTCACAAGTTTCACAGCCACTGTAGTTTCTCCTAAATACTTCACAGCCTGTTCTCCATTCCAAGTCATCAAATACAGATGCGAGCAGTGTTCAGTTAGATGCAATCTGCAACTTCAACGTTGGATTCCACTAAATCCTATACACTGGTCCATCAATGCAAGAAATACTGGTACATTGTAAGTAAGTACATATAAAAATTATAAACAAAAGGAAATATTTGAATAAATCATAAATCAGAGCAGGCAAGACCTTCAGACCATCAGAAACTAATATTCTAAATAAAAAGAAGCATAACTTAAATCTATATGCATTCATTCATTCATTCATTTGGACCACTTGAGGGTAGTGTAGTGAAGAAAGAAATAGCTGTAAACACAACATTGACATGTTATCACCGTTTAACTGTTGTGGCGAATCGTATAAAACAGTATTCACTCTATTAGCTCTCTTTTGGTCTTCACCAATTTTTGAAAAAAGTACCCCTTTTACCTCTTTAAATAACTCTTTGGCTGCTAATTCTTTCACTATGTTCACCAGCTAGTTGCTAAGCTTACTCGTGTGCTGTATGGTGCTGGGCACGTCTGGTTTGTTTATCAGAGCTTTCATGCTTAAAACAGCTCCTTGCTGCTGAGAGTGAATGAAACAATGAGCTAAAAGGTGCTAAAATGCCCTGTAGAGCTGAGGGGAACCGCAGTATTGGGTAATAATTCTCAGTAGAAGTCCTTCTGTAGTGGATTCTGGATTACATGAATTCCTGCAAAAAGATAAAATGTGACTCTTCAGTTAAGTTTAACGAGAATGTTACTGTACTCTCCCTGCCGTGCCCAAGTAATTGCCCCTGCCATTTCTAGCTTTGTTGTTTTCTCCTCTCTCAAAGCGACTGATGGAGCCCTGGATGCTGACACTAACATACAACATAGACCCAGATAAAGCTGACAAATGAATTGTCTATCAATTCATTTCCTCTATTAATGACATTTATGTAACATTCTATAATGAGGAACAGATTGCTCGGTGTTGGTAGTTAATAGCGGGGTGGTTGAAATGCTTTATAGCAGGTGTCCAGAGGATCTACAGCAGCTAAGCCCAGAGCTGGTTCTATAAAGCCTCTCTTGCTCAGAATCACTGTCTTTTAATTAACCAATCCTCCGCAGAGACATGGGGAGCGTGGGAAGTGTGCGACACATATGCACGCTTAACACATTTGCAGGCTGATGTGAGTGTGCGCTTAAATAAATGTAAAAAACCTACTCTCTCTGGCACTCGCTTCCCTCTTACGATATTTTACGCGGAAACTCTACGTCAGCCTGGATTGACGCCAAAGCCAACCCTTTCTACTTCAGAACAAATGAGCAGATGCAATAAACTGTGTCACCCAGTGAGGCAGCCAGCGAGCCAGTCAGACGGTCAGCCTTGTTTTTTCTCATCTTTCAATTCCACTAAAGCAAGGTGCCTTTGAGACTGAATGTATTAGGCAGGATAATCGCCTCAGCCTGTCAAACCTTCAGGCTTTGTTGAGGCTACAGAGAAGATGAAGACAGTTCACAGAGTGGAGATGAAGGCCGAAGCTAAATGCTTTGACTGGATGCTATCTTTGCTGCTCCATTTCCATAATCTGACTCATTTAGTGTAAAATTTGAAAAGATGAAAAACGACTCCATAAAACTGTCATTACTTACAAATAACTCACACCAACCAACTTTGCTGGGAAAATATACGTCAGTCCCATCAGCATTGGTCTGAGCTATGAGCTGAGCTGGGGCGTGAGTGGTTGTGTATGTTCTTGAAATAATAAATCCACAGGCTAGCATGGCTAACCTAACAGATCAGATTAGTATCAGTGAAATCACAGCTGATTAGGGTGTGTATGTGTGTGTGTGTGTCCTAATTTATGCACTCTGGAACATCTAAATGAATTTCCTATGCTTTATCCTCTAAAAACATAAGTGACCTACTTTAGACATTATTACTATTTCCCCACAATCTCAGTTTTAGAGCTTTTTTTAAATCCATTTGGATAAGTGTGTGTGAGACGGAGGAGAGAATGAGGAAGAATATGCATATGTGCATATTTGCTGGAGAGTGGTGTGTAAGTGTGCATGCTCTCATGATGAGAGTGTGTGAGTGCGAGTAGAGCGGTTTTAAATCTCCTGGTAGTTTGAAAGTTGTGGTGGCATTATGTGGACTACTGATTTGAGGACTTTGTGTGTGTTTGTGTGTATGGAAGGACACATTATATGAGTTAAACAAGGAACTGAGGCTCCGGCCTGTGGGACAGATGAGTCAAAGACTGCCCACAATGTTTCTGCTTCCCATAACTCCTAATTAAGTTACATTTTGTCTTATTTTTCTTTCACCCACCCCTCCCTCCATCTTCCTCTCTGTCCTGTTTCCTACAGCTAAGGGAGGTCACCATGAGTCAATGAGACGGGCTGTGCCCTCCAACCTCTCAGCCACCCCTGGGACTGGCAACGGAGCTGGGTCTGAAGACAAAGATGCAATGGATGGGACTGAGGGCGGTCCTGGAGCTGGACCCAGAGCATTGCCTGAGGGTAAGGTGTTTGCTGGGGCCAGAACAGCGGTTTGGACTGAAGCAGAAGCAGGAGCACGTGTGGCAGGTGCCAAAGTCTTTGCAGAGACTGGGATTATGACGGGGAGAGGCGCCTGGGCTGAAGTCGGGGCTGAATGGAGACCCAGGGATGCAGAGGGAGGTAACCTGCCAAGCATGCCCAGGGACGCGGCTGCCTGGCTGGGGCAGCAGAGGCTGCAGACACGTGGAGAGGGCCAAAGAGAGCAGGCGACCTTCTCATCAGTCTCCACCATGCTGGCAGAGACGGTGGAGCTGCAGGCACCAGTGTTAGAAAAACCTTTAGGACTGCTGTCTAAAGCTGCTTGGGCCACAGGCTCCTCTTCATCATCATCCAAGGCCTCCTCCTCCTCCTCCTCTTCCGCAACAAAAGCCTCTTCTTTGCCGTCCTCCTCCTCCTCGTCCTCCTCCCCAGCCAGTAACAGAGACACTGAGACAGCAGGATCAGGCAACGTCTCTCTGGTTGTCGTCAACAGCAACTCCTCCAACAGCAACAGCAGCTCCAGTTTGGGTATGGTGCAGAGCTGTTTGGTCTTTTACAAATTTCAACTTTTTGTGGTGCAATTCATCGCTTGTTAAACCCCTCCCCCGAACAGCAATTGGCCAATCATGGCTTAGCATCCATACACAGCACAGCAGACCTGTCAACCTTAGATTTCTCCACGTGCCAAAACAATGTGCATGGGGCTCTAATAAGACACATTTGTACTTACAGCATTGAATACAACAACAATGAAGATCCTCATTTCCATGTCCTACACAAATCATCAGTTGGTGAGGATGTTGACTTTTTACCTGGGACAGGAAGCTTTACCTTCAGTCTTTAAGCACAATTTTAGCTGATAAAATCTGCTAGCAATATTGTGATTTTAGCCAATGAATTTAACGATAGTATGGAAATGAGAACCCTGCTTTGGTTTCAGAAAAAACTAGTTTTGATGGTAAAACTGTCAACGTCTTTGTAAACTGAATACACTGAATACATGAGAATGGAAAGCTTGACAGGCAACAGTGAGTAAGGGGGGTGGGCCTTGCAAAGGTCAGTGGTTTTGTTTAACCTTCAGCCTTTTTGAGTAGTCGTTAATAATCATTGTCATCATCCTCACCTCCATGTTTCTCCACTTCCTGTCATACCATCATCACAGTAACAGTGACATCATCAACCAGGTAAATCCTCAACATATATTTTAGCTTCCAACACAAGAATGAACAAAATGCATTATCCGATTGCCCAGTATTTCCTGTCACATCGCTTCACAATACAACACGTCCTCATGTGGTGATGTGAGGGGAGGATAAGAGGGATTTGGGATCACTCTCAGTCTGAATGGATTGATTGCCTCCCTGTTGTTTGCTCCAGCCTCCTTTACACCTCTCATTGACATGTATCCGACTTATTTGTGTTGTCTAGAGATGATTTAGATGGATTAAATCAACCCCTGACATTAAAATGCTCTTCTCCCTTGCACATTGAAATTGGATTTCTATTTTCTGCGCACTTCATCTTATGTATTTTCAAATTGACAATAATACTGACATTTATGAGAAAACTGACAATTCAATCTTGACAGGTTTGTTATTAACCAACTGCCAACTGTTTTATTTGCATGACTT
>NW_023339762.1:3582589-3605641 GCF_004916995.1 Morone saxatilis | reverse complement strand
AAGTGGATTTGAGATGCATTTTTTCTTGGCTTCTTGCATGTATCGTGGGGGCATTTACACTGTTTTCTGTCCATATCACACTATCATATGGTCTCATGTATTATATGTTGCAGGATAAGATTTGTGATATTCTGTATTTTGGTTATTGTCAACAAATGCCATAAAGAGACCAAAAACAATAACTCAATTTTTTCAGACTTTTCTATCGGGGGAGTAAATGGGAGTAAATCATTGATTAATACTCATTTCATCTAGTGATTTTATCTATAGCAGCAGGACGTGTGTGTTTATGGTAATGAAGAAATATCCCCCAGTGCAACAGTGTGGCTCACTGATGTGTTTTTAATAGTTCTGGACAACAATGGAGGTCTATAAGATATACAGGCTTCAAAGACAGTACAATTCCTTGTTGGTTTTTTTATTAGTTGACAAAAAAACTTCAATATCACTAGACAACCTTTAATATGATAATTCCTCCCTGCAGAGGAGTCGGTGAGCAGCCTGCCAGCCTGGGATCTCCCCACTGTCCCGGAGTCTCTCCTGTCCACGGTGGGCGACCATGACGTCACTCTTCCTGCCAATGTCACCAGCCCTTTCTCCACCCACCAATGGAACACCACTGCACCTGCACGCACCAGAAACACCTCACAACAGACGACCAAGTCAACCACCACCATGACCACATCTCTGTCACCCACAACCACCTCAACCATACCGTTATCCACCATGGCAATAGCACAAACACCATCAGGATCCCCCACGGTCTCTCCAACCACTAGCCAGGACACTGTGACCAAGGACAGCCTTCAGCTGACGACAGTAACCACGACGACGCCCTCAACTACCACTTCTACTGTGACCGCTGCTGAGATGACCCAGATGGTAACCACTGGGAGCGGCGTAACAGTACCACCAAAAACCAGCACTGCGACAACCATGGAGGAAACGACAAGCCTCAAACTGACCACAGCGGCTACAACTCAGCCTACAACCACCACTACAACCACACCTGCCCCTACTACCACCACTACTACTGTCCCCCCAACCACCACCACTACTACTCCTCCTCCAACCACTACTACAACTACTACACCTGCAACTACTACTACCACCACCACTACTACTACCACTACCACCACAACAACAAAGGTACCTGCCACCACTGTGTTCATTCCAGTCCAAACCACGCCGCCTTCCACCACAACTACAGAACCTCCATCCAGTACCAGCGCAGAGGAGGGTCCTTTACCGTGCAACGTGACCGAGAAGTACTGGGTCAGAACAGGTACGAGACTAAAACTCCATCACTGGGATTTATCTGGAATAAGAAAACTATAATAAAATAACGTTCCATTTCATGTGTGGGAAATAAAGAACATACTGTTGAATAAAAACAGTAAGATAAATGGCTAAAACATCAGGGCTTTATTTGAAACAGCACTTTACTGCTACTTTGGTCGCACACCCCTTATCAAATTACTTACAACACACTTAACATTAGGTACAGGCAGGCCTTAGCCATTCTTCTGGAAAAATTATTACTTGGTAATGATGAATACACGTGAAATGCCATTGTAGAAGTTCAGGCTCAATATACTTTTTGTGTTCAAGACGTAATTACATGTGCACAAATTAATTAAAAGGGCAGATTTTCCTCAAGCATAAACACTTTAATAAGAAGCATGAGACTGCAACCTTTGATTACATTTAGCAGAGTACTAAGGCACTTACTGGGTTGGCAGCAGCTTTGCAAAGTGACCAAGGAGACATTAAATTGGAGGCCAGAGCCCAAGCTCCTGTGTCCTTAAGTGTCCTTAGGCAAGATATTGAATCCCTACCAGCTTCATGGTGCTCAGGGGGATCAATAAAGTATGGCATTATGTCGTTTTTTGAGGTAACAAGGGAGGTATGGTGAAAGTGAGATTTGTCACAGAATATTAAGCTAAATATGAACACACTGAACACAGTCACTGAGCAATGATTCTTATACTTCTACCTACAGTTCTGTCCATTGAGCTGCGTAGGAACCGCCTGGACCTGATCCTGAAACAGAACCTCTCTAAAGGACTGAGCCACGCCCTGCAGAGAGCTCTGAATGACTCCACAGCCAACGCACAGGTCAGTGTCTCTTACAAGTTCAACTATAGTAACCGCAGGTTAGTGGCTAGTTAACAGTTCAGGAGATTAGTTTAGAAGAACCACCCGTATGTCTATTTATGTGTCAGTGGCTAATAAACAAATGACTAGACTTTGTCAGCAACTGATAAACGGTTGGTAAATAATACAAATTAATTTAATTTGCATCAGTGCATGTTCCAGCCTTTACTGAACATATTAATCATGCTTCTAGGAATACGTCCAAGTACACACTGGTCAGTGACCAGTAACTACACGTCACAGTCTAATAAAACATAGTTGTGTTGGTAGCTAGCTAGTAAACACAGATCAGTGGCTAGTAAACACATGTCAGTGGTTACTGAACACAAGTCAGTGACTAGTCTAAGAAAGGGCCACAGGCTATGAAACACAGATTAGTGGCTAGTAAATACACATCACTGGCTAGTAAACATGGATCAGTGGCTAGTAAATCCGTTCAGTGGTGCTCATAGGCAGATAATGTTTTAATATTGAGTTGTCTCTTCAGAAGAATATGTCTGCTTCAATACACTGAGTAAAATTGCTTTTCCATCTGATGCTAATAAGATACTCTGATCTTTACATTGAAATTTTTGCCACAGTGTTGGCTCTTCATATGTGCAGATATCCTACTCTCGAGTGTGTCATCATTTTACAATACTCTACAGTATTCATCGTTTTCTCCTCCTGCTCATTCACCTCACAAGGACTCATCTGAATGGTGCTAGAGACAAACAGAGAGGTGACTAATGCATACAACGTTCAAGTCTGAATAGAAATAACCTGTTGAATAGTCAGGCAGTGTTTGCTTAGAGGGGTTATTTAAAACCTGGCCCTGCTCTTGTCACAAGTGAATACCACACAGCACTCTACCACACCGAAACCGAATAAAACCACACACACCACACGACAACAATCACAACAACGACTCCTCCCCCAGATAGAACACTTCCCCGGGGATGAGTGAGGAAGGTGCCCTTTTTCTCATTTTCTAGAGCGGCAAAATTTAATCTAGCGAAAACTTAAATTCAACCGAAACCCCCACAACCCGCAATCCCACCTCTTCTGCCATATTTTCTGCAAGTCAATGGTGTCTTTCTACCTCCCTCACGATATCGATCCCCATAGCCTCAAATACACACCTGCACTCCGCGTCTCCTACCGCTCTCTCGATCTTCCTTCTCTCGTCTCTCTTTCGCGTCTTTGCCCTTACTCTATATATTTTCCCTTTCTACCGTTATCAAGTATTTCCAATTCGAGAATGGCCCACTTTTCTCCAGAGCTGGGACCGAGTGTAAGTTGGATGCTCGCAGAGTGAATGTCATAATGGTAGTGTTCAGGTTCATAGTTCAGATCGCGTGTTAGGGGGGTTGCGTGTGTGTGTGTGTGTGTGTGTGTGTGGTGTTTCTGTGTCGGTGGTAGGTAGAGGTGTTGGAGCGCGGTCATCGTCGGCGGTCGTCCTTGGTTGTTCTCAGAACTTGTGTACCCAAAATCAGCAGCCACCACCATTATCTACGGCAAGTAGCTGAGCCGACTCTGCCCTTCTCACACCCCATCTCTCCTGGCTGCCTCCTATACGCATGAGTCGGCCCAGCCCCTTGAATCATGCTTATGGTCGATTGATTTCTGCCTCTTATACCCTGGCGAGGTCTGTAAGCTGTCTACATTAAGCGCTATGTGCCTGATAGTAGAATCTCAGCTGCCTTTTGTTTGGTGGCAATTAGCTTTTGCCTTTCCACCACCTTGGTCTAGCGAGATGTCTGACCTGCCGTTGCGGGCGCTTTTTCTATTCCCCAGCCTGGTTCCTGTCTGAACATTTCAGTATCACTGTTTTTGACGCTCCCTGTGCTCTGCGTGTTTTTATTTTTTAGTCCAGATTGTTTTGAGCCTGCACAGGGATACTCATGTCTCTAGCCTCCAGTCCACTTTCAAATCTACCCCCTGGCCACAACACCACACACACACACAACACACAACACATAAAACCTGGCCCTGCTCTTGTCACAAGTGAATACCACACAGCACTCTACCACACCGAAACCGAATAAAACCACACACACCACACGACAACAATCACAACAACGACTCCTCCCCCAGATAGAACACTTCCCCGGGGATGAGTGAGGAAGGTGCCCTTTTTCTCATTTTCTAGAGCGGCAAAATTTAATCTAGCGAAAACTTAAATTCAACCGAAACCCCCACAACCCGCAATCCCACCTCTTCTGCCATATTTTCTGCAAGTCAATGGTGTCTTTCTACCTCCCTCACGATATCGATCCCCATAGCCTCAAATACACACCTGCACTCCGCGTCTCCTACCGCTCTCTCGATCTTCCTTCTCTCGTCTCTCTTTCGCGTCTTTGCCCTTACTCTATATATTTTCCCTTTCTACCGTTATCAAGTATTTCCAATTCGAGAATGGCCCACTTTTCTCCAGAGCTGGGACCGAGTGTAAGTTGGATGCTCGCAGAGTGAATGTCATAATGGTAGTGTTCAGGTTCATAGTTCAGATCGCGTGTTAGGGGGGTTGCGTGTGTGTGTGTGTGTGTGTGTGTGTGGTGTTTCTGTGTCGGTGGTAGGTAGAGGTGTTGGAGCGCGGTCATCGTCGGCGGTCGTCCTTGGTTGTTCTCAGAACTTGTGTACCCAAAATCAGCAGCCACCACCATTATCTACGGCAAGTAGCTGAGCCGACTCTGCCCTTCTCACACCCCATCTCTCCTGGCTGCCTCCTATACGCATGAGTCGGCCCAGCCCCTTGAATCATGCTTATGGTCGATTGATTTCTGCCTCTTATACCCTGGCGAGGTCTGTAAGCTGTCTACATTAAGCGCTATGTGCCTGATAGTAGAATCTCAGCTGCCTTTTGTTTGGTGGCAATTAGCTTTTGCCTTTCCACCACCTTGGTCTAGCGAGATGTCTGACCTGCCGTTGCGGGCGCTTTTTCTATTCCCCAGCCTGGTTCCTGTCTGAACATTTCAGTATCACTGTTTTTGACGCTCCCTGTGCTCTGCGTGTTTTTATTTAGTCCAGATTGTTTGGAGCCTTGCACAGGGGAGTAGTCATGTCCTAAGCCTCCAGTCCACTTTCTCTACCCCCTGGCCACAACACAAGCACACACACAACACACAACACACACCACACACACACAACTCATCACTTCTCATCCTCCTCCATCAGATAACATTAGACTATTATTTGGCACTGTGGATCAGTCTATTGAGAGACAGCAGTAGCACCAACAAGGAATAAAAACTGGCCAGAGCTTTAAAAGCCATGACATGTAGGCAGTGTTTTGAGGCATTGTTAATGACCAAATATTGGCTTTAACAGAGATAGGGATTGTGAAACAGCATGAAATTAGCATGCAGCAGTATTTAATGTTTTGCATCATTGAACAATATGGTTAACCATAATTGCTTGCAAAATCTGCCAGTTTTACAGCTTTAAAGTGTTGGCAAGGAGAAAGAAGTGACAGCAGAGGGCAAGGGCAGGGTCTGGTTGGCTTTATTAGGTACAATGCTGCTTTTTTGGTATGCAAAACAAAGGGGAAATAAACCCCTTGCAGCTATGCAGAGTGCATGAGGAATTCAAAATGAGTTACACTTCATTCTGACCCCCTGGTTTAGCATTTTAAAGTGGTACATGAACAATTACAAAACACACTATACCACATTGTAGTGTAGCTGTAAACAGATGTATAAGACACTTTAGTGTTGACTATTGATCGGTTATGTCAATTCATCTATTTTGTCTTCTGTAACTGTTATTTACTGTCCAGGAATATGCTGTTGGGCATTGATTATTCATGCAACAAAGTTAGTGTGTTGTTTGTTTTTGTTCCTGAGTATAACTGTGTACTGTATACACAGTAGCCTGTATATACTGTACAATCAAACATTTTATAACTTTTCAGATTCAAACCCAAAAGCCTCTGTAAAGCATGTGGAAAGGCCTGCTCTGTGGATGACTCAGCTAAGTTAACCAAATAACTCAGTAAGCCAGACTCTTGCACTGATAAGTACATAGTATAATTGTATTAACGTAATTAGGTATGCACTATTTGTTATATGAATACTGAGAAATGCTTGCTAAATATGCTAAATAAATGTTAGCAAACTCTGTCTCAGTGTGTGATTGGACATTGTAGTTTCTACAATATTTTTTTCATTAATACATTCACCAACTAATACTTGTTAAGGTTTTATGAATATACTTGTTTACTATTCATTAGCCTAAAAAAGAAACTTACAGTAAAGCATTTTTTAAACTATATTTATAAATAACTTATATAACAAATCAGAGAACTTTATACATGTTTATGTTTCATTTACAGTTTATGTACAGTTATAAATGCTTTATAGAAGAGTTATAGATGTTAATAAATACATTAATAAATACTTTTAAAAAATGCCTTATATCTAGTTGTAATTGCATTATAGTGTGTTATAAATAAATTCTTAATAGTTTTTATTCTGCTAATAATTGCTAAATGGGGGTGTTAATGTCTATTACCCAAAATGGCTACTGAACTAGCAGCTTTGATGAATTGTTTTTTACATTTTTATTGGTTAACATTGCGTAATTTTTCAACAAAATATGAAATCTATGATGTTATTTTCTAATTTGCCACATATTGGTGTAGGAGCACATAAGGACATAAAGACAGTAAGAAATATTGCAGCATCCAAAAACATCAAAAGAAATATCCTCGCTCCATTCCATTTGAATTGAGACTTAAAATGAAAGATCTGAAAGCTCTCTTTTTGTTTTCTAATGAAATGCAAAACCCAAAGGTGGGCAGTTGGAATAAAATAACATGCCACTGAGTATAATTAAAAACTAAAGGGCTGTTTGATAAACTGGGGCTAAAGCTTTAACAAGTGCTTGTAACAGGAGGTGGCTTAAATAAAAGTGACAGGTAGGTATCGTTCGAAAAACAGAGTGAGTTTTTATTAGTACGAAGAGGAGAGGAGAGGAGAGGAGAGGAGAGGAGAGAGGAGGGGGAGAGGTAATGAGATACAATTTCAATAAGAGGGTTGTGTTTTTTTCTACAAAAAGACTAGCTTGGGGCAGCCAGCCACAGCTGCTCAGTGTGGATGAAGGTGGAGGGTAGAGGAAGGTGGGCGGCGTATAGTTCCAGAAATACGAGCTTTGACTCACCACTGATTGTTGTCTGTATGTGTTTTTCCAGGACACAGTTAGTCAGATTTATGACCGTTAAAGGCTCAAACTAAAATATGCCCTCGAGGCAGATTTGGCTTAAAAAAACCCTAGGATTATAAATATTCTTCATCAGATGCATTTGAATTCTAAACCTATGGCACAAATACAACATGTATTAGAAGAAAATGTTTTACACCTCGTCTCCAGTTTATTCTTCTGAGCTTGTTTCACCTGATAGCACTGATTTCTTCTCTACAGTTGGTTTTCTTTGCAGTGTATGTGCTTTGGAATAAGACATACTAGCATCATCATGTTTGTAGGTTGTATGTACACAGCCTGTCTTGAAATTCAGATGTAAGTGTAGTGTAAAAAAAGGCTACAACTTGAAATTTTCCTCTCTCTCTCTGTCGCAGGTGGAGCGTGATGACTGCAGCCCCCACAACGTGACACTGGGTTACTACGTGACCAGCGGCAAAACTGTCTACATTTCCTCCTTGGTGGTTGAGGCGCTGAATGTGTACGGTTTTGACAAGCTGCTGTCGGACATCAGGCAGCACACCCCGTTGGTTAAGGCAGTTTTGGTTCCTGTGGCAACCTGGGTGCCCACTCCGAGCATTCACCTGCAGCTAAAAACAGGTGATGAAACCTGATGGAAAATAAGATAAAAGAGCTCAACCTTTACATAACACAGTCCAACAGAAATGGTGTTCGTTCTGGTGGAGTGTGAAAGGATAAAGAAAAGCAGAGGTTAGAGATTTGCAGAGAGGAGGATGGAGAGAATATGAGCAGGGGGAGAGCAGAGAGATAGAAAATGCAATGAGAGTACAGGGAGGGAGACACAGGGGAAGACAAAATTAGAAAATTCTGATTACATGTCTGCTCTCCTTTACTCTTCTCTGATACCCTAAATCCCATACAAACTCCCATGATTGCAGAGCAAAGGCAAATTGGTCCATTCATTTAGTCAGCCTCTTAAGCCTCTTTAAAAAACACATTTCAGCGCGCGCGCGCGCACACGCACACACACACACACACACACACACACACACACTAAATCGAGTCTTGTGGGAACAAGGGTAGGGAAAATCAGTGCAATTAACAAATTGTTATTTAAAAGATACATGTGCAGATTGGAAACCCATTACTTTTCTCAACTATTAATAGTTTTTTTTAAATTGTTCAGTGTCCAGTTTGATTTATCTCAAAAGAATTTAGTAGATTTTGCAGTGCTGTTACAGATCAAATTAAAACTGGCCTCTGCATTATTTACATAATTATGCAATACCTTAAAGCAGCACTAATAAATATATTTATATTAACAATGGGTCATGTAGACATGCAAAGTAAAAGGGGTCGCTCATAGTGATAAACCCATAGAGAGCTCTCATCAACCTTGTTTACAGCAGCATCAGATATGTGTTCTTAGTGAATCAACTCTAATAAACCCACCGTACAATGCCTGCCCAGCACCAAACGGCGGCCAAAGTTAGCATTAGCTCTTACTGTATTTTAGATCCAAAGGCGCTATGTTTAATCTTAAACATAGCGCCTTTTATCACCAGTGGGATTCTGCGCTGTGTCAACATGGCCAAATTACACATTTTACTGCTCGTAGTGGGGTGTATACTGCCGTAAAGACTATTCCCAACTGTTACTGAAATATTACTCAACTACAAGTGTTAAAAAAACTATTTTTAAAAAAAAAAAAAAAAAAATTTTAATATATAGGTAAAGCTGTAGAACAAATAATTAGTATACATTTCTCCAGGCTTGTTTCCTGTTTCTCCAAAACTTCTCCAAAATGACTTCCTGCTCCAGCCAGTGGTCAGTGTTGTCACATCTCCAAACCTGTGCCTGCTGCAGCATCTCTTTTCATGGCTATCATTGGCCCGCAGTGTGCTGCTGGACTTGTGGCGCGAGGCCCGTAGTGCACGGAAAAAATAGAACATACACTGTAGATCGCGAGCTGGCCGTGGAGCTCATCATGGGCACTGAAAGGAAGTGGGCAGCGCTTCATGGTGCTTCTGCCTCATGTGTCCCTGGCTAATGGTTACAAGATAAAGATGATAGGTTTGGATATAAATTGCTGGCCTACTCAGCAGCAAATTATGATTTTAGAAGTAGCCAAGTAGCTTACATAGTGTAAGGCAACAAAATTGCAGGCTTAAAAAATACTTATTGAGGTACAAGAACCCCAAAAAATGGCTTAATTACAGAAACATGAGTAGTTGTAATTTGTTACCCCTGGTTCCCTGGTTAGTGTGCAGCTATGTATCAAGTAGCCAATAACTCCATTTCTGGCTTGTTCAGCATATAAACCACAAATACGCAGTATATCCCAATTTACCATCCACAGCCCAATTTGCATAAGATTACCAACTGGGTCAACACTGTTTGTGCCTGCAATGTGTTGCAGACTATGAGACTAGTGAAGTCTTTTTTTTTTTTGGAGATGTACCCTACACTCATAAGCACCACAGCGTTTGAATTTAGGTCAGAATATTGTTCCACCTCTCCTAGCCCAGTCCTTTTAGAGGTTTTATACAAGAGCAGAGAAAGACAGAGTGCAGGGAGAGAATGGAGGGCGACTGCGGTAAGAGGACTGAGACAACATTAATAACATCCCCCATAATCTGCTGATGGACTCAATATTGTTTACCCCATTCCTGACTGACAACTACTCTTTTCATTGTTCTCATTCTAGATAGTGGCGATAATCCTCTTTTTCTGTCTCACTGCTTAGGTTTATCGGTCACACAGACAACATCTATCTAGAGCGCTGCTTTCATTAATACCAAAAACACAGCCCCAGATAGTCTCTAAATAATTTCTCTTTCTCTGCTGCTTCAGTTACTGGTTCTGACATCAGATAAGATAGATTTTGTTGGTGCTGTATTTGTATTAAACAGTTTGATCTTTAAATAATAATGTGAGCAGCAATATGGTTCTAAAACTAGTAGAACTTGATCTGAACTTCAATAAAAATTAATGAATATTCAGTGGGTATATTTTGTGATCTCAAAACAGCATGTGATACTATTGACCATGGGTTACTACTGAAGGAATTAGAAATATATGGCATTAGACTGGTTGTACATGTCAAAAACAAAGTACTGATTTGTAGTAAGTAATTGCCATTTTTCTGTCTGAAATGAATTTCAATTTCAATATCAATTAAATATAATTTTCTACAATTATCTTTTCTCCCAGTGTTGAGGTTCGTGGGCCCAACAGATAACATCTACTCCTGCAGTTTTGTCCAGATGTTGGAGCAGAGACTGGAAAACGCCTATGACGAGGCTCAGGACAAAGTGCTGGAGACCTATAACAGGCTCGCCGTGGAGGTACTACATGGGTTCATGGATGCTATTTAGTGCAAAATGCACACAGCCAAGTCTGAATATTTGCATGTAGCATGCTGATAAAGCTCTGTGTAAAATTCTGGATGCCTACAATCATACAATTATTTATGTGACTGCTACATTCTGGCCACGCTGTTCCACAGTGCAAGTGCTTTACTGCAAATTAACACATAAAACACATCAAATTGCTCTGTAATTTTTCAATGAAAGGTCACAAAAGACAGACAGGTTTGGAGGTAATTTACACTTAAAGGAGGGAGCAACTGTAGCGGCCTGTAATGGTTTATTTTAGGCAATGCAATCAAAGCTCATTCTTCTACAACGCTGTTACAGGTTTATAACATTTTCAGTTATTTTACCGTCCTTTGTTCTCTCTCCGTTTGGCTATTAAGGTACTTTCATGACTGCAAGATATACATGCACACAGCATCATAATCATAAAGTAGGTCTCAGCAAGCAGAGGCAGATATAGAGTCCATTCATAATTCATCCTCTGAAATATTAACACTCATGGAGGATTGTGATGGGAATTCCTGGTATTTCTTATCATCATCAAATTTACTATGGTGACTCAGTCACATTATTTGAGTGCAACACAGGTCTTATTATAGAATGAAAAGAACATTGTTCATTCAAAGTGTCATACTGTGTCTAAAGCTCTGTTATGCATTCCTTATGGGTATCTTAGATATTTGGTATGATACCATTAGATATTTCTGTATGAATGCTTGACTTCTACATGTGCTTACTGCTGCCTGTTTATGTGTTTGGTCTAAATAAAGAATTGAATCATTCTAATACGGCACCTTTAGGTTACATAGTAACTTATTATATTAGTTGAATCAAATAAAATATAAAAATGATTTGTTTGTGTGTTATCTTCAGATCCAGAGTGTGTCCCAGGAGCCAGGCTCTCCATCAGTCTCTTTGGTATATGTGGTGAAAAACCAGGATGCGATTCTTAACGGGACCATCTCCAGCGGCCTCCTCAATCAGCTGACCGCAGAGCTGGTGGGATACTTCCTGTTCTACCCACCGATGGTCATCGCTGAGCGTGAGTAAAGCCACAATTCACCTTAAGGTCTTTGATGATGACACATAGACCTAATTAATGATCAGTATATTTGAGGTCTGTGTGGTCTGCCTTCAGCTTGACTGTGCAGTCATCCTGCTGGTGTATAGTAGCTAATAAGTGGAAACAGCAGGAACGCGTATCACATTGCCTGGCTCATATGTGTGTGCAAACAAAATGGGTACCCACTCATACAAACATTCACAACATCACAAAAACTCCACTGGGTACCTTTTTAACAGTATACTGCTCAAACAGCAGCTGTACTTTAGCTGCTAAATAAAGAACGTCTTTACTTGGTAGAAAATGCTTTTTACCATTCAGTGAGGACGTTTTGGTAGCTAGTTCAGGCAGTCAACTCTGTTCTGCCACCACAATAACATGGCATACTCCTATCACTACAGTGTATGTCCATCGCACTATTTTCATTTGGTGGTGTACTTTAACTGCCTTGCCTGCTGGCATCTGAAAGCTCGGCTGAACGTGATATTTTCCTGTGGGGAGTGACCTGGTCAGAGCCAAGACACCCACATTCACATGATAACCCAGTCCATGTGCTTTGACTGACTGAAAAATATTTTTCACTTACCTGGTGGTATCTAGCCATGCAGATACTTTTGGTTTTGTTTGCCCAGAGATACAATAGGTGTATTCTGCATCCACTGTATCCTGTCTTGAGAAATGTCCTTGTTACCAAAACGTAGACTATTTTCTTTTGAATTGAATTTTGATTTCCCCAAAAAGAGACACAAGCATGTGGTGTGTGTGTGTTGCTGCTCACCATATTCTGCATACACCCCCTTAAAATGTCAGTGAATTAAATTTAGTTTGGAACTACTTTCTACCAAAGTAACCGTCCCCTCTAATGCAGTAACCACAATAATGAAATGCCACGCTATTGAGAAGCCACTGGCACAGGATGACAAGCCACTGCCACTACCACACGTGATGTCACATCAACACATCATGTTCAGTATTTGTTTTTTATTATAGAAGTGTCCCAGAGCGGCGAGGCTGAAGAGACGCAGAAGTGCTGTCTGAAACGCAGTGCTGCTCAATATGCCTCAATTCACAGCCCAGGATTACAATACCACACAGGAGAAAGTCACATTGCTTCTGCATCACCTGTGTGGAAAAACTCCAGACTAGAAACAAAAAGCCAACTGGTCCGCTAATTAACCCAATTCACCACAGCTGGGGCATTTGTCCAGCAGCTCACCAGTGTTTCGGTTTAAGTAGTGACCCTGTTAACTAGCGACTTTGACTAAATAAAGTTAACAGGTTCACAGACCCAAGAGGTAGGAAGAGAAAGTGCATGTGATTAGTACTGAGCAGGTACTGAGATTAAACATTGTCCTGCTGTACCCCCAACAAAGCAAAAATAACAAAAATGGCGATGATATGGCATACCACACTGTTGAGCCACCCTAAATCACCGAAGGAGAAATTCCTTCACCATGACAGCATTACCCTCTATAGGTCCTGTGGATTATCTGGAGTAATAAGGACAAAGACATGCTTGTCTTGAATTTTTCAATGCTGTTATCAACAATAAAATTTCATTGACCTCCATTATATTAAAACTATCTGCATGGCTAGATATCACCACAGGTTAAGTGATAAAATATGTTTTTTTAAATGGGTGACCTGACCTTTTAAAGTTTGGACCTACAATTAACTTTATAGCAGTGAACATATTTGTAGTAATTAATTCTGTATTGAATACAGAGAGGTCTGATGATCTCAGAGCTCTCCACACAATGAAAGGTCTCATATTCATATGCAAATTAGCAAGTTAGGTCATCTGGCAACTTGTCTGGAAATTTTGAGCAGCCAGCAGCTACATGAGTTGGCGTCACTGCTCGTGGACATTTCATCCCTCACTCATTGCTCATTTCTGAGCAATCACAGCAGCAAACAGTTGCTTTGCTCTTATGACTATACATAAAGACTTGGCTAGCATTGCCTAACCCAGAATTTATGGTGTCTAGTAGCCAACAAATTCAGTCAGGGTACTTCATACTCATTCACTTGATGTACCTCCAGGCCATCTTCTCATAGGCACTGCTGGACAATTATGATGCATTTGTAATTATTCAGAGGGCTCTAAGTGACAATGACAATGAGCAATTTATCTGTGGATGAAGCACGTGGCTCTGATGGCAGTGTTTAACACAGATGTACTAATGTTTAGCTAAATGCTGTAGTGACACATCAACTTTTTGAGTCAATGCACCACACCAGAGTTTATTTCCATAATACTATCAAAAACAACATTATGTGCGTCTGCCATTTTAAGAGTTTTATCCAAACTGAAGTTTTAAGAGCTGAAGTACAATGCAAATCAGGACTGGTGCTGACATTCCACTGACTTGACATTATGTTATCCTACTGGGTGTTATTTTAGCTCACTCACACACACTGGAAAGTTACTCTCTTTATTACAGTCAGTGCTCATTTATAGTTGAAAATGTGACTTTTTAGACATAGAAATCTTTGTTAGGCTTTTAATCATCTCTCTAACTTTTATTAGCTCATTTTCTTCCTCTACTGCTTAATTTTTTGCACCTTTTCTCCAAGGTAAAGACCACACTGCTAGAATTGGACGTGCTGATGAACGTCTTGCATCAAGATATATATATATATTACAGCAAAATAACCACTAATGTGATAATAAAGTGTGAGGGAGCTATATTTTCTAACTAGCTTTAGTGTTGCCCTCAGGCTGTGAGGGTTGACTTGAAAACACAAAGCACATGCCTGCTCAGTGTGTTTTATGAGTTTTTCAGCAGCAGGAAGGGAACAAGTGTAGAGAGCTGCACTTGAGTCCTAAAAAAGATTTTTGCATTCAGAGCTTTATTTTAGTCTTAAAAGGCTCAGCAGACAGGGGTTGGAGGTAGGATGGAGGACTGCGGTCTCCGGTCTTTGCATGCTACTTTATTGTCATTACATAACCACTGTTGTCCTGCTTCTTCTCTGTAGCAGTGTGCTGTTGCATTGAGACAGACTTACATAGCCATATGTATGGTGCCTTCAACAACACTGACTACTGAGAACCATTGGGTCCACTGCAGGGCAATGCATGATTCATGACTTAGCGTATGTTTGACCTGCTTCTCAAAGGGGGGGAATTCAGGATTAATCTATATTGTGGCCTCCAGCATAGAAGGAGCCTCAGACGTATACTACATACCACTAATTTGCTTTTCCAAATGCATTTGTAGGAAACATGTATTTTTCCAGTACATTAAGTTTGACATTGTTTTGCTGCATAGGGGCCGTGTCCACATAGTGTATTTGTCGGAGCACCAACATCTTTTTCTCCATTGTTACTAATGAGGGGAGAGTGTATAGAGAAAAGGCGCTGAACCCGGGCGTCTCTTTTCAGAGCGCTCCGCCTTTTTTGTGAAGCCGCTCTGGTGCCTCTGGTTGAAAATCTCATCAGAAAGGCACTGGTGTTGTCACTGCTGCTCATTTTCAGGCAACCAGTCATATATTAGATGGGGGACTAATCACTATTAACCAAGAAAATGGAGAAGTTTGTTTTGACTGTGTGATTTGTATATATGTCAGACATAAACTATCATAACAGAGACAGAAAATAAATGAAACTATGCTGAGAGTTCTCTACAACGTTTTACTGTCATTTAAATCACAGCACGGGTGCTAGATTCTCTTCTCTCTCCTCTGCTTGTTTGGTGGGGCTCAGCTCCCACACACGGAGTGGACAGCTGTCCATGGTGGAGACAGTGAACTGGGTGAAGTGAAGGGAGTTGATGACAACTCAGCTACAACTAAAAACATGAACCACCACAGGCTACTGGTCATACCAGAGCAAATACAGCTGTAGAATCAGAAATTTTACATTGGACTTGCATTGATCAGGAGGACGTAAAACAATTGGTTTGTGATGTACAGCTTGTTGTGAACATGTCCAAAACTGATTAGTGCTGCTTTAATGTTAGGGAAAGAGGATGGGTTTGGTTAAATATTAAAAGCCACTTTAGCTCGGTTTGTATTCCACTCCAGCCTCTAATGCCATCTGTGAGATTTTAAAAGGGCAAACAGCTGTACAGCTCCTATCATCTGAATCATGCCACAGGCAATCTGTTGTCCATGCCCCCTGAATGAGCTAATTTTAGCCCAGTGAGATTAGATAAGTATCTAGTTGTGCATGCTCTCAAACACCCAAAGGGCTAAAACATCACACTTCACATGGTCACATCCAAACCCACTTGGCATCACCACGGAAATCCTGTCTGTTCCCTTTTACAAATCGTGAAACAATGAGCAAATGATTAAAGAATCATATATAGTGATAAATTAGATTAATGATCGGTTGAGGAATGCATGCAAATACTCAGACACATCAGTGATGCATAGTCTGTGTTTACACTGAGAGCACAAATAGATGATTAATTCTCATGTGATCAAAGCAGCCAGAATATTGACCTTCACTGTCTGTCTACATGTAGAGGAGTCTATGCGGACAGCTGCCTCCACGTCTACAACATGTAACCGTTTAACTGGAGAGTACTGTGAACTAAAGTGAACTGGAGACTCATTCACCATCTGTACTTTGGAGGGTAAACAACACATGTGCAGCCCTCTTTCTCACTTCCTGACCAACAATATATATGCAGATTTATTTAGGATAAGCCCTTTGAAATGGGTTGTCTTGTTTTCAAATCCCACAACAGTACAAATAATCAAGGTTAGAGATTTACATTAACGTCATAATATCTTACTTAAAAAATATATAAATCTTACGCTGGGAACTGTTGCTTTAAAGAATACAACTGGCAATATTCTGTATTTTTGTTAATGTAAATAATAGACAAGAAAGTTCTACTGCTGGAAATATTCACTAGAGCACCAAATCTGTATTACACCGCAACTGAAAATAATCCCTAATAAATACAGAATTAACTGCTGTTTGAGTAACATTGTCTAAAAACTACAGTGCCCAGCTGGTTTAGGATGTTCTGGATCCTTAAAAAAGAAAGAAACTATAGTTTTATGTGACACGTTCTTCCATAAGAATAAATGAGCTAGAACGTATTGAGAGACAGACAGTTCATTGTTGGTTTTGGTCTTTTGTTGGTGGTAGGACAAATATAGAATCTAATAATGAACAAATATAAAATAGGTTTAAACCTATCTTATATTTGTTCATTATTAGATTGGAGCAGGAGCTTTTTCTATTTCTTCTCATCTTTTTTGGAATTATACAACAAAAGTTTCCAGCTGCTGTGGTTTTGTGGGCCCGCTGAACTGATTCTCTAAAGGCCACTGAAAGCATCTGAACCTTAACACTTCATTGCTGTTTGTCTTAAGTGTTTAGTTGGAGGAGAGCTCAGTGAATGTAAATGTGCTCACGTACAGAGGCATCAGGGAGGCAGCAGCAGACAGAGCGCTGAGCAGAAACATTCGCAGGGTTTAACAGCTACCACTGCTGCAACGCCATTGACTCGAGCTAAGCACAACTCTCAGCAGAAGGCCAGCTCGGAGGAGTTAGGTGGAGACAGATGGTGAAACAGGCAGATGGGAAATAAGGAAAGATGGGTTGATTGATGAATAGGACACAGAAAGAGGTCGACGGGCTGAGAGAGTGATGATGGGTAGATAAAGACAGAAGGAGACAGTCGGCTTGGACGGAAAGGAACAGGTATTTTAGGAAATAAATATGCTGACAGGTAAACAGGTAGGGAATGAGGCAGGTACAGAGGCACGCAGGCAGAAAGAAAGAATGGATAGAGGAAGCAAGACAGTGAGAGGTAAGAAAGTAAGAGTTGATAATGAGACCTGACAAGGAGTGTTTAATCGGATTTTATCATCCGTGCAAAGGGCCAGTGCTAAGAATCTGCTCCTCCTTTTTTTTCATGACAGGGCAAGACAAAGAAACAACCAAACAACAAAAAAGGCAGAAATTCAGATAAGATTAAGTGATTAACAGGAGGAACCTGAGTAAGTTTAAGATATAACATTTTCTTATTGTACTATGCATATGAGTAGGTGTATGTGTGAGTATGGGAGTTGTGTGTGTAAGGATATAGGAGGAAGAGAGTGAGAAGGCAAGGGCGGTATATTATTATTATTATTATTATGATAGTTATTATTTATATATATAGATCTGTTGCTGTGGCACACTAACATACATACTGTCACATATGGCCTCCAAAAAGCTTTTAGCAAATGAATCACGTCTGAACTTAAACGGGCATCTTCAGCTCATTATTACATTTTCTACAGTCCTTGCTCTGTGCAAAAATGCATTCTCAGGGCACAAGCTGATGAAGCTAATATATTTTCCAACATATTTTTCAAATTCTTCTGTCTAACTTGGAACTAACTCAGTCACTCCCTGAATTCCTCCACAAAACCCGACAGCCGTGTTTCCAACTGCAAATAGTATCTGAGGAGATTGTTGCAATCAAATATCTACGATTTATAAACCTGGGCATGAACGTTGCCCAAGGCTGGATTTCCAAGTTGGCAAACAGGGCAACTGACCTTGCCCCATTTTAAGTTTCAAGTGCACTGTGGGTAAATTGGTTTGTCAGTTTGATTAATAGGACTTTTTCTCCACAGTAGGAAAAGCTGAGGTGTAAATAATAAAATGAATGATGGCTGAATTCCATTTAGCTGCTTCAGTTTCAGGGTCCTCGTATTGTTTATGTTGGCTCACTGTCACACTGTCATGGCTTACTGGGACACTTGATGCAACAGAGCCATCGTTAATGTTAATAGTAACACCTGTGCTTTAATATCTTTCTGGTTAAACAACACTGTTTTCTCTGATGTCAGTGGTATATATGTGACTGAATAGAAAGCAAATGTACAAGATGAGATACGTCACCTAAAGACCTGGCTTAATACATGTTTGATGACCAAAAACAGCCAAACAAAAAAAAAAATCAAAATTAGCAAGCACTAAGGCTTGAATGAAGCTTTCTAAAAGTTGCAGATATCTGTAACATCTCTTCCTCTCTCTCTCTTTCTCTCCTCAGCCCTTGAATACCATAATCTGAACACATCGATGGCAACCAAGAACTATTGGGTGATAACAGGTAAATTGCTCTTGTGCACACACACACACACAGCACACCACACGCAGCACACCCACACACCACACAAAAACAAAAAAACAACACACACAGACAAAAGTGCTACTGGGTGATCAGCGGTAATCAAGAGCCGTATCGATTGGACAAAACAGCAGTTAGTTAAATGCCCCGGCGCTCGCTGTTGTGCAATTCAGCAGAATAGTATTGGTTCTCCACATTTTCCTCTCCTCCCTCCCACCTCCCTACTCCCTTTGCCTGCTCGCTCCCTTTCCCACCTGCTCTCAGTGCTTAGAGTGTCTTTAGCCGCTCTGTTCCTGGGAAAACCTATTGATGTATAATTCACAGCTTCCTGACTGGGGCAGAGGGAGAGATCACTTCACATCACATCACAGCCGGGTGTGAATGATGCTGAAGAGTGTGTGTGTGTGTGTGAGAAGTCTGTCCACTGCTCCATCTCACTTATAGCCTCTAGTAAGAGACGCACTCAGAGCAAGATTGATGCAAGCACCTGTGTGTGTGTTTGTGTTTGTTTCTGTGAGGAGGAGACATGCACACAGTGTGTGTTGCTACAGCTGTAATAGAAGTTTCTGGATGAGCAGCTTTTAAGTGGAAGGGACGATCATCCAGTCCTCTCTAATATCACACTCATCTCCAGTCTGTTGTCTCTCTTCGCCTCCCCTATTCTCTTCAATATCAATATCGTCCTCATATGATCTCCCTTTGATATTTTCTACTCCATCTTCACCTCTTTCCCATACTCCCCCCGTCCTCGTTTGCTCCTTCCCTCCCTCTGCTCTACTCTTGCCTCATGTTGTCGTTCCCATCCCATCCTCCATCCCCTTACCGGTCTCCTCTTTCACCCCTCTTTGCCCGCTCTTTACTCCCTAAATCCCTCTGTCCTCTCTGGTCTCTCCTTACAGTGATCCAGGATGTGGACAGCTCCTCCCTGGAGGCCAACTACCAGAGCTTTGCCAGCCTGATGGAGCAGCGGCTGGCTGAGCTCTTCCTGGTGGCCGGCAGGCAGGGCTCTCGGACGGTGCGATCTCGGCGGGCCACCACCGTCGGGAGCTACACTGTGCAGGTGGGTGGGAATGGGATTCATTGTATGTCATTGCGTGAATTACCATTCTTGTCTTCAGAAGAACCAGTTTGCTCCTTAACAAGTAAAAGTCACTCAAGTGAACAATTAATCTGCATGTTTCTGTGAAAGCTATCTCAATTTTGTGCGATGTAGTTGAACAGGATCCACTGTGATATTTCTGGGCCTCTGTGGAGAAGACAACACAAGTTCACTCAGCAGAAGCAAAAAATAATGGAGATAATAATGAGAGTCTACAGTCATGCTAGCTTCTCTGAGTGGCTGTACAGTACTGACAGTAAGCATGGCAGTGCTTTGATCTGAATGCTAATGTCAGCATGCTCACTATGGCGATGTTAACATGCTGATGTTGTAGCAGGTGTAATGTTTACCATGCTCATCAACCTAGTTTAGCGTGTTGGTATGCTTGCACACATAAAAGTATGGTGTAACTGATATTATTTAATTCATTGTTATATTATATCATTCATTTTTGACCTGATGGTGGCACTAGATGAGAGGTCAGGAGATCACTGAAATCATTTGGATTGATCCTCTGTGAAACATGAATTTCTATACCATCATTTGTGCCAATGCATATAGTAATGTAGAGATTTCACTGAATAAGTAGAAACTTATACCTGACATACCGACCGACTGTCAGTGCCAACCATAGCACCCCACTGTTGGTGGGGCTCTTGGATATGTAAGTGTATAGTGAGTGAATGAATATCCTGATCTGAAAGCAAACTCTTGGTCATCAGTGCCGGCTCAGACAGTGCAGGTCAGTGAATATCTGGGACAGCTCCACATTCAGGACCCTGGACAGCACCCTCCTCTTATTGGTGTATATTAGTAATTGTCTGCAGAGGAATGCTCATAAATGATTGATTGACATGTTACTTCTACTTTAAAGTGTTATATCAATCAATAATAATAAATAATAATCTTAACTTTCAGAATCTGGTGCTTTACTTCATCTTATGTGATAATAAACTGAATATTTGGGGGTTTTGGACCATTGGTCGACTATTGCTGGCATCAACTAAAAATTTAGAGATTGTTTTTATAGACCAAACAATCAAATATATTCAGAGGATAAATAAAAGAAATATATCTTCAGTTGCAGTTAATAATAATAATAATAATAATAATTTCTTGCATTAAAAAGGTTGCTGTATGGGAGCAGACTCCAAGAGTCATTTATGCAGTCAGAGTATCTTTGAATGCATTAACAAGAGGGTTATGCTTTTCAATACATACATACAATATCAAACCTTCAAACACAATTAATAAAAATGCAAATTTATCAGTAATGATTATAAAATACATTGCTCTCTGCCAGTACATTTCTATTGCACACTGAAATGAAACAATTGGCTGCCAATGGAAAGCATGCAGTGATTAGTGATCAGACTACTTTGGGAGTCAGTTACTGATTGCAGATTAAATGTAAATTTTTGTCAAAATTTAAACATTGAACTAACTTATATTTATTATCCGTGTTGAAAACCATTATTGTGTTTAGCGCGGTTGTTAGTCCACTTGCAATTCCATGGTGCCTTGAGTTTGTCTAACAATCAGAGGTTGTGTTGCAGCTCTGGACTCAAGTGCCTTGCACAATGGAATAACATGTGACTGATCCCATTTGCCTGTCAACCTTTATAGACCTCAGAGGGTTTCCAGAGCATTGGTTATCAGAAGAAAAAGGTCATAATTTTTACAATTGACATATTTTAAAGGCGTAATCAAAAATGTAATCAAGTAATTCTTGACAATGTAACTATAATCAAATTACAATTTTTCCAAATGAAATCTGGGTTGACTATAGTTACTTATGTTTGTAATTTGATTGCATAATCTCGATTACATGTAATCAGTAACTACCCAACAGCATGTATTTGATATGTTAATACTATTCTATGAGAGCATGGTCCTTTAAATGATATGAGTGTTCTTGAACTGAAGGTACTCATAAGCACAGAAGAAACAACAAAGGTCTGTGTTTATGTTATTTTCTGTATGTGTCACCTCCCTGCCCGGTGTTCCATATTGTGCAAATTAAGACAACGATTGACTCCTCCTGGGCTTTGCGCCTTACGCAGACACAAGGTTTTATGGGAAGTCACAGACGACCAGTTTTATGTCTGCAGAAATGGAGGAGGGAGAGGCTTACAGAGGGGGGTGTGGGGTGCTACGACAGCTTGTAGCGAGGGTAGAAATCATCCAGCCATTTAATACCACACATCCCTTCTTTTTATGACAAAATCAAATTACCAGACTTGATTAAATCGTGTGATGTCTTCGTCAAATTAAAAAAAGGTGTTTGATGTATGATGAAAGGAAATTGAGATTTCAAGTGACTCAGTTATCCTTGAGTGTCTTCCCCAAGTGCAGTTATCTTGCAGCAAATGGCTCGTCATGATCAAAGCAGCTGATTCAGGATTTTGATTGGGTCGCTGTTGATATAGCAGGCACTTTTAATCTGTTGTGGGGGAGAGATAAAGGATTTTGTATTAAATCTGGCTATAAATGGTATGTTGAGCTGATATTCTCTATCTTTAAAATATACAATTCATACAACAATTCTCTTATCTATCAATTCTCGAGCTAATATGTAATGGTGACGTATGTGTATGCGCTATCAAATATAAACACTTTTTCACAAAATGCCATTATCAGCTTGAGATACTATTGGACACTTTCTTTGTCCTCTCCAGATGGTGAGCATGCGTCGACTGCCTGGTCCCAAGAACCCAGCAGAGATGACATACTACGTCCAGCAGAACGGAGCACCCATCACTGGAACCAACGCTGCCAAGACCCTCAGCAGTCTGGACTCTCAGACCATGGCTCTGACACTGGGATACTTTGTACAAGTGCAGGCTGAACGTAAGCTTATTGTCTTACTGTACAGTGTTATATAATTCATGTATTTGTCATATTTGTGAAGAGCCAAGCAAGTAAATCAGAAACTGATCAACAGACAAGAACACTCAACATAAAAAAGACAAAGGGACATTTATACCTTTCTGGCCAGACAATGAACACAAAAGGGGATCACAGGAGAGGATTCCTGACATATATTTAAAGACCCCCTCCAGTCAGAAATCAGTGTGTCTTCTTGTTCCTATAGTGTGCTGTTTGAGTGATGCCACCAGTGCACATCCACTG